>NC_083324.2:36360613-36660613 GCF_963455315.2 Globicephala melas | reverse complement strand
ATTTCTCCATTGTATAGTCTTGCCTCCTTTATCATAGATTAATTGACCATAGGTGTGTGGGATTTCTGGGATTTATTTTCTGGGATTTCTGGGATTTCTATCCTGTTCCATTGATCTATATTTCTGTTTTTGTTTCTGTACTGTATTTTTTTTATGACTGTAGCTTTGTAGTGTAGTCTGAATTCAGGGAGCCTGATTCCTCCAGCTCTGTTTTTCTTTCTCAAGATTGCTTTGGCTATTTATCTCTCAGCTATATAGAGGAGAAAGCGTTTTTCTAAGTTCAGGAGACCTAACACAGGAGTGGTTCCTAATTTTTGTTTTAGAGCCAGTAACGCCTGTTGGCAATTTTCATCCCAGTTGAGGGGTTTGTGGTCACCTCCTTTTAGGGCCTTAAAAAGAGGCTTTTTTATGAGCCTGAATCCAGGTATCCAGATCCTGCAAAATCCTGCCATCCCCAGAAAGTCCCTCAGTTGCCTCTTAGGGTGGGGGTGGTTGGAGGGTTACAATGGCTTCCTTTTTGTCTTGGGCAAAGGCCCTCATCCCATGGGTGAGCACATTTCCCAGGTACTTAACCTGTTGGGTGGAAATCTGGGCCTTGTGAGGAGAGACTCAACATCCTTGTTCCCCTAGGAAATTGAGGACCTGAGTGGTATCTTTATCTGAATCTTCCCTAGTGGGACTGCAAATTAGGAGGTTGTCCACATTCTGTAGGAGAGACCCATTTAACCAACGGTAATTCTCTTAATTCCTTTGCTAATGCGTTTCTGAACAGGTGGGGGCTATCCCGGGAGCCTTGGGGCAGCACAGTCCAAGTTAGCTGGGAAGTGTTACCTGTGTCTGGATCTGTCCACTCAAAGGCAAAGAAATATTGGGAGTCTGGGTGCAGGGGAATGCAAAAGAAGGCATCTTTCAGGTCTAGCACTGTAAGCTAGTTTGCATTTTCTGGAACTTGGGCAGTACAGTGTATGGATTAGGGACTATTGAGTGAACTGGGGCCACTGCCTCATTAACTGCCCTTAGGTCTTGAACAAACTTGTATTCTCCACTTTGCTTTTTTATGGGCAGAATGGGGGGATTACACAGAGATTGGCAGGATCATAACAGCCCATATTTTAAGAACTTGGTTATTAAAGGCGGGATACCTCACTGGGCCTTGGGTCTCAAGGGATACTGTTTTTTCCATGGGTCATCAGCATTGGGTTTCAGTGAAACCTGAACTAGGGGCACATTATTAGCTCTGCCAGGAACCTCAGTGTCCCAGACAGAGGGGTTTACTGGAGAAAAAATATGAGGTGGAGGGGAGACCTCCTCTGATGGTGACTGAGGCAGGCTCCCATGGCGAAGAACAGTCGTTTCTCCTGATGGGTGCCTTCTCTGAGGAGGTCTCCTAACTGAACTATTGTCGGAATTTAGTGAGCAACTCCCTTCCCAACAAGGGGATGGGGCACTCAAGCATGAGCAGGAACTGGTGTGCAAAGGTAACATTTCCTAGTAAGCAGCTGAGCGGGGGACGGTGTGAATCACTTGGCTTTGGGCCGTCCATCGATCCCCATTAATATACAGTATTGGGAGGACAAGGGTCCAGGGAAATCAGTCATCACAGAGTAGGTGGATCTAATAAAAAAAAATACCTTTCCCACCTGCCATGTCAAGGGTTACCCGAGTCTCCTCCGGGGAAATGACCAGGTGACCTTTGGGAGGCAGGGAGAGTCCTGGGCCCTGTCAGTCTTCAGTCCTCTTGACCAGCATCAGTTTGGGAGCCCCGAGTCCCCTTCAGGACTGGGGGCAGCCTTGCTTCCGGTGGCCCTCTGGTTTGCATGTCAGGCAGGGTCCTGGTGGATTTTTCCCATACAGGGGGCATTCGTCCTTCCAGTGGCCCTCCTGGCTGCATTTAAAACGGGTCCATTCCCGACAGAGAGGGGCTCAGATCCAGATTTTCTAGATCCTGCCCCTGCCATGGGCTTTCGCAAGGGGGAGGGGGAGGATAACCACGAGGTGGTGTGGGGACTAGAGCGGCCACCAAGAGTTGTGCCTTTCGTTGTTGTCCTGAATCCTCCTTGCCTCCTCAACCCTATCTCTATTGTTAAATACTCCAAAGGCCAAGTCCATGAGCTGATTCATGGGGATTTGGTGTCCTACGGCTGCCTTCTGTAATTTTCTCCTAATGTCTGGGGCAGATTGAATGATAAAATGGGTATTTACTGGGACTTGCCCTTCAGAGGTGTCGGGATTAATATTGGTATACTTTTTTTTATCAATATCTTTTTTTGTTGAACAATAGTTGATTTACAATGTTGTGTTAATTTCTGCTGAACAGCAGGGTGATTCACTTATACACACATATACATTCTTTTTTAAAATATTGTTTTCCGTTATGGCTTATCATAGGATATTGAATATAGTTCTCTGTGCTATACAGTAGGACCTTGCTGTTTATCCATTTTATATATAAAAGCTTGCATCTGCTAATTCTAACCTCCCACTCCATCCCTCCCCCAACCCCCTCCCCCTTGGCAACCACCAGTCTGTTCTCTATGTCCATGATTCTGTTTCTGTTTCATAAATAGGTTCATTTGTATCATATTTTATTTTTAATATTTTAATAAAGTTTATTTGATTTCATAATTAAATTTTGCTTAGTGAAAATCAATTTTAAGATTAATTTATTTTAATTTATTTCTTAATTAAAGTATAGTTGATTTACAATGTTGTGTTAATTTCTGCTGTACAGCAAAATGATTAAGTTATACATATATATACACGTTCCTTTTTTTTTCTTTTTTTATATTCTTTTCCATTATGGATTATCCCAGGAGATTTGATATAGTTCCCTGTGCTATACAGTAGGACCTTGTTGTTTATCCATTATAAATGTAATAGTTTGCATCTACTAACCCCAAACTCCCAGTCCATCCCTTTCCATCCCCCGCCCCTTGGCAACCACAACTCTGATCTCTATGTCTGTGAGTCTGTTTCTCTTTTATAGATAGGTTCATTTGTGCCATATTTTAGATTCGACATATAAGTGATATCATATGGTACTTGTCTTTCTCTTTCTGACTTACTTAGTATGATCTCTAGTTGTGTCCATGTTGCTGCACATGGCATTATTTCATTCTTTTTTATGGCTGAGTAGTATTCCATTGTGTATATGTACCACATCTTCTTTATCCATTCATCTGTTGATGGCCATTTAGGTTGTTTCCATGTCTTGGCTATTGTGAACAGTGCTGCTATGAAAATAGGGGTGCTTGTATCTTTTTGAATTCTAGTTTTGTCTGGATGTATACCCAGGAGTGGGATTGCTGGATCATATGGTAATTCTATTTTTAGTTTTCTTAGGAACCTCTGTACTGTTTTCCATAGGAGCTGCACCAACTTACATTCCCACCAACAGTGTAGGAGGGTGCCCTTTTCTCCACACCCTCTCCAGCATTTGTTACTTGTAGACTTTTTAATGATGGCCATTCTGACCAGTGTGAGGTGGTAACTAATTGTAGTTTTGATTTGCATTTCTCTAATAATTAGTGATGTTGAGCATCTTTTCATGTGCCTATTGGCCACCTGTATTTTGTCTTTGGAGAAATATCTATTTAGCTCTTCTCATTTTTAAAAAATTATTTATTTATTTTTTATTTTTGGCTGTGTTGGATCTTCTTTGCTGCCCACAGGCTTTCTCTAGTTGTGGCGAGTGGGGGCTACTCTTTGTTGCGGTGTGCGGGCTTCTCATTGCGGTGGCTTCTCTTGTTGCAGAGCACGGGCTCTAGGCACGTGGGCTTCAGTAGTTGTGGCATGCAGGCTCAGTAGTTGTGGCACACGGACTTAGTTGCTCCACGGCATGTGGGATCTTCCCAGACCAGGACTCAAACCCGTGTCCCCTGCATTGGCAGGTGGATTCTTAATCATTGCACCACCAGGGAAGCCCGGTCTTCTGCTAATTTTTTGATTAGGTTGTTTGTTTTTTGTTTTGTTGTTGTTGTTGAGTTGTATGAGCTGCTGATATATTTTGGAAATTAAGCCCTTGTCCGTCATATCATTTGCAAATATTTTCTTCCATTCCATAGGTTGTCTTTTCGTTTTATCTATGGCTTCCTTTGCTGTGCAAAAGCTTGTAAGTTTGATTAGGTCCCATTTGTTTTTATTTTTATTGCCTTGGGAGACTGACCTAAGAGAACATTGGTACGATTTATGTCAGAGAATGTTTTGCCTCTGCTCTCTTCTAGGAGTTTTGTGGTGTCATGTCTTATGTCTAAGTCTTTAAGCCATTTTGAGTTTATTTTTGTGCATGGTATGAGAGTGTGTTCTAACTTCATTGATTTACATGTGGCTGTCTGACTTTCCCAGCACCACCAGCTGAAGAGACTCTTTTCCATTGTATATTCTTGCCTCCTTTGTTGAAGATTAATTGACCATAGGTGTGTGGGTTTATTTCTGGGCTCTCTATTCTGTTCCATTGATCTGTATGTCTGTTTTTGTACCAATACCACACTGTTGGGGCTTCCCTGGTGGTGCAGTGGTTAAGAATCCGCCTGCCAATGCAGGGGACACTGGTTGGAGCCCTGGTCCGGGAAGATCCCACGTGCTGCGGAGCAACTAAGCCCATGTGCCATGACTACTGAGCCTGCACTCTATAGCCCACGAGCCACAACTGCAGAGCCCGTGTGCCACAACTACTGAAACCCACGCACCTAGAGCCTGTGCTCCCAACAAGAGAAGCCACCACAATGAGAAGCCTGCGCACCACAACGAAGAGTAACCCCCACTCACCGCAACCAGAGAAAAGCCCGCATGCAGCAACAAAGACCCAACACAGCCAAAAAATAATAAAATAAATTTTAAAAACACACTGTTTTGATTACTGTAGTTTTGTAGTATCGTCTGAAGTGTGGTTTTTTTTCCCTCAGGATTTGGTTTTTTTCCCTCAGGATTGCTGTGGCAATTTTGGGTCTTTTATGGTTCCATGTAAATTTTTGGATTATTTGTTCTAGTTCTGTGAAAAATGTCATGGGTAATTTGATAGGGATCACATTCAATCTGTAGATTGCTTTGGTTAGTATTGCCGTTTAACAATATTAAATCTTCCAATCCAAGAGCATGGGATATCTTTCCATTTCTTTGAATCCTCTTTAATTTCCTTTATTAATGTTTTATAGTTCTCAGCATATAAGTCTTTCATCTCCTGGGTCAGATTATTCCTAGGTTTGTTTTTCCTTTTTTGGTGCAATTTTATTTTTATTTTTTATTGGAGTATAGTTGCTTTACACTGCTGTGTCAATTTATGCTGTACAGCAAAGTGAATCAGCCATACGTATACATATATCCCCTCTTTTTTGTTTTTCCTTGCCATTTAGGTCACCACAGAGCACCGAGTAGAGTTCCTTGTGCTATACAGTAGGTTCTCATTAGTTATCTACTTTATACATAGTAGTGTATATATGTCAATCCCAATCTCCCAATTAATCCCACCACCACCCCTGCCCCCTTGGTATCCATACATCTGTATCCAGATGTAGAGGCGTCTGTGTCTCTATTTCTGCTTTGCAAATAAGGTCATCTATACCATTTTTCTAGATTCCACATATATGCGTTAATATACGATATTTGTTTTTCTCTTTCTGACTTACTTCACTCTGTATGACAGTCTCTAGGTCCACCCATGTCTCTGCAAATGACACAGTTTCGTTTCTTTTTATGTCTGAGTAATATTCCATTGTATATATGTATCATGTCTTCTTTATCCATTCCTCTCTTAATGGACATTTAGGTTGTTTCCATGTCCTGGGTATTGTAAATAGTGCTGCAGTGAACATTGGGGCACATGTGTCTTTTTGAATTATGGTTTTCTCTGGGTATATGCCCAGGAGTGGGATTGCTGGGTCATACGGTAGTCCTATTTTTAGTTTTTTAAGGAACCTCCATACTGTCCTCCATTGTGGCTGTATCAATTCACATTCCCACCAACAGTGTAAGAGGGTTCCCTCTTCTCCACACCCTCTCCAGCATTTATTGTTTGTAGATTTCTCGATGATGGCCATTCTGACCAGTGTGAGGTGATACCTCATTGAAGTTTTGATTTGCATTTCTCTAATAATTAGTGATGTTGAGCATCTTTTCATGTGTTTGTTAGCCATCTGTATGTCTTCTTTGGAGAATGTCTGTTTAGGTATTCTGCCCATTTTTTGATTGGGTTGTTTGATACTGAGCTGCATGAGCTGTTTGTATGTTTTGGAGATTGATTCTTTGTCAGTTGGTTTGTTTGCAAATATTTTCTCCCATTCTGAGGGTTGTCTTTTTGTCTCGTTTATGGTTTCCTTTGCTGTGCAAAAGCTTTTAAGTTTAATTAGGTCCCATTTGTTTATTTTTATTTCCATTACTGTAGGAGGTGGGTCAAAAAATATCTTGCTGTGATTTATGTCAAAGAGTGTTCTGCCTATATTCTCTATGAGCTTTATAATATCTGGCCTTACATTTAGGTCTTTAATCCATTTTGAGGGTTTTTTTGTGTATGGTTTTAGGGAGTGTTCTAATTTCATTGTTTTACATGTAGCTGTCCATGGTGCAATTTTATGCTAGGTTTTTGTTTTGTTTTGTTTTGTTTTTTTGCGGTATGCAGGCCTCTCACTGTTGTGGCCTCTCCCGTTGTGGAGCACAGGCTCCAGACGCACAAGCTCAGCAGTCATGGCTCATGGGCCCAGCCACTCTGCGGCATGTGGGATCTTCCCGGACTGGGGTACGAACCCGTGTCCCCTGCATCGGCAGGTGGACTCTCAACCACTGCACCACCAGGGAAGCCCCATGGTGCAATTTTAAAAGATACTGTTTTTTTACATTCCCTGTCTGATATTTCATTGTTAATGTAAAGAAATGCAACCAATTTCTGAATGTTAATCTTGTATCTTGCTACTTTGCTGAATTCATTTATTAGGTCTAGTAGTTTTAGTTTGGAATTCTTAGTATTTTCTATATATAGTATCATGTTATCTGCATCTAGTGACAATTTTACCTCTTCCTTTCCAATTTGGTTACCTTTTATTTCTTTTTCTTGTCTGATTGCTGTGGCTAGGGCTTCCAACACTATGTTGAATAGAAGTGGTGAGAGTGGACATCCTTGTCTTTTTTTTTAATATTTATTCATTTATTTATTTGGTGGCACCAGGTCTTAGTTGCAGCTCACAGGCTCCTTAGTTGCAGCAGGTGGGCTCCTTAGTTGTGGCTTGCCAGCTCCTTAGTTGCGGCTCACCAGCTCCTTAGTTGTGGTATGGGAACTCTTAGTTGTGGCATGCATGTGAGATCTAGTTCCCTGACCAGGGATCGAACCTGGGCCCCCTGCATTGGAAGTGCAGTGTCTTAACCACTGTGCCACCAGGAAAGTCCTGGACATCCTTGTCTTGTTCCAGATTTTAGTGGGAAGGCTTTCAGCTTTTCACCATTGACTATTATTTTGGCTGTGGGTTTGTCAGAAATGGCTTTTATTATGTTGAGATGTGTTCCCTCTATACCCACTTTGGTAAGAGTTTTTATCATGAATGAATGTTGAATTTTGTCAGATGCTTTTTCTGCATCTATTGAGATGATCATGTGGTTTTTTACTTTTCTGTTGTTAATGTGGTATATTACATTGATTGATTTGTGTATGTTGAACTATCCTTGTAAACTTGGGATGAATCCCACCTGGTCATGGTGTATGATCTTTATTATGTGTTGTTGGATTCAGTTTGCTGATATTTTGTTGAGAACTTTTGCATCTATAGTCATCAAAGATTTGGCCTGTAATTTTCTTTTTTGGTGGTGTCTTTGTCTGGTTTTGGTATCAGGGTGATAGTGCCTTCATAGAATGTCTTGGGGAGTGTTCCCTCCTCTTCAGTCTTTTGGAAGAGTTTGAGAAGAATCAGTATAAGTTCTTCTTTGTATGTTTGGTAGAATTCACTTGTGAAGCCATCTGGTCCTGGACTTTTGTTTGTAGGGAATTGTTTTTTTTTTTTAACTACAGATTCTATTTCACTTCTAGTGATTGGTCTGTTCAAATTATCTATTCTTGATTCAGGTTTGGTTGGCTGTATGTTTCTAGAAAGTTGTCAATTTCTTCTAAGTTGTCAAATTTGTTGGTATATAAAATTGTTCATAGTATTCTCATGGATCTTTTTTTAAGGTAAGTTTTTTTGCTTGTCTTTATGGAAGTGAGGTTAGTTCTTTTTAATGTTTTATTTCTTTTATTTTTGGCTGCATTGCTGTGCATGGGCTTTCTTCTAGTGGTGAGCAGGGGCTGCTCTTTGTTGTGGTGCGCAGGCTTCTCATTGCAGTGGCTTCTCTTGTTGCGGAGCACGGGCTCTGGGTACACGGGCTTCAGTAGTTGTGACATGCAGGCTCAGTAGTTGTGGCTCGTGGGCTCTAGAGCACAGGCTCAGTAGTTGTGGTGCACGGGCTTAGTGGCTCTGTGGCATGTGGGATCTTTCCGGACTGGGACAAAACCCTTGTCCCCTGCGTTGGCAGACAGGTTCTTAACCACTGCACCACCAAGGAAGCCCCTCTCTTAGGTTTTTTTGTATTTCTGTGGTATCGGTTGAGGTTTCTCTTTTGTTTCTTGTTTTGTTTACTTGGGTTCTCTCTCTTTTCTTATTCATGAGCCTGGCCAGAGATTTGTCAATTTTGTTTACCCTTTCAAAGAAGCAGCTCTTGGTTTTACTGATTTTTTTCTGGTTTTTTTTTTTTTTTTTTTTTTTTGCGGTACGTGTGCCTCTCACTGTTGTGGCCTCTCCCGTTGTGGAGCACAGGCTCCGGACACGCAGGCTCAGCGGCCATGGCTCACGGGCCCAGCTGCTCTGCGGCATGCGGGATCTTCCCGGACCGGGGCACGAACCCGTGTCCCCTGCATCGGCAGGCAGACTCTCAACCACTGCGCCACCAGGGAAGCCCTCTACTGTTATTTAATCTCTGTTTTATTTATTTCCTCCCTGATCTTTATTATTTCCTTCCTTCTGCTGACTTTAGGTTTTGTTTCTTCTTTTTCTAATTCTTTTAGGTGATAGGTTGTTTATTTGACATTTTTCTTGTTTCTTGGGGTTTTTTTTTGAGGAAGGCCTGTATCACTATGAACTTCCCTCTAAGAACTGCTTTTGCTGCATTGCATAGATTTGGTATGGTTGTGGGGGTTTTTTAAGATTTTTTTTTTAATGTGGACCATATTTAAAGTCTTTATTGAATTTGTTACAGTATTGCTTCTTTTTTTTTTTTTTTTTAAACCAGTACACGGGCCTCTCACTGCTGTGGCCTCTCCCATTGCGGAGCACAGGCTCCGGACGTGCAGGCTTAGCAGCCACGGCTCACAGGCCCAGCCGCTCCGCCGCATGTGGGATCTTCCTGGACCAGGGCACGAACCCGTATCCCCTGCATTGGCAGGCGGACTCTCAACCACTGCACCACCAGGGAAGCCCGCTTCTTTTTTTTATTTTTTGGTTTTTTGGCTATGAGGCATGTGGGGTATTAGCTCCTCAACCAGGGATCAAACCTGCACCCCTTGCATTGGAAGGCAAAGTCTTAACCACTGGACTACCAGGGAAGTCGCTGTATGGTTGTGTTTTCATTGTCATTTGTCTCAAGGTATTTTTTAATTTCCTTTTTTATTTCCTCGTTGACCCATTGGTTTGTAGTAGCATGTTGTTTAGTCTACATGTAATCATTTTTTTCTCATTTCTTTTCCTGTGGTTGATTTCTAGTTTCATGCCTTTGTGATCAGGGAAGATGCTTGAAATAATTTCTATACTTTTAAATTTGTTGAGGTTAATTTTATGCCCCAGTATGTGGTCAATCCTAGAGAATGTTCCGTGTGCACTTGAAAAGAATGTGTATTCTGTTTTCGTTTTTGGTTTTTTTTGGATATAATGTCCTGAAAATATCAATTAATTCTAACTGTTCTATTGTATTATTTAGGATCTCTGCTGCCTTTTTATTTTCTGTCTAGAAGATCTGCCCATTAATGTGAGTGGGATGTTAGTCTCCTACTATTATTGTATTCCCATTGATTTCTCCTTTTATGTCTGTTAGTATTTGTTTTATGTGTTCGGGTACTCCTATATTAGGTGCATATATGTTGATGAGAGTAAAATCCTTTTCTCGTATTAATCCTTTTTTCATTATATAGTGTCCTTCTTTATCATTCTTTATAGCCTTTGCTTTAAAGTCTGTTTTATCTGATATGAGTATTGCAACTCCCGCTTTCTTGTCATTTCCGTTTGCATGAAGTATCTTTTTCCATCCCCTCACTTTCAGTCTATGTGTGTCCTTTGCCCTAAGGTGGGTCTCTTGTAGGTAGCATATTGTAGGCTCTTGTTTTTTTATCCAGTCTGACACTCTATGTCTTTTGATGGGAGCATTCAGTCCATTGACCTTTAAGGTAATTATTGATACCTACGTATTTATTGCCATTTTAAACCTTGTTTTCCATTTGATTCTGTTTCTGGGTTGTTCCTTTCTTTTTCTTTTTCTTTTCTTTTCTTTTTTTTTTTTTGTGGTACGCCTCTCACTGTTGTGGCCTCTCCTGTTGTGGAGCACAGGCTCCGGACGTGCAGGCTCAGTGGCCATGGCTCACGGGTCCAGCTGCTCCGCGGCATGTGGGATCTTCCCAGACCGGACCGGGGCACAAACCCATGTCCCGGACATGAACCCGTGTCCCCTGCATTGACAGGCGGACTCCCAACCATTGCGCCACCAGGGAAGCCCCATTCTTTTTCTTTTTGTGGTTTGATGATTTCCTTTTATTCTATGCTTGTGTTCTTTTTGGTTTTTGTGAATCTATTGTATGTTTTTGATTTGTGGTTTCCCTGTTTTTCAGGTATGTTAGTCCCTTCCTATATCTGCTTGCTTTAGACCGAGTCATATAGGCTCAAACACATTAAAAAAAAAGAAATCTGCATTTTCTTACTCTCCTTCCCGAAATTTTATGATTTAGATGTCCTTTTTTACATCTTCATGTTTATCCTTTTGCTGTTCCTCGTGTTTATCATCACTTTCACAAATAGTTTTTTTTTTTCTTTTTGATCTACGTACTGGCTAATTTAAGTGATTCATTTTCCGATTATGATTTCCTTCTTCCTATATTTTCCTGCTTCTCTATTTAGAGAAGACCTTTCAATATTTCTTTTAGGAAAGGTTTAGTATTGCTGTATTCTTTTACTTTTTGCTTTTCTGAGAAATTCTTTATTTCTCCTCCTATTCTAAATGATAATCTTGCTGGGTAGAATATTCCAGGTTCCAGGTTTTTCCCTTTCAAGACTTTGAATATATTTTGCCACTCCTGCAGTGTTTGTGTAGAGAAATCAGCTGAGAGCCTTATGGGGTTTCCCTTGTAATTAACTCTTTGTTTTTCTCTTGCTGCCTTTAGAATCCTCTCTTTAACTTTTGCCATTTTTATTATCATATGTCTTGGTGTAGGTCTGTTTGGGTTCATCTTGTTTGGGACCCTCTGTTCTTCCTGTATCTAGATATCTGTGTCCTTCTTTAGGTTTGGGAAGTTTTCAGCCATAACTTCTTCAAATACATTTTCAATCCCCTTTTCTCTCTCTTCTTCTGGAATCCCTGTCATGCATAGATTGGCATGCTTTATATTATCCCATAGGTCTCTTATATTGCTTTCATTTTTTTGATTTGGCTTTCTGTCTGCTGTTTTGATTAGGTAATTTCCATTATTCTATCTTCCAGGTCATTTATTCTTTCTTCTGCATTATTCATTCTGCTATTCATTGCCTTTAACTCAGCTTTCTCCGAGTTAAAGGCAAATGAATTTTCTAATTTTTCTTGGTTCCTCCTTATAGTTTCTAGTCCCTTTTTACAGTAATTGCATTTCTGTCGAAAACCTTTCTTAATTCCTTCAGTATTTTCATTACCTCCTTTTTGAACTTGGTGTCTGTTAGACTGAAGAGGTCTGTTTCATTGTTCCTTCAGGGGAATTCTCTTGGTCTTTTAACTGGGGGTGGTTCATTTGCTTCTTCATTTTGCTTATATTTCTCTTACTCTGTGAGTTTAGGAGAAACAATTATCTACTGTAGTCTTGGAGGGCTATTTTATGCAGGAGCATCCCTGTGTAGAATGTGTGGGTTTAATATCTTTTTGGCCCGAGGGCTGTTGTTGGTTTGGATGCCTGCCGTCTCTTTCCTCGGTATGTGCTGGCTGTTATCCCCTTGGTAGTGGGTGTGCAGGTGTGTGGCCTGAACACGCTCCTGGAAGGCAGGGGCAGCTGTTGGTGCCCGGTTCCTGGACCCTCGGCAGCAGGAGCAGTCTGCACCTGCCTCTGGAGTTCGAGATGGCAGTGGACGCTTACACCCACCCCTGGAGCATGTGTAGGTGGTGTTCTGCTGCCTGAGAGCGCGCACGGAGAAAGAAGCTCCTATGGCAGTCCCGCCCCTCTTCTCGTGCACCTCCCAACAATAGCACCTTCCCTCTCTGGTGGGCCCAGGCTTCTTCCCATACTCCCTCAGTTGTGGTGACCACGCCCTAGTCCCCTGAGGCTGTCTCTGCACAGCCAACCCCAGCCCTGTCCCCGGGGTCTGACCTTGGAAGTCTGAGCCTCAGCACGCAGCCCCTGACCACCACAATGAAAGCGTCTGAGGCTGGGGAGTAGAGTTCCCAGTGTGTGAAAACCTTTCTTCTTTCACAGCTCCCTCCCAGGGATGCAGGACCTGTCCCAATTCCTTTCTTTCTCCCTTTTTTTTTCTTTTACCCTACCCAGTTACATAGAGATTTTCTTGCCCTTAGGTCTTCTGCCAGCGTTCAGTACATGTTCTGTGAGAATCGTTCCACATGTAGATATATTTTTGATGTCTTTGTGGGAGAAGGTGAGCTCCACATCCTACTCCTCCGCCATCTTGATCCAATCTTTTGTCATATTTTAGATTCCACATATAAGTGTTATCATATGGTATTTGTCTTTCTCTTTCTGACCTATATCACTTAGTATGATAATCTGTAGTTGCATCCATGTTGCTGCAAATGGCATTATTTCATTCTTTTTTATGTCTGAGTAGTATTCCATTGTGTATATGTACCACATCTTCTTTATCCATTCATCTGTTGATGGCCATTTAGGTTGTTTCCATGTCTTGGCTATTGTGAATAGTGCTGCTATGAACACAGGCATGTATGTATCTTTTTGAATTATAGTTTTATCTGGATATACGCCCAGAAGTGGGATTGCTGGATCATACGGTAATTCTATTTTTAGGGGTTTTTTTGCCCCCTGCAGTGGAAGTGGGGAGTCCTAATCACTGGACCACCAGGGAAATCCCTATTTTTAATTTTCTGAGGAATCTCCATACTGTTTTCCACAGTGGCTGCACCAACTTACATTCCCAACAACAGTGTAGGAGGGTTCCCTTTTCTCCACACCTTCTCCAACATTTGTTATTTGTAGACTTTTAAAAAGTATTTATTTATTTATTTGGCAACGCCAGGTCTCAGTTGCGGCATGCAGGATCTTTAGGTGCAGCAGGCAAACTCCCAGTTGTGGAATGTGGGATCTAGTTCCCCGACCAGGGATTGAACCCAGGCCCCCCACACTGGGAGCATGGAGTCCTAGCCACTGGACAACCAGGGAAATCACCTTTGTAGACTTTTTCTTTTTTTAATCAGAGGTACCCATGTTATCCATTTTTTAAAAAATTTATTTTGGTTGCTTCAAGTCTTAGCTGCAGCACATGGGATCTTCGTTGTGGAATGTGGGATCTTTCATTGTGGCGTGTGGGCTCTTCATTGCAGCACATGGGCTTCTCTAGTTGTGTGCGGGTTCAGTAGTTGCGGCACGCAGGCTTAGTTGCTCCATGGCATGTGGGATTTTAGTTCCCCGACCAGGGATCGAACCCGCATCCCCTGCACTAGAAGGCAGTTGTTTTTTTTTTTTTTTTTGGCGGTACGCGGGCCTCTCACTGCTTTGGCCTCTCCCGTTGTGGAGCACAGGCTCCGGACGCGCAGGCTCAGCAGCCATGGCTCACGGGCCCAGCCGCTCCACGGCATGTGGGATCTTCCCGGACCGGGGCACGAACCCATGTCCCCTGCATCGGTAGGTGGACTCTCAACCACTTCGCCACCAGGGAAGCCCCTGGAAGGCAGATTCTTAACCACTGGACCATCAGGGAAGTCCCCTGTAGACTTTTTTTTTTAATTAATTAATCATTTATTTATTTATTTTTGGTGTGTTGGGTCTTCATTGCTATGCACGGGCTTTCTCTACTCTTCATTGCAGTGTGCGCACTTCTCACTGTGGTGGCCTCTCCTGTTGCAGAGTATGGGCTCCAGGCGCGCGGACCTCAGTCGTCGTGGTGCATGGGCTCAGTAGTAGTGGCTCGTGGGCTCTAGAGCGCAGGCTCAGTAGTTGTGGCGCACGGGCTTAGTTGCTCCGCAGCATGTGGGATCTTCCGGGACCAGGGCTTGAACCTGTGTGCCCTGCATCGGCAGGCCGATTCTTTTTTTTTTTTTTTTGTGGTACTTGGGCCTCTCACCGCTGTGGCCTCTCCCGTTGCGGAGCACAGGCTCTGGACGCACAGGCTCAGCGGCCATGGCTCACGGGCCCAGCCGCTCCATGGCATGTGGGATCCTCCCGGACCGGGGCACAAACCTGTGTCCCCTGTATCGGCAGGTGGACTCGGCAGGCCGATTCTTAACCACTGCCCCACCAGGAAAGTCCCCCCTGTAGACTTCTTAATGATTGCCATTCTGACCGGTGTGAGGTGGTACCTCATAGTTTTGATTTGCATTTCTCTAATAACTAGTGATGTTGAGCATCTTTTCATGTGCCTATTGGCCACCTGTATTTCGTCTTTGGAGAAATGTCTATTTAGGTCTTCTGCCCATTTTTTGATTGGGTTGTTTGTTTTTGTTGTTGTTGTTGTTGAGTTGTATGAGCTGCTGATATATTTTGGAAATTAAGCCCTTGTTGTTCACATCGTTTGCAAATATTTTCTCCGATTCCATAGGTTGTTTTTTCTTTTTTTTTTCTTCTGTTTGTTTTGTTTTGTTGGTTTCCTTCGCTGTGCAAAAGCTTGTAAGTTTGACTACGTCCCATTTGTTTATTTTTGTTTTTATTTCTATTGCCTTGGGAGACTGACCTAGGAAAACATTGGTACAATGTATGTCAGAGAATGTTTTGCCTATGTTCTCTTCTAGGAGTTTTATGGTGTCATGTCTTATGTTTAAGTCTTTAAGCCATTTTGAATTTATTTTTGTGTATGGTATGAGGGTGTGTTCTAACTTCATTGATTTACATGCAGCTGTCCAACTTTCCCAGCACCACTTGCTGAAGAGACTGTCTTTTTCCCATTGTATATTCTTGCCTCCTTTGTTGAAGAGTAATTGACTGGAGGTGCATGGGTTTATCTCTGGGCTCTCTGTTCTGTTCCATTGATCCAAATGTCTGTTTTTGTGCCAATACCACATTGTTTTGATTACTGTACCTTTATACTATTATCTGAAGTCTGGGAGAGTTATGCCTCCTTTTTTTTCTTCTTCTTCTTCAGGATTGCTGTGGCAATTCTGGGTCTTTTATGGCTCTATATAGATTTTTGGATTATTTGTTCAAGTTTTGTGAAAAATGTCATGGGTAATTTGGTAGGGGTCACATTTAATCTGTAGATTGCTTTGGGTAGTACAGCCATTTAACAATATTAAATCTTCCAAGAGCATGGGATATCTTTCCATTTCTTTGAATCCTGTTTAATTTCCTTTATTAATGTTTTATAGTTCTCAGTGTATAAGTCTTTCACTTCCTTGGTCAGGTTTATTCCTAGGTATTTTATTTTGGGGGGCACAATTTTAAAAGGTACTGTTTTTGTACATTCCCTTTTTTTTTTAGCATCTTTATTATAGTATAATTGCTTTACAATGGTGCCTTAGTTTCTGCTTCATAACAAAGTGAATCAGCTATATACATGCGTATATCCCCATATCCCCTCCCTTTTGCATCTCCCTCCCACCCTCCTTATCCCACCCCTCTAGGTGGTTGCAAGGCACCGAGCTGATCTCCCTGTGCTATGCAGCTGCTTCCCATTAGCTATCTATTTTACATTTGGTAGTGTATATATTGTCAATGTTACTCTCTCACTTCATCCCACCTTACCCTTCCCTCTCCCCGTGTCCTCAAGTCCATTCTCTACATCTGCATCTTTATTCCTGTCCTGCCCCTAGGTCCTTCAGAACCTTTTTTTTTTTTTGGATTCAATATATATGTATTAGCATACAGTGTTTGTTTTTCTCTTTCTGACTTACTTCACTCTGTATGACAGACTCTAGGTCCATCCACCTCACTACAAATAACTCAATTTCGTTTCTTTTTATGGCTGAGTAATATTCCATTATATATATGTGCCACATCTTCTTTATCCATTCATCTGTCGATGGACACTTAGGTTGCTTCCATGTCCTGGTTATTGTAAATAGTGCTGCAATGAACATTGTGTACATAACTCTTTTTGAATTATGGTTTTCTCAGGGTATATGCCCAGTAGTGGGATTGCTGGGTCGTATGGTAGTTCTATTTTTCGTTTTTTTTGTTTTGTTTTGTTTTTTCGCGGTACGCGGGCCTTTCACTGTTGTGGCCTCTCCCATTGCAGAGCACAGGCTCCGGACACGCAGACTCAGTGGCCATGGCTCACGGGCCCAGCCGTTCCGCGGCATGTGGGATCTTCCCAGACCGGGGCACGAACCCGTGTCCCCTGCATCGGCAGGCGGACTCTCAACCACTGCGCCACCAGGGAAGCCCTATTTTTAGTTTTTCAAGGGACCTCCATACTGTTCTCCATAGTGGCTGTATCAATTTACATTCCCACCAACAATGCAAGAGGGTTCCCTGTTCTCCACACCGTCACCAGCATTTATTGTTTGCAGATTTCTTGATGATGGCCATTCTGACCGTTGTGAGGTGATACCTCATTGTAGTTTTGATTTGCATTTCTCTAATGATTAGTGATATTGAGCATCCTTTCATGTGTTTGTTGGCCATCTGTATATCTTCTTTGGAGAAATGTCTATTTAGGTCTTCTGCCCATTTTTGGATTGGGTTGTTTGTTTTTTTGATATTGAACTGCATGAGATACTTGTATATTTTGGAGATTAATCCTTTGTCAATTGCTTCATTTGCAAATATTTTCTCCCATTCTGAGAGTTGTCTTTTCGTCTTGTTTATGGTTTCCTTTGCTGTGCAAAAGCTTTGAAATTTAATTAGGTCCCATTTGTTTATTTTTGTTTTTATTTCCATTTCTTTAAGAGGTGAGTCAAAAAGGATCTTGCTATGATTCGTGTCATAGAGTGTTCTGCCTATGTTTTCCTCTAAGAGTTTTATAGTGTCTGGCCTAACATTTAGGTCTTTAATCCATTTTGAGTTTATTTTTGTGTATGGTGTTAAGAAGTGTTCTAATTTCATTCTTTTACATGTAGCTGTCCAGTTTTCCCAGCACCACTTATTGAAGAGGCTGTCTTTTCTCTCTTACTTCCTTTATCAAAGATAAGGTGACCATATGTGCATGGGTTTATCTCTGGGCTTTCTAGCCTGTTCCATTGATCTATATTTCTGTTTTTGTGCCAGTACCATACTGTCTTGGTTACTGTAGCTTTGTAGTATAGTCTGAAGTCTGGGATTCCTCCAGCTCCGTTTTTCTTTCTCAAGATTGCTTTGGCTATTTGGGGTCTCTTGTGTTTCCATACAAATTGTGCAATTTTTTTGTTCTAATTCTGTGAAAAATGCCATTGGTAGTTTGATAGGGGTTGCACTGAATCTGTAGATTGCGTTGGGTAGTATAGTCATTTTCACAATGTTGATTCTTCCAATCCAAGAGCATGGTATATCTCTCCATCTGTTGGTATCATCTTTAATTTCTTTCATCAGTGTCTTATAGATTTCTGCATACAGGTCTTTTGTCTCCTTAGGTAGGTTTATTCCTAGGTATTTTATTCTTTTTGTTGCAGTGGTAAATGGGAGTGTTTCCTTAATTTCTCTTAAAAAAAGGGAACGCTTCACAAATTTACATGTCATCCTTGTGCAGGGGCCATGCTAATCTTCTCTGTATCGTTCCAGTTTTAGTATATGTGCTGCCGAAGCGAGGACTACATTCCCTTTCTAGTGTTTCATTGTTAGTGTAAAGAAATGCAACTGATTCTGAATGTTAATCTTGTATCCTGCTACCTTGTTGAATTCGTTTATAAGTTCTAGTAGTTTTTGTGTGGAGTCTCTAGAGGTTTCTATATATAGTATCATATCATCTGCATGTAATGCCAATTTTATCTCTTCCTTTCCCAATTGGGTACATTTATTTCTTTTTTTGTCTGATTGCTGTGGCTAGGACTTCCAATACTGTTGAATAGAAGTGGTGAGAGTGGGAATCCTTGTCTTGTTCCAGATTTTAGCAGGAAGGCTATCAGCTTTGCACCATTTAGTATTATATCAGCTGTGGGTTTGTCATAAATAGCTTTTATTATATTGAGATGTGTTCTCTTTATACGCAGTATGGTAAGAGTTTTTATCGTGAATGGATGTTGAATTTTGTCAAATGCTCTGTCTGCATCTATTGAGATGATCATGTGGTTTTTGTCTTTGTTTGTTTGTTTGTTTGTTTATGTGGTGTATCACATTGATTTGCGTATGTTGAAGCATCCTTGTGAACTTGGGATGAACCCACTTGGTCGTGGTGTATGATCATTTTTATGTGTTGTTGGATTCGGTTTGCTAATATTTTGTTGAGAATTTTTGGGGTCCCATAGCTGCCTTCTCTAATTTTCTCCTAATGTCTGGGGCAGATTGAGTGATAAAATGGGTATTTACTAGGACTTGCCCTTCAGGGGAGTCGGGATTAATATTGGTATACTTTCTAAAGGCCTCCACCAAACTGTCCTGGAAGAGGGCCAGATTTTCATCTTTTCCCTGCGTTACTTCCTGTGTTCTTCGTCATAACTAACAGTCTTAACAACACACCTTTTCATCCCTTCTATGAAGCAAGTTATCATGTGGTTCCTGTGTTCAAGCCCTCTACCTCCCTGTTGGTAGTCTCAGTGGGAATCTTGGTCAGGGATTGCATCCCCTCCATAAGGTAGATTATATATCCTTGATTTTGGGCTGCCAGTTTGTTGGCATGTGCCCAGGCTGCACCAAGGATCTGGCTTTCCAAAGGTGCAGCAGGTAGAAAGGAGGACCTGTGTGTCCCCCCAAGTAAGTTCATAGAACATTGTCAGCTTGGTGAATTCCTCTGTGAACCAACTGGGGTCCTTTGGAAAAACGTCCAAATTTCTCTTTGCGAGTAGCTAGGTCAGCCATAGGAAAAGGGACGTGGACTCTGATTGTTCCTCCACCACCAGCTGGCACTTCCCTTAAGGGACAGAGTTTGGTATTTGGAGGCTGGTAGGTAGCCCTGCTTCATGTAGTACTGGCTGGACTCACCTCCAGTAATGGAGGACAGGACAAAGCTTGAGGGATAAAGTGGTGGGATTTCCAACAGCCCAGGAGGGGCGCTTGGGGCAGATGGTCTGGAAACTGTCCCCTCTCAGAATTGGGGGGTGGGGTGGGTAGGAGTTCCTGGTTGTGGACCTCGAGGAGGTAGACTCATAAGGGAATCATTTAAAACATCAAACTCCTGTGGGGGAAAAAGACACTTTGAAGGGGTGTGAGCCAGGCACACCCAGCAGGAGTTTTTTAGATCTGGATCTTGGAATAGGGTCGTGACCATTTGGATGTGTGGGGCTTCCCCCCATTTACCATTCCTTTTACAAAATACATCCAGCTGCAAGATGGTATTGTTTTGTTTTGTTTTTTAAATATTTATTTATTTGCTGTGCTGGGTCTTAGTTGCGGCACTCAGGATCTTTTAGTTGTGGCATGCGGGATCTTTCGTTGCAGCATGATGGATCTTTAGTTGTGGCATGTGGGCTTTTAGCTGCGGCATATGGGATCTGGTTCCCTGACCAGGGATTGAACCCGGGCCCCCTGCATTGGCAATGCGGAGTCTTCCCTGCTGGACCACCAGGGAAGTCCTAAGATGGTATGGTAATTCAATGACCCATTTTCTGGCCAGATCTCTTGATCCCCCAGTTTGTACTGGGGCCATGGAGTATTGCAAAAGAAAATTAATTTCTTTTTTCTTAAACCATCCTGTCTAAATTCACCCCAGTTAGCTAATATGCATCCTAATGGGGAGTTCTTTGGGGTGTTTGTAGTTGCCTACATTTTTGGTTAGGATGTCATGATGAGCTAGGGACTTCAGTGGATAGACCCCCTCAAGGGTGTGTTGCAGAATTAAGTTTTGAGCATGAGAGAGGCAGCTTCCGGAAGGATAGTTTTCTTCCCATAGCTTGCAGAGCTAGCCCCAGAGAAGGCCTGGTCTACTGAGTCCCCCAGATGCTTCTAGACCTCGCAGGTCACCCCAGCTACAGGGCACTGGAGGGACTATCCTGTAAATAAGAGGGGGATTCTGCTCCATTGGTAGGGGTCATGTGGAGCCCGTTAGAAGACACAGGATTGATTGATTGATTGATTTAATTTTTGGCTGCTTTGGGTCTTCGTTGCTGCACGTGGGATTTCTTCTAGTTGCGGTAAGCAGGGGCTGCTCTTCATTGTGGTGCGTGGGCTCCTCATTGCAGTGGCTTCTCTTGTTGCGGAGCACGGGCTCTAGGCGTGCAGGCTTCAGTAGTTGTGGCACGCGGGCTCAGTAGTTGTAGCGCACGGGCTTAGTTGCTCTGCGGCATGTGGGATCTTCCCGGACCACGGCTCGAACCCGTGTCTCCTGCATTGGCAGGTGGATTTTTAACCACTGCGCCACCAGGGAAGCCTGAAGACGCAGGATTTAGACCACTGAAGAATTCTGTGATCAGCTGGCCATGTCTGCCATGGGTGGAACATGGGACAGATGAGGTGTGATGGCTGTATGTTTGCAGCCCTTCGTTGTACAGTCGGGGAAACTGAGGTCCAGAAAGCAACTCTCCTAAGACCACAGAGCAAATTAGAGACTAACTGCTTCTCCTTTCCTTCACGTGGTGATTTCCTTAGGGCAAATTCCCAGGAACAGGATTGCTGGGTCGAAGGTCATGCATATTTTTAGGCCTTTTAACATAAGCAGGTAAAACGCCTTCAGAAGGCATCTCCAGGTCCACTTCCTTGGCGGGTTGTGAGGCAGTTATACTTGTGACCCAGCCCTACTCTGGAAGCCGTTATACTTGCGGCCTGGGACAAAGCCCCCTGGAATCCCCCTGAGATAGAAGGACTCACCTGTACACACACCAGGCCTCACCCTTCCCTCTGCGGGGACTCAGGGGTAGGCAAGCCAGCCCTGCCCTCCTGTAGTCTCATGGGGGCCCCACAGCTAGACAAACCCTCAGAGCACTGGTTAGGGGGTAGTGGGCACAGCGAAGGTACTTAAGTCAATCTGGGGAGGGGCGGCTTCCTGGAAGAGGCAATGCTAGGCCAGGTAGGAGGCAGCTGGCTGGGGACAGAAGGGAGAGTCGGTGCAGTCAGGCCTCGGGGTAGCCTTGTCCTGAAGCCTCCCTGAGGCTGAGCCTGATCCCAGAATGAAGCACTCCAATTCCATCATTCCTTCCCAGGCAAGGGTTGGGGTGTGGGCGGCCCCTCCCCACACCCAAGTTATTAAACTTCCCTGGGCCTCAGTTTCCACACTCACAGTAAAATGGGAATCTGGTAGAGGAGTTTGGAGAGCTTGTGTGAGGTCTTCAGCTTTGAGCAGGGGTCACTACTGGCCCCAGATACCCAGGAGGCAGAATTCTCCTTGGCGGGGGAGCGTGGCTGAGCCCACTGGCCGCTGCCTGAGGCCCTAGGACTCCCCCCAGTCCAGAGTTCAGGCTCAGATAGCAGTATTCAGAGTTGTACTGTCAGAGGAAAGAGGCCTGAGACCACCTTCCCGAGGGCTTCCCCACACCCCCTTCCCCTCTCTCTGCCCTCTGTCCCCTGAGACCCAGCCCCGGGGCAGAGTGGCCCAGCACCCTGCTCCTCGCACCCACCTGCAGGGTCACCAGACTGTGTTCCCCACCTTCAAGGCAGCACGTCCACCCCCTCGGTCCTCCTCCGGCTGGGGCACACCCTGCAGTGTGGCTGCTTGGGCAGTGCCTGAAAGTGCATCCCGGGGGTCTTACCCCAGTGGGGTGAGGTCCTTGGAATCCACTCCCAGCCCAGGGCCAGCGGCTCTGAGGGTGTCTGGGAGCTCCCCCCGCCCCCTGCCCTGCCCAGCAGGCACACCCAATAACAGCTGCTGCTCCCATTCTCCCCGGGGCCTGGTGGCTCAGACAAGTCACTTCCACACCTGGTGAGACAGGTATCTCTATTATCCCCACTGAGTGAGGCTCAGAGAAGTGAGGGGTCACTTCTGAAGGTGGGACTGCAAACCAGTCTGCAAAGCCAGACTCTCTGCTAGGCCACAGAACTCACCCCACTGGGACGTGGCTGTATGTGATACCCCCCTGGCTCAGCTGTTACCAGAGCTGTGGTTCATGAGACATCTCTGATCATGGCCATAGCCCCCAAGGAGGGAATGGACTCATGGTGTAGAGGTGGCAGCTGAGGCCCAGAGAGGACAGAGCTGTCCCTGGATCACACAGCTTAGAGCCACTCACCGAGCCCAGGGCAGCAGTGGGTGCACACCTACATGGAGGCTCTCAGGAGTCTTGGGGCCGAGGGATGGTGCTATCAGAGCATTGTGTGTCCTCCTCAGAGTGACCCTTCATGGGAGGTCAGAGGCTGAGGACAGTGGAGTCCCCTCCCATAACCCTTGAGTCAGATGAGGTGACTATTTGGGATCCTGTTGACTAATAGACTGTGGTATGTCTGGCCTAGCAGGTGTTACACAAGAACTCGGGGTGTCTGAACTGGGAGCAGCCCTCAGTGAGTCCAGCCAGTGTGCACAGCTGGGAGACTGGGGTCCAGAGGGTGTAGGAACCTAGCTGCAGGCCCGCTGACCTTTGGGGCCAGAGCTGGAGCCGGAATCCAGAGCCTCAGCCTCCCAGCCCTGCTGAGGAACACTCGGGCAGCTGTGCCTCTCCCTTGAGCCTCAGTAGCTTAGTATAGGCCCAGCATGGGCAGGTGCTGACCACTGCTGGGGCCTGAGCCTGGGGCAGAGCCTGGAGACTGAGGGCTGTGTTGGAGCTGCGACCCCACCTAGAGCCAGAAGTTGCCTGAAGCCCCAACCCCCGACCCCCGCCTTACCCTGATGGCAGCTGCAGCGGATCATGTAGGGATTCTAGGAACCCCCAGTGTCATCAGGCCAGGCTCCCACTTCTGTCCTCAGGCATTTGAGGCAGCCTCAACCTCTGTTCCCTGGAGGGACACAGTTCAGAGGCTGCCTTGGAATCGAAGGAGGTTGAAACTGTGATCAGAGCCCAGGTCTCGGTCTGGAGTTGTAGCAGGGGCTCAGCCCTTAACCCCCTCCCAGGGTCCTGGGCTTGAGTGGGCTGGGGGACCAGGGATTCTGAGACTGGAGGTCAACAAGATGGGCAGCTGGGACAGAAGGGGCCCTTGGCCAGGTTTGGGAGGGAGAACATCCACCTCTACTCCCAGGCTGAGCCTGGCAGCCTCTACCCAGGGCCGTGGCCCCACCCCCACATGTTCCTGGGAGTCTAGGCTGGGGTGGGTGGTGTACAGGGCGGGCGTGCTCTGGGGAGGGCAGGGCCAGGCATTTCCTGCTGCCGGGTGCCAGGCTCCGGTCCCCTGAAGGGGTGATTCTTTAGTCTTAGAGGAAGTGAGGCAGGGCAAATGGGCAGTGTGTGTGCAGTGCCGCCGGGCCCGGTGGGGCAGGGTTGGGCGGACAGGCAGCTGTAGGAACCAGAGAGCAGGCCCGGCCCTGCAGGTCCCCTGCAGCCATATACACAGTATCTGCCCTCGACAGCCAGCCTGTTGCCCAGCACCCAAGTAGGGTCACCTGGAGACCAGACCCCTGTGGTGACCAGCCCCAGCCTCCGGCTCCCTCCTCCCCAGTGGCTGAGGCTCTGCTGCTCACCTGCTATGTGGCTTAGAGTGGTCACTTCACCCTGAGTCTCAGGGTTCTCCTCTGTGGACTGGGGAAAACTGTGGTACCCACGTGCCCCTGACCTTCTCCCGCCCCAGCATCAGGAACCCACCCTCCCAGTTTGTCCCACTCTTGGGTCCTGGGGAAGGAGCCCATCAGGGTAGAGCCTATCTCCTCCTTGAGCAGAAGCGGCGTTCCAGTCCCAGACTGGCTGCTTGAATGGTTTATGTCACGCAGACGTCCCCAGGGGTGACCCCCCAAGCCCTCTGGCCTTGGCTGAGCTACCTGCCTCCCCCCCCTCTGGTGGCCCCCAGCAATTGGAGCCCCCATGCACTCCACTGGGGGATGAGTTACCAACACCATGGCTGCCTGTGGGCACCCGCCACAAGGCCACCACCCTGTCCCACAGCCCTGCTTCTGAGGCTGTGCCTGGGGCCCCTGATGTCTGGATTCTCGGGCTTCTCTCTGAGACAGCTCTGACCTCAGGGGGTAGGAGGTGCAGTTTCTGTCTTGATCCCCAGACTGGGACCTCTTCCCTAAGGCTCCACTGCTTTCCCTCTTAGGAAGCCCCAGCAAACGCTGGCCAAGTGGAGAAGGGAGGAAGCCTGCCGGCTCAGGGCTCCAATTCCCCAGTCCCTAACAAAAGGAGGCAGAAGACAGGGCTGTGTGTGGGGAGAGTCTGCCCTGGGTAGAGCCCTGGCCCCCCTGGCCTCTTGGCCAAGTGCTCTTGGGGGGGAGGCTAGCTCAAGGATGAACAGAAGTGGCCTTCAGCTAGCTCCCACCACAGAAGGTCACTGCAACCAGAGGCTAAGCAGGCGCCTGGTGAGGACTCAGACCAAGAGACCTCCTCTGCTTTCTCCACCCCATGGGCCAGGGGCTCCTCCCCACTTTGGTGCTCTCACTAGGGGCTGGGCGCTGGCTGAGGGCAGGAGCAGAAGCGGAAAGTTTTACCCCTCAGGGTCAGGGTAGCAGATCATCTCACCCAGCCCCCTTCCCACAGATAGGAAGACCAGGACTCAGGAGGGGAAGGATGGGGGCAGAGCCTGCTGTCCTCGTAGGTCCTTAGAGCGTGGCTCTGGCGCAGCTTTTGCTGAGCCCAAAAGGTAAGGAAGGCGAGGAGGGTCTCCGGATGGATGTGGCTGGGCCGAACCGGGAGAAAGTGCTGGGCTCTGGCCGGGCTGGGCAGCCGGCCTCCCTGCCCGGGGCCTGGGCTGGGTGGGGGCAACAGGGCTCAGGCCGGCGGGCTGTTGATGCAGCCCAACAATGATGAAATGGCCCCTTTGTCCCACGGCGCCAAAGTTTCTGTGACTGGAGGAGGCGTGACGTGAAAGGGTCATTGTTCCCACTTGGGCAGCCACTCAGGGAGCTGGAGGACCGGCCCAGGGTCGGCTTCCTGCCAAGGCTGCAGCCCTGCCTGCTGCTGTGTCGGTCATGGTGTCCTGGGCTCCCGGCCTCCTACCCATGGTCAGCTCCCTCCCTGGGGCCATCCGGAGCCACAGGTACCCAGCAAAGGTGTCCCCCTCCCTCCCCCTCCCTCCCCCTCCCTCCCCCTCTGTCCTCTGGTCTGGAACCATGATGTTACAGTGTTGGGGGCTGGGCTCTGCTCTTCATGCACGTGAACCCTGCTGGGCAGGTTGCCTGGGTGCCAGGAGAGCTTGCGGGGAAAGCAGGTATTTTGTCCTGGGGCGAGGAAACATGCCTGACTTCACATCCCAAGGCTCTGGCCTTCGGGGACCCCTCCCTGAACCTTGCAGATTAGGGGAGAGAGGCCCAGAGAAGGGAACTGGGTGGCCCTAGGCCACACAGCATTAGCTAGTCTGTTAACACCCAGGCTATACCTACCTCCCCACAAGTCCCCACACCTGATGGACCTCCACTCTCTCTGGACACCTGAAGCTCCCTCTTTGCCAGCTCCCACCCCTTTCCTGCCCCTCTAATCCATTCTCGCCTGAGCAATCCATCCCCTACCCCAGCCCACGATCTTTCCAAAACCCAAACCTGATCAGGTCCCTCCTTGGCTTCAAACCTGCCGTGTCTTCCCACATCCAGAGAAAGTTTCAGCTCTTGTGCTGGCATTCAAGGCCCTCACTGTGCTATAGCAGCCAAGGGTGAGAGGCCTTTTTGTAGAGACTGGAGTCTCCCTCAGCCCGTGTGGGGATGCTAACCAAGTAAAGGCCCTTTTATCTTCTGGGGGTCAGCCTCCACTCCTTTGCTCCCACAGGTCCTGCCCCCTGCGGTGCACCTCTCCCCTCCTCCTCCAGGTCCAACTGCCCCTGGCCTCTGCGGCTCAGGTGAAGAGCCAGGAGGCTGGGCAGGGTGATCAATGGCTGGTTCAGGCCCAAGCTGGAGGCCCCCTTATCCCCACCCCAGGTGGCCCCGCTGGCTCCAGTGCCCAGAACTCCTCCCCGGCTCTCCACTGCCCCCAGCAGCTGGCATCAGGCTCAGCCTGACCCAGGCTAATTAAACCCTCCCCCAGCCTAGAGGAGGCTTTGGCTCCAGCTCTAGGCTTTTTTCCCTGGAGGGACGGAGCTAATTAACCGAGAGGGTTTAATTAATCAATTAGCGTGGCCTCCAGACCCCTCCACTTAGCCAATGTGGTGGCAGATATTTATAAACAGGAGCTCTGGCTGGAACTAGAGGGGAGGGCAGGCGACCATGGTGGGCACAGAGGCAGGGAGAACAGGGGCTGCAGAGGCCAGAGATCCTGTCAGTCCCACCTCCTCAGCATCTCCAGAGGCAGATGCAGAATCAGCAACACCTGGACACGTGAGGACGTGTACTCTGGGCACACGTGCAACATCTCTGTGTGCGCAGGTCACACAGGCCTGACATCCAGAGCTGGGCAAGTTCCCAGAGGTGCCTCAGACAGTGGCCAGAGGGATGATGATGCCCAGCTGGACCCAGCGTCCTGACAAGCAAAGCCTCCAGGGAATGGGGTTGCACAGAGGGCCATGGGAGCCAGAGGAGGTGCCAGAACCTCAGCTGGGGGAAGAGGCTTGGAGGGCTTCGTGGAGGAGGAGGCATTTGAGCCAAGCTCAGGGACAGAGTAGGCAGAGGTAGCCATTTGAAGGGAGCGGTGGGTGATGAAGAGTATTCAAGGGGAGGAAATAGCAGGGGCAAAGGCCTGGAGGCAGAAACAGCAGAAGCTCCATCTTTACCACAAGATGTCCCCTTCTCTGGGAAGCCTCCCTGACACCTTACCTTTTAGAACTGGGTGTCCCTGAGTCTCTGCCCCTCCAGCCTTTGCAATCTGGGACAGCCCGGACTCAACACTCCCTCCCAAGCCTCCCGAGGTGATGCCAGCTCTCCTCCTCTGCCTCCCCTGCCCAGCCTGGCCCAGGGAACCCACAGACGAATTGTAATCCCTTCAGAAAGGGGGTTACAGGCACCCTCCCTCAAGATGCTGCTCCTAGGGTTGGCACCGGTGGGAGCCCAGGTGGTGTTGGGATTGGGAGGGGTCAAAGACCCCAAAGCCACCATGGACCTCTCAGGCCTGGGATATTTGAGAGTGTTACTGAGTCCAAGCTTGTATTGCTCACTGCATGACAGGCCAGTAAAGCAAGAGACAAGTTGTTGGGGCAAGGAATAACGACTTTACTGAGAAAGCCAGCATACTGAGAAGATGGTGGACTAATGTCCCAAAGAACCACCTTACCAGAGTTGGAATTCAGGCTTTTTTCATGTTAAAAGGGGGAGGGGGTGTGGTTGGTTGGTGCAAACTTCTTGGTGTCAGAATCCTTCCTTCTTGCGTCTGTCAACTTAGCCCAGGTCATGATGTTCCTGTAAACCTCCAACAAGACAAATGTTATTCTCTGTTCTGCAACCTTTTATCTCTACACGAATGGAAAAGTGTTATACCTTTGAAAGTCAGAGCCTTGAGAATGGGCTGTCCTGTATATTTCAGGCTACAGGCAACATTCTTGTAGCAAAAGTAATAGAAGACAAAGGTTAGAGTAAAAGAAACAGGTCCAATATGGAGGCAGATTTGTTCTTCACTATGACAAGAGCAAGTATTCCAGAGTCAGCCAGACGTGCACCCAGACCCCAGTGCAGACCCTTCTCAACTTGCTTTCCTCGTCTGCCCACTGGGGACAATCAGCACCCCACTCCTAGGGCTTCAGGGAGGATTAAACGAGTTCATCATGTAGAGCCAGAGGGACTCGCACTGTTGGTGGGAATGTAAATTGATACAACCACTATGGAGAACAGTATGGAGGTTCCTTAAAAAACTAAAAATAGAACTACCATACGACCCAGCAATCCCACTCCTGGGCATATACCCTGAGAAAACCATAATTCAAAAAGAATCATGTACCACAGTGTTCACTGCAGCTCTATTTACAATAGCCAGGACGTGGTTTTCATATCTGTAAAAGAACTCGAGATGTGCATCAGATACCATTATCTGGGTACTTCAGTTAGCAATAATCGTGCCTCGGATAAACCTCATTGGCTACAATACTGCCACTGCGCAAAGCTATCTGGGTACTTCAGAGAGGGCCTACGGCAGAGGATATGGAGGAGGGGTCTGTCCCAGGAAGGCCCCATAGGGTCCTGCTAAGTTACACTGGGACCCTGTGTTCACACCATGGGTGCTGCCTCCCATGAGGCTCAAGTGCTGCTGGTCCTGCGGTTGTGTCCTTCTCTCCGCCTCTCCTCCCATGCTACAATGGTCCAGTCCCCACCACCCAATGTGACCATGCTAGCCTCCTCAGCGTCCCCTGTCCTGAACACTTGCCCCTCAGCCTGTTCTCCACTCAGAAACTAGTGTTTTTTAATTTTTTAATCAATATTTTAAAAATTGAAGCATTGTTGATTTACACTGCTATGTTAATTTCTGCTGTACAGCAAAGTGATTCAGTTATATATACATTCTTTTTTTTAATATTCTTTTCCATTATGGTTTATCATAGGATATTGAATACAGTTCTCTGTGCTATACAGTAGGACCTGTTGTTTATCCACTCTCTCTATAAAAGCTTACATCTGTTAACCCCAAACTCCCACTCCATCCCTCCTCCAACCCCCTCTCCCTTGAACAGAACCAGTCTGTTCTCTATGTCCGTGATTCTGTTTCATAGATAGGTTCATTTGTGCCATATCTTAGATTCCACATATAAGTGATACCATATGGTATTTGTCTTTCTTTGTCTGAATTACTTCATTTAGTATGATAATCTCTAGTTGTGTCCATGTTGCTGCAAATGGCATTATTTCATTCTTTTTTATGGCTGAGTAGTATTCCATTATGTATATGTACCACATCTTCTTTATCCATTCATCTGTTGTTGGACATTTAGGTTGTTTCCATGTCTTGGCTATTGTGAGCAGTGCTGCTATGAACATAGGGGTGCATGTATCTTTTTGAATTCTAGTTTTGTCTGGATATATGCCCAGGAGTAGGAATGCTGGATCATATGGTGTTCTATTTTTAGTTTTCTGAGGAACCTCCATACTGTTTTCCACCAACTTACATTCTAGGGGATCTTTCTAGTGACAACTATAACTTAACTGTCTATAGTGACAACTATAACTGTCATGTCTAGTGACAGCCATGGGCTTTTAAAGCTCTTTAGGGGCTCCCCTGTCCTCTGGACCACACCCCTCCACCCCCCTGCTGGCCCATCCAGCCCTGGAGAAGGGGCTGCAGCCCCTCTTTGCTTGCAGCAGGGATGGAAGGGCCCTGGGACTGGAGGAGGAGGTGTGGACGTAGAGGGGTGGATGGACATCCTATAGATGCACAGAAGCCACAGGGTAGATGATGCCCCCTGGAGGTATGCGACGGAGCAGACCTGGGAAGGGGGCTGCCTTCCTGAGCAAAGGGGGTTTTGGCAGGGGCTGGAGTCCCCTGTTCCCTGTCAGGGCTCATCTGGCCCAGCCAGAGACAATGGCGCTGAGGCCTCATCTTACCTCTAGGGAGTTGCTAATGATGGTCTTTAATGGCCTTGCCTGGGAAGGGATGACCTCACCGGGCCACACCCTGATGAGAGGAGGCTGGAGTCAGAGGCAGGCGGCTCCTCCATCACCGTGAGACCTGCTTGGGCTTGTCTTGTCTGAAGAATGAGGGGGCAGTGTGTGTGCACTCGTGTATCTGGTCCTTCATGCGGCCAGAGGGAGAAGGCTCCCAGCCCGATGGGGGAGGCAGGACCTGGGTGAAAAGTCTCAGGGCAGCAGGGTGGGGAGGCCTTGCTTCTACTCAGCGTCTCTGGCTTCTGTTAAGGGTTTGGGTGTGGGTGCCGGTGTTCCCGGCCACATCCGTGCTGAGGCAGAGGGTCTGCCCGCTGCACACATAGTATCCAGGGGCAGGCCTGCGTGTACCAGGTGGTGGCGGCAGCAGGGGTGGGAGCGGGTTCCAGCACAGGCTTGCTGCCTGCCCCCCGCCCTGCCCCATTCGTCAGGGATGACTATGTTTGCACTCTGGGGAGGGGTCCTGTGGAGGTGGCCCCTCTCCTGAGGGCAGCCTCCCCCTCCCCCGGGCTCGGAGCAGGACCACTCTAGGGAAATGTTCATCTCTTTTGTGGTGTCCTTGTCAGACCCCCTTCAGGGTGACTCCTCCACAGTGCTACAAGTTCTTTCTCGTGTCCAGCCTTAGTCACTCTTGCTGTTGCACCTGATTCATTTATCAGAGGACAAGTTGAGGGCCCTATTATCCTGCCACCCAGTCTGACATCACTGAACTTCCCTCGGGCATGTTCCGACTACTGGGACAGCCCAGTCGGCACAGGAAATGGCTGCTGGATGAATGTGCGAGTGAGTGAGTGAGTGACTGAGTGGCTCAGATCCTCCTCCCATGAGAATGCTAAGAAGTGGCTAAGAAGTGGATGAGGGGGTCCTGGGGGCCTGGGCTGAGATGGAGACAGAAACGGGGACCCAAAGGGAGGCAGAAAGAGGGTCAGGAGGAAAGAGATGGGACTGAGGGCACAGAGACGAAGCAGATGCAGCCGAGAGCCAGGTGTCCTCGAGCTCCACTGGCATCCAAGGCCTCAGCCAAAGGTGGCCTGGGACGGACAGGGCCCAGGGGGACAGCACGACCAAAACAAGGTGGAACAACAGGAGCCCAGAGTGAGGCCTGGGACGGACAGGGCCCAGGGGGGACAGCACGACCAAGACAAGGTGGAACAACAGGAGCTCAGAGTGAGGCCTGGGACGGACAGGGCCCAGGGGGACAGCACAACCAAAACAAGGTGCAACAACAGGAGCTCAGAGGGAGGGACCATGAGGCAGGAACCTGGGACCCAGGGTGGGGACAGCAGTCTAGCACGACCTAGACCAAGGTCAGAGCAAGGACCCAGGGCTCCAGCCACCCAGCCATGACCTATCCCTCTGCCCCCACCAGAAGGAAGCTGCAGGGAACCTCAGCCAGGCATGGTAGTGAGGTGGGAGTTTCTACAGATGAGGACACCGAGGGTCAGAGGCCACCTGGCCTAAGGTTGCATAGGAGGTAAAGTCCCTCAGTGCTTGGTTGGAGGGGCCAGCTCAGGAGGAGACTGCTGCTCCCACCCCCGAGCCTGTGCTTGGGCACGGTGGCACTGCCAGGCACTTACTCGGCCTGTCGAGGGCCCAGCCCCCCGCCCAGCACCCGCGGGCTTCCCCAGCCCTGGCCGAGGGCAGCGAGGGAACAAAGGTCCAGTCTCTGCCTGCTCAGGCCCCCACCCCCTTGCCCGCCCCTGGCACAGAAGGACCAGGGCCCTGAGGGAGCCCAAGAGCCAAAGCAGCCCCGCCCCTTTGCCGACACTGAGAACCCCCTTCCTCCCCCTCCCACGGGCCTGCTGGCCGCACTGCAGTGTCCCCCCTTCTAGAGATGGGAAGGCTGAGTGAGAGGGCTGAGGAGCTGGCAGCCACACAGCTGGGATTCGAGCCCACCTAGCCCTCCTCATACGCGTGAGGGCGTGACTGTTCCCGTTGGATGTAACTCACGGGGAGAGATGGGGCAGGGACAGAGACGGCAGAGCCTAGATGGCCCAAAGGGGAGTGCTGGGGAAGGGGCTGAATTGCTCTCACTTTTCCGGCCCTGCCCACCTACCTGCCACCCAGGGCTAGTCCAGTGCTGGTCACAGCAGAAGGGATAAAGCCAGGGGAGAGGCAGAGATGGGGAAACGGAGTCAGCCCCCAGGTCCCCCTAAGTTCATGACCGGGGCTCAGTCCAGTCAGAGGTGAAGCCCCTGCGGAGCTTCCGTTTCCCCATCTGTAACATGGGGCTGTGGGGCCCACTGGGGGCCTCGCTCCCCAGGCCACGGCCATCATTCTTCTCCAGGACCCTTGCCTGCCCCCTGCTCCCCCCAGGGCCTGGCCTTACGCCTCCAGAGGGGCCTGCATGGAGGGCTGACGCTCATCTGCTCTGGAGAAGCTGGGCACAGCCTAGCCCTCCCTGCAGGCCCAGGTCCAGACCAGGAAATGAACGTCAGGTGTTCATCATGCCCGAACGTGAAAAGCACTGGGTATTTGGGTGTGACTGGCTCCACTGTACAGATATAGATACTGAGGCTCAGGGAGGCTGAGGGACCTGTCTGAAGCCACCCAGCTCCTGAGGAGCAAAGCAGGGCTGACCTGCTCACTGACCAGGCTTCACGTCCTGTAAGCATCCCAGGGACAGAGGGGGAAGGAGGGAGCTTGATAAACACACACCCCATGTCCCGTCCACAAGAGTAGAAAGAGAAAGGGTCAGGGCGCCGGGGCCACAGGGGGGCAGGTCAGGAGCCTGGAGCGCTTGGGCAGTCTGGGCAATGTCCAAGTGGACAGCCTTGGGCGGTTCTGGGCGAGCAGGGGCTCAGTTCTGTAACCTTGGTCCATAAAACCTCTCCAAGCCTTGACCTGTTAACCAGTGGGCCAAAGCACATGGAGAAAGCCCAGATGCCCCAGCCTGCCTGCACCTGAGTGGCTGGGGAAATGCCCACACCCCAGCTGCTCCTCCCAGCTTTGGGCACCTCCAACCAGTCACAGCAAGTGCCCAACAGGCCCCAGGCAGGATCAGGCTGCTGCCTCTCGCAGAGCAGGCACTGGGATACTGGCCACAGTGCCCCTCCTCACTGCCTCCACCCCTGGCCCTTATCAGACACAATTCGTTTTAAAGAAAAAATAATATTTATTTGCAATATAAACAAAGTCCCGTTGCTGGATCGGGATATATATATATATGTATGTGTGTGTATATATATGTAGGGTCACAAATTTTCCTTCATAAGTTCATAAAGCAAAACTGGCCACCCTCTTGGCATACCCTCATTTACACAAATCTGATGCATCTTTCTGGGTTTTTCTTTTTAAAGGTAAAAAAGAGAGAAAGAGAACCATGTACAGCATGGAAGCTTTTTGTCAATTTCTTGACTGTGGCAAGATTTTAATCTGCTGCCTTAAAGAATCCCTGAAAACCACCCCTGTGAGGTAAGATGCAGTGGGGGCAGAGTTTCCGTGGCCTTGCTCACATGCTGAGTGCTGGCTCGCTCAGGGACCCCAGCCCGACTGCTCACCCCTCCCCAGGCCCTATGCAGTCCTGACACCTGGGAGAACTGAGGTTGGAGAAGGAACAAAACTGGAGGAGGATAACGGAATCCGTGGCTTTGTTCTGTGGGTATGGGGGTGGAGGGATGGACAGAGCCTCACACCCCTTTCCTTGTCCATCCTCGCCACCCACCCCTGCCCTGGGATTGAAATGGGTGCGAGTTTCTTAATAGAAGGCAGGGGCAAGATGAGCACAGGGCAGGCTTTCACGGGTTGAGGGGGCTGGGAGTGGCAGCTGAACCAAAGCAACAACCAGGGTGAGGGAAGAGACTCGGGGGAGGCAGGGCTGGGTGCCACCACCTACGCCCCCCCAGCCACTGGGCCTGCACCCTCAGCTACCAACAGACAGAGAGAGGAACAAGCAAGTAGTGGGTACACATAAAAAGGGCCTGGGGCCCAGGCCCCCCTCGGGGCTGAGCCCGGAGGGTTAATGCTACTGCGTGGCAGCCCCCTGTGGCCCCACCTCCAGCAGGACAGTGGCAGGGCCTCCCTCTGCTGCCTGGGGCAGTTGGCAGGGACCACGAGAAGGGCAGTTGGGTGGGCAGAGAATGCAAAGGCTACCTGTCCAGCCCACCACTCACCACTCGCGGCAGTCATCACAGGCAAATGCAGCGCCAGGTCGGGCTGGGCCGAGGTGGGAGGTGTGGGCAGGCCTGGGAGTCCAAAGCTGGCGAGAGCAGCAAACCACCCCTTTAAGGGCCGCTGCGGAAACGGAGGCTTCACACATGTGCAAAACGCTTTTGGTCAAGATCAACGCGGGGTTTGTCTTTTCCATTAAAAACAAAAACCCAAGAATTGCTTTTTGAAATAAGAAGAAAAACAAACTGATAACACTTCTCTCTCTCTCTCTCGCAGGATCAAGAAAGGGATGAAATACTGGTTTATACAATCCACTGTTGCATGTAGCCTGAAAATAACACTTTTCATTAAAAAAGAAAAATCAAGAAGAGCTTGAACACTCTCTGCTCCAGGGAGCTCGGATTTACCTGCCAAAAATAAAAAGTAAACTCAGGTCCATGGATGTGTCTTTAAAAAAAAAAGAGCCAAACTGGCTGGGCCATCAGCAGAAAGGAGTGTCCTGGGACAAGGACGAGGCGCCACTGGACTCCCAAAGCCACATGTCTGAGAGCCGAGGGCCCCTCCGGAAAGTCCTGCCGGGGGAGGCCTGGCTGTGGGCTGCACCCTCCCCGGGACGGTGAGGGAAGCTCACCTCTGGGCACAGGCGATGTCCGGGTTCCTCACGCCAGAGGCAGCAGGTGTGGGCCCTCCCTGCGGGCCCTGTGGAGGCCCGGGAGGGGCTGGCCCGTTGCCCCGTGCCCCCGGCCTCACGTGGACTCGAGCGTGTTGAGTGGGAACAGGTTGTGGTTGGTGGGCGTGGAGAAGTAGAGCTGCTCGCTGGGGGTGTGGTTGTCACACGGGCTGCTCAGCCCCAGCGTCCGCTCGAAGTCCAGCAGCTGCCCCATAAAGTTGAAGTTGGGTGAGATGTTGGACTTTTTCCTCTTGACAAAGTCGTAGGCATCATTGAGCGACAGGTTCATCTTCTGCATCAGGTAGGCCACTGTGACCGTCACCGAGCGGCTGATGCCTGCCAGGCAGTGCACCAGGACACCGCACTTCTTGGAGCGGGCCTCGTCTGAAACACACAGGCACGGGTCAGGGCAGCACCTCCTCCAGGGAGCCACCGCAGGTGGGGCTGGGGCACAGGTGGGGCTGGGGGCAGCATGGTGACTGGCTGGTGCCTCCCGACTCCCGAGTGACCTGGTGAAGTCCCACGCGGGTGGGACAGCAACTTGGGGTCGAGGTTAAGAGCATGACTGTGGAGAGGGCTCTGCCACACGGTAGCTCCAAGTCACTGGACATTCCTGCGCCTCGGTCTTCTCCTGTCAGAGGGCCTGCTTACTCACAGTGCTCTTAGAGGGACGTGAGCCAAGGGGGGGCGCCACAAACACTGTGATCACTGCTAGTCCTACTGCTGCTCTAACCGTGTGCTACTACGTGCCAAGGTGTCACCTGCATCCTCTCAGGTCATCTGCACCATGGCTACCAAGTTAACTTTATAAATGAGGACACAGGCACAGAGACCAAGTAAGGAGCACAAGGTCACACAAAGGTTCCTCCTAACTCGCAGCACTCACCCCCGCTAGCCCACGACCTGGGGCTCAGGGCTGAGCTTGCTGTCCTGGGGCAGCTTCCATGGGTGCCCCCGAGAGCCTCCTCAGAAACAGGCCTCATGAAGGCTCCTCCACAAGGGAACGGCAGGCAGCACTCGGCTCTGCCCTCGGCCCAGCCAGTCCCCGGGGCCTTAGTCCTGCTCCGGAATAGCCAGGGGCTGGGACCAGGGCCACGCCTAGTTTCACGAGTGGGGTTTGCTTATGTGGGGCCTACCCAGACCACTTACTAGACTTTCCCTGGCCCATGTGCCAGTGACATCTCCCACCACAGCCAACCAAGTTCTGCCAACTCTCCCCTCCACCGCTCCTCCCGGATTCCCCCAGTGCGGTGCTCAGACGCCTATGCCTGACAGGCAGTAGGAGCTCAAATACCGGTTGAGCCACCGGCCAACTCAGTCCTGTAATCTCTCCTCCCCTAGACCCGAGCACAGCTGCATCTCCGTGCCATAGCTGTGCCAGGGGCACAGATTAACAAGAGGCAGGCCTGGGGTCCCCAAGGTCCCCGCCTGAGCTCACTGGGAGCCAGGTACACTCCTTCAAGATGCACTCCTACAAAAGGCCACAGGTTCACAAACTGTTCCTCGTATGGCACTCACTGCTTCTGGCCTGGCAGGACTTCCCTTCCCTAAGCCCACATGAGGGTTCCCAGGGCAAAGCATGCAGTAGGTGCTTAATCCAGACTCGGGGACCAACTGGGGGCCAGACCAGCGGGGGAAGAGACCGACGTCATGGATTCACGTGGAACCACGCTGTCTGACCTTTAGATTTGGGGCAGGAGAAGGGGGTAGTGGAGACAAGCCTCCAGTGGTGACACATCAAGATAAGGGGAAGGCCTGGTCCCCAAACCCACTCCTAGGTAATCCAAAGTCAAACCGCTTCCGCTGGCTTTATTTTTAGCCCTCTAAGGGTGTGGCGGAGCCTCGGGGGTGCTGGGGCTTGATCCTGCCCCACTGAGTCCTATGGGATGCTTGGGCTTCAATTCCTTCACTTGTCAAAAAGGGAGTATGGTTCCTCCCACCTCTACACCCTGTTCTGTCCCCCTCCCCAGATGTAAAAGGACCTCCAAGAACGATAAAAACACCTACAAACCAGGCTCAGCCCTGGGAAATCCGGGGGCCCCCTCTTCACCCCCCTCTTCACTGGGGAGAGCACAAATGCTGAGGCAGCACCCACAGCCCTCTGGGCCACGTCCTCCCAAGCAGAGCTGGGAAGCTCTGGATAGCCCCCGACACAGCCCCTCCCCCAGGCCTCAGCTTCCTTCCTTCCTCCCAGCCAGGCACCTACTTTTGGTTCCCAGTAAGCGGATGAGGCGGGGAAGCCTCCCACTTCCTGTTATTAACGCGAGCCCAGCCCAGCTGACACCAAAACGCCCTCCACTGGACATAGCCGCCAGAGGGAAAAGACTGCCGGGCCACCCCCTCCCTGCCACCGGAGGCTGGACAGAACACTGGGTCACTAGGCTCGGAGAGCCCAGGGTTTACATTCACCCTGATCTTGTGTCCCTTTCCTGAATCCTGGGTGAGAGCTGAACCCAAAGACGACCTGCCATCTAAACAGCCTCCAGCTGGCCAAGGAGAAAGCAGGATGGGAGGTCAAAGATAAGGAACCCGAGTCAGCTGAGGCTGCGGATGCAGGGGGCTCAGAGGGCGCTAAGCCAGACAGCAGAACACACTGCTCTGGGGAGGACTTCCTCAGCCTCTCCCCATACTCTCTGAATACCTCCTATATGCCAAGCAAGCCCCACAGGCTGCCGGGAGCATCTGAGGCCCCGCCGAGGCCCTTTGGGTCATCACGTTCCAACAGCTGCCAGTTAGGGGGAGGCCTCTGGCTCCAGGCCACACTTTAGCCCTCTCAGGTACACAGTAAAGCCCAAAGAGGCTCCGTGACAGCCCCTAAAGAGACATGTGCGCTGAGGCGTGACGCAAAGCAAGCAAGACTCGTGGGAGGTCTGAGAGCTGGGACGTTTCAGCTTGCTGAGCCTGAAACAGCACAGCCAGAAAAACCCAAGCTGGACAGCAGAGTCCACGAGGCTCCAACAGCTGCAGGGAGCCTGCGAGTCGGGGGACTGCTCAGGCCCCGAGGGCCTCGGTGACGCACAGTGGGCCTGGGTACACCCATGGGCACACGCTGGCACATGCAGGGCACACACAGGTCTTGACAGGCCCAGAGATACCCAGCCAGGCACGGGCAACACCCAGAGTCCCATACACACCTTGATGCGCAAGCCCACCCACCCTGGCCGAAGCGCAGCAGCACTTACCTATGAAGCTGATGGCCTCAGGGAAGAACTGGGAGAGGTTCTGGCTCCAGTGGTCAGAGATGGGGATCTGCTTGTAGGTGAACTCGCCCCCGTGCTCGAAGGCATTGGGCAGGTTGGGCGTGACGTTGAGGATATACTTGATGCCGTACTTGCCGAGCACATCCAGGTTGGTGGAGTCCTTGGCGCAGCCGAGGTAGAGGTAGGGCAGGATCTGGACGGGGAAGGCCGGTTGGCTGGATGGCACAGGGCTGCCGTCTGACTCGGTGGCACTGCTGGGCAGCTCTCTGTCCGACTCACCATCTGAGCAGTCAGAGCTGATGCGTAGGCCCCCCAGACCCAACACTGAGGTGGGCGGTGAGCCGCTCGGCGAGGACGAGCTGTCCACGTTGGTCTCGCAGTGTTCTGAGTACTCTGTCTGGAACTTGTTGAAACCACCTGTGGACAGGATGAGACAGGGCCTGGATGAGAGACTGACGATGCCAGTGACCCCAGACCAAACAGGCTGCACGAGACCAACAGCAGCCAGGGCTCCCCACGGCAAGCACCGTAACACCAACAACGGACAACACGGGCGGCGCTACATATTTACACATGTACCTCCTCCTGTTTTCTCCACAACTATCCTATGATCCACTTCACAGATGGGGAAACTGAGGCCCCAAGTGATAAAGTAACATGCTTGAGCTCCATACCCTTGCCCATAGGGCTTCAGGGCCCCAGCCATACAACCAGCTTTAGGGCACTTGAGGACAGACTCCAGCTCATTCCTCTTCCACAGCTCCCATGTACACCTGGCACCCATGGGTGCTCAGTAACTGCTAAGCGGTAAAGGAGAGCAAACCACCCCATCTCAGGCCAACACCTGTGGGTTTGCAAACCCCTCTTATAGATGAGACCGCAGGGGCCAGAGCTGCATCTGGGTCAGCTAGAGGCAGAGAGGGCCTGGGCCCCCTGACTGGGAATAGGGTGCTTGAGCCCCACTCTCAGCCACACGGGAAGTAGTGTGAAGGTATCTGTTGGCTCTTTCCCAGGGCAGGGGCAAGTTCATAAAAGGGGTCCCAATTCCACCTCTCCAGAACCCACCCCCTTATAACACAAGGTCCCTCTCAAGCCTCGGACCCACAGAAGGGGAAGCTGCTGGGGGCTTTACAGGGACAAGAAATGGGGAGCGCCTTGCAGCTAAGGATGGGCCCTGCGCCCGAGGGTGCCGCAGGCCTCCTCTCCCCTCCCGCCTGCCCGCCCCGCTGCCAGCAAGAGGCCATTTTGGAATGTTAATTGGAAACACCGGCTGCAGCCACTCGCCTCCCAGCGCTGCCTCCCCCTTCCACAGTCTCTGGGGTGGCAGGCTAAGGACTTGGGGGTCCCAGAAAACCAGAGCTGGGGCAAGGAACACTGCTTACAGCCGTGCCCCAAGCGCCTCCAAGAGGCGGTGATTCCCAAGTGATGAGACCCACGCGGGGATGCCCGGAGTCCCCCAACCCAAATGATCCCTATTCCCTGGCGGGGGCGGGGACGATTATGAAAAACTCCTGTCCTAACCCGGGCCTTCCAGGAACACGCATTCCAGTCTGTAGGAGCTGAACTTGGGTGCCCAGGAGGGGACCCTCCCTCCTTTGAGGGGCTCACGGGGAACCTAGGAGCTGCTATGGCCCCAACAACACGAAAAAAGGAAAGCCCAGGCGGGGAGAAGTTTGTTCGACCCACTTAGATCGTGCCCAGAAAGGTGTAGAGGAGGCCTGCGTATCAGCCTAAACCCGCACAGCTGGGGCCGGACGCCCGGGAGAGGAGAATGCGGGCCGGGGGCGACGTGGCGCCGGCCGGGCAGGCTGGGTACGGGGAGAGAAAGCGGCCTCCGGCTGGGGCACCCGGGAGCCGCGGGAGAGCCCCAATCCCAGACAGGGTCTCGGTGCTGCCCTCACCTTGGAGGTAGTAGGCCTGGCAGCCGTCGTCGCGCAGCTTTTGCAGGAGAAGGCCAAGCACCGAAGCGGGAGCGCCAGGCTCTGGCTGCCACTCGGCCGTGGCCTCGTCGTAGAGCAAAACGGTGGCCGCCTTGCAGCGCGTAGCGAAACGCTCCTTGTCGGCGTGGTTGGGGATGATGGAGCGGATGGGCAGGTTGCCCTTGCGCAAGCGGCGCAGCATGAGGCCCGGGATGGCCAGGTTGATGGCCGTCTCGATGTGCGACGACTCGAAGAGCTCGTGCGGCCGGCAGTCGAGCAGCAGCAGGGACGCGCCGCCGCGCGCCTCCAGCTCCTCCTGCAGCCACTCGGCACTCTTGCAAGGCATGGCCCCCGCACCCGCCGCCGCGCCTGCCCCGGTACCGGCGCCGGAACCAGACCCCGCACCGGGCTCCGACCCCGCCCCGGTGCCCCCAGCCGCCGACGCCCCCGAGGCCGACATGTGCGCCCGCGCTGGGGGGCCGCGGAGCTGGTTTTTCATGGGGAGCGCGGGCGGCCCGGGGCCGGGGCCGGGCAGCCCTGCCCTGGGACGGCGCCCCGGCCGCGCGGGCCCCAGCCGCGTCTCCGGGCGCCCGCCTCCCGCCGAGCTGCACGCCCGCCGCCCCGGCCTCCCGGCCTCCGTCCCGCCCGGCCCTCCGCGCGCGCCGCGGCCTGACAGCCCCAATTAAACGGCGTCTCGGACGGCCGCGCGCCGAGGCGTCCTCCGGGGGGCGGGGCCGCGAGGCCGGCGCCCGAGCTTAAAGGCGCCGTACCTCCGCCGCCCCTCCCCACGGGGTACGCGGCCGCGCGAGCAGTCCCGTGTGCCCGGAGACCTGCGCCCCGGCCTTCGCCCCGCTTCAGCGCTGCCGCCGTCTCGCCTGGCCCAGAACTGATTATGACTCGCCTGGGGGCCCGGCCAAGACCCTCTCGGTTCCCCTATCCCGCGCTCCCAGCTCTTCTGTGCCCTACCCTGAAGGGCTGCCCTGGGGGCGTCCTGCGCGTGGCATCCCCTTCCTACGTTCACGGAAGCAGAGTTTCCCCGGGGTTGGGGCGGAGGGAAGGGGCGATCAGGCTGAGCCAAAGCCCCCTCCTCCTGTCAACTCCATTCATTCATTCTCAGCGAGTTCATTCAACAAATGGAAATTGAACGCCTACTACGTGCCATGACCTGTGCTTAGGCGGTCACCGTTTCTGGCAACTTGCATAGTCCCAATGAGGGCTACACGCTTAAAGACCTGAAGGTAGTCTCACCCCAGCAGGCCTGAGGGGGGATCAGCACCTAGGCAACTGGCGGAGTAGGACGGCCCAAGGCCGTGCCACCCTCCACGGGCAGGGGTGAAGAAATCCTGAAACGACCTGGGAAGAGAGAGCGGGCCCTTTAAGGAAGCTTCATAAGCGGGGTGGTGACAGGCGCCGAGTGAAGCGCCACGTGACTTTTCCACGGGAGCGGGTGCTGGGGGGATCCTCTTTAATCGGCTCTCCTCCTCCCACCTCCCAACGCACCAATCAACTTTCGTGGTAGGCGGGAGTGCGCCACGCAGGTGGCCAATCGCGGCCGAAGGAGACGGTGGGGCGGAGAGAGGAAGGCGGGGCCCGCCGAAAGCTCCACCCAGCGCGGGAAGTGGGCGGGGTCTCAGCGAGCGCTGTGTATCGGCTCGCAGGCTGCCTAGGCGGAGTAGGTGAATGGATCCGCAGGTAGCGCTGGAACAAAGCGGCTCGACTCGAACGGTGCGCGTGCGCAGGGCCTGCCGCACTTTCCCTACTGAGTCAGGGTTGTCTGCGTCGGGAGGGAGCTCGCGGCTGATCCTGCGGTTCGTCTGGTCCGTTCCCTGCTGGGCGGAGTGCTCCCACATCCTTGGGGTTTATCTTTCCCACTCTGCCCGAGGCTGGTCAGCTCCCCGCCACCTTGCCTCTACACCCAGCTGGAGGGAGGTTAGCGTCAGAGATGAAGGGCGGTGGCGCTTGAGATTTGCCGAAGGGAGTGCTTCTGGAACCCGCAGGATTTGAGCTTTCCGCTGACAGGAAGGCACGAAGAGGGGCGGCCCTGGGTTAGTACCCGCTGCCCACCTCCCTCCCCCCACCCCGCTTTGTCCATGCGAAGGATAGTCTATGTGAAGGGTTTCATCCCGCTGCAGGGCTGTGTCGAAAAGAAGCAGGGATCTCTCCCACAGTCACACTCCCAGCAAGATGACAGCACTGCAATCATAGGTGGCCTTATCACCCAAGATTCGATGCCCAGAGAGGTGATAGGAGAATCAGGTCTCTGGCCTCCCGCGCAGGCTTGTCCTAGGGTTGCTGGGCAGAGCCTACTTCCCTGGGGACCTAGGACGAGTGGAAAGGGCTCCCGGGGCCTGAGGGGCCTAGATGTGGATTCTGCCCTGCCACCTGCTGACGTGTTGTGTGGCCCGAGTATGGTTCCCACCTCTCTGGGCCTCAGTTTTCCCCACGTGGGATCGTGCTGGTCTGGACAGTGCCCAACCAGTCCATCACAAATCTGTCAGCCTGGGAGGGTGGTTCTCTGAAGCCAGGCCCCTTAGCCGGTAGTCCAGGTGCTGGTTGTCAGGGATGGAGACAACCAGCACCTCACTCAAAAGGCCTGAGCAGACCCACAAGGGAGGGGACCTGCTGGCCAGTGAGTCATTCCTCAACGGGCTTGTTGGGGGCCTGTTGGAGCTTCGCCTACAGCAGTGCCTGATGAGGAGTTGACCATTGTTCTCACTAGTGGGGGCACAACTGCGAGGGGACCCTCCACCGTGCCCCCCCCCCCCCGTCTCCATCCCCCGTGCGCGAGGAAGCCCCTCCCAGAAGAGGGGAGGAGGCCCACCACCCCTCACATTAGCTTGTGATGGCTCCCTAGTCTCCCTCACCCTCTGGACTCCTCTAGCGGGGACAGCTACCCTGGAGGAGAGACCTGTGAGGATGTGTGGAATTGGGAAGACTCCCTGGGGGGTGGGGGGCATCCTCCCGCAGGGATGTAAAAAGAGGCAGGGTTTGACTGAGTACAGGAGAAGGGAGAGCATCTGGGGAGGGGGTGACAGGGGGAGCAAAGGGGTGGAAGAGAATTAGCCTGACCATGGGAGATGCTGCAGTGGTCCTGGGCCCCCATCACCCTGGCTGGAGGAGAGCCCCAAAGCCTTGGTTCCTGAGTGGAAGCCCTGCCTACAGTCTTGAACCGCTAGACACAATGTGTAAAGTGGATCCCAGCAGGGCTGTCCTTGGGTGTTAGGGAAGGGGGCAAGGGACAGACACAGAACCCTCTGACATACACGGCTCAGAGCATAACAAGAACTTGCCTATGGTCAGACAGCAAGAGGCCAGAGCTGCCCCTGCCCAGGGCCTTGCTCTGCACCTGTGACCCTCCCTCAAGGATACTGGAAGAGGGGACCTGGTACGTTGGGTGAGAGCTTGGGATCAAAGACATTCCTCCTCCTCAGGAATGTGGCCTTTCCTGCCCTTCAAGGTTCAGACCCTCCCTCACCTGCAGCCCCTGGGAGAGGTGCCCCACTCACTAGGGTCTCCCTGAGGGGCAGGGAGGCCCCAGAACAGGTGTGAGTCCCTGGGGGTGATTGGGTCTCAGGAGGGGAGCTGCGGGTGGGGTGTGTTTGAACTCTCTGCGGGCTGTACCCCTCTCCCACACCCCTCCAGGCCTTTACACATGCTCTTCCCTCAGTCAGGACATTTTTTCGCCCTCACCTTTTGCCTGCCTTCTAGAATATCCCAGCTCAGGTGTCACCCTCAGGGAGGCTTCCTCTGATCCTCCAGGCTAGATTAGCCCCCCTGATCTGTGATCCCAGGACCCCTGCCCCCCAACTTTGCTCTGGACTCTATCACAGTCATGGTTACACCGCCCACCAGACTTTCTCCCTTTGGATGTCCAATGGTATGCCTGCCCGTCCTCAAGGCCATTTCTCCTCCTGCCGTCTCTGTCTCATCCCTCGTCCCCCAGTTGCCAGGCCCAAACCCATGAGGCACGTTTGGAGCTACCTACCCTGTCTGCACATATCCAGCCCCAGAGCCACACAGAGAAGGGGGCTTCCCAGCCCGGCAAGGCTTAGCTGTGATGGTGGGATGTTTGATGTGAACTAAACAGATATGAACTGGTGTGTACCACCCCCCCCAAACACATGTCCACATGGCATGGTGACCTAGGAGCCGTGTCACCAAGAATAGTTTAAGCATCTTGGAAGCGGACTTTCCTTTTCTCACTGTTGCCCCTGGATTTCTTAGAGATGGGCCAGCATGTTTGAATGGCATATGCTGGAGGGGCAGGAGGGGAGGAGGGTCAGTTTCTTGCCCTCCTACCCTAAAGAGGCTAGCACAAATTTGGGATGAGCTCCTGCTTGCTTCCAGGAGGGCAGCTTTCCAATCAAGGTCTATTTCCCACTATGAGAGCTGAGCAGGGGCTGGAGCAGGGGCTGGGGCAGGGCACTCCAGTCCGTGACGCCTGCTGCTGGTGACAGAGCTAGTCTCTGCCAAGGGCAGCTCCACTAGGCTGGGGGAGATGTGCCATCAGAGCCCTGCCTGAAACCCAGACTAGGGGTCACTATGCTTGCCCCTGACCCTTGGGACAGCTTCTCCCGCATCCCTTGGTGAGGTGCCTGCCTGGGTTACAGTCAGAACAAGTAGTGTCTAAGCCAGGCCAGGAGTGGACTGTGAAAAGCCTGGCAACTCTCCTGCCCTGCACAGAACTCCTGGCTGTACACATCCATGCATGTGCACGCACGCACACACACACACACACACGTAAGGACACATAAGACAGGCCCAAACACCCATAGATCTACCTATACATGCATATATGCTCACAGGCACATAAGCGTGTACGTAGAAATACACAAATACAGACCTATGCACGAGTGCAGAAATGTACAGTACACACGTACACACTCACTGTGACATGCACACATGCCAACAGACCCTGTATGTGTGGCCACTTGCCACTCTTGCTGGAGGGGTTCCCACAGACAGATAACCCAGAGAGGCTGTTACAGGCTGATGGAATCCATGTTCTTCTCCCACAGCCCTCCAGTCACCTGGGCTCACCCTTCCATATTGGCCATTGCTGGGATCTCTGTGGTGACTAGTTCTGGATGGAACAGAAGTCCATCCCGGCCTGCCTCCCAGCAGGGGGCTGCCAGACCCTGGGTGATGGCAGCATGGCACAGGGAAGCTGTTGCCTGGGACAGCTCTGCTGCTGGGGGCCCAGCCTATCCACCCTCTCCCTGCCCTGCCCAGGTGTTGGGGCAGAGGGGGTAGGAGGTCAGGGCAGGTTGGGGCAGGTCAGGTGAGAGAGAGGGCCACACCCAGGAAAATCAGAGAACAAAACCTGGCAGGATGGAAGCCAGGGCCTAGAAGATCTGGGAACTCCCCAAAGCCACCTGGAGAAGGTGGAGGGGAAGAGCGAAGAGAGCCTTGCCTCTGGAGGAGCCTCCCCTCCCATTCAGGCTCATTTTCTGAGCACCTGCCCTGAGCAAGGGAGTGTGCAGGGCAGTGAAGTGGGACCTCAGAGGGGGAACTAGACATATGTAATTCCTCTCTCCCTGCTCCCCACCCAGCAGTGACTGCAGGCCCTTGGCCAACCTCCCCAGGTGGACTCCCTGGGGCATGCCTTTCCCAGCCACACACCAGCCCACTGGGGCCTGCCTCAGTGTGGAAGACTCACCACTCGGCCACGCCACGTTTCATCCCTGGCAGGCATTACTAGTCAATCACAGGACTTGCTGAACCATCCTCTGGCCTGAAAACCCTTCCAAGCAGGCAGGACCAGTTGATCAACTGTGGTAGACACGGGAGGTAAAACCTTTTTGCTAACGTCTCAATTCATAGCCAGACCAGCTATGCTTCTCTGTCCCCACCCCCAGCTCACTTCACTCTGACCACCTCCTGCTTCCTACTTGGTGCCCAGACACAGCACCCCTGCCTCCACACACTTCCTCATTCCATGCCTACACCCGAAATTATCTCCAGCTTCTGAGGGGCCATGGCCTCAGGAAGCCTGCCCTGCTTAACCTCAGCAGAGTCTGCTCCTGGTCCGAGTCCTCCCCTGCAGGGCCCAGCATTTTCCACTCTCTACCCAGTGGAGCCTCCCCGCTGCGACTTCCCCTGTGTGAGCCTCCCTTCATCACTGGAGTCCCCCACGTGGTCATGCAGAGTCCTGGGGCCCATCCAGGCCTTTCTCATGACCCCAACTGCCCTCTGTTCCAAGCTGTCTTGGGCATGGGGTTCCCCTCAGAGTATGGGGGTCTGCTGGGCTGGTCAGCCTGGGCAAGTGAACATTTCAAGGCCTGCTCGGGGCTGGCTGACTTGGGACTGATGTCAAGCAGGCCTGATCCCAGCACAAAGGCCCTACCCCATGGCCCTCATGCCAGTGCAGTGTTCGCCAACTCAGCCCCGCATTGCCCCCGTGTCCCCAGTGAGGTGAGCAGAGCAGGGCTTGTCTGTCCATTCTACAGATGAGAAAACTGAGGCCTAGGAAGGGAAATGTCTTGCCCAAGGGCCTGGCTCCAGCCCCAGCCAGTTACTCACTTACCCATGGGGCCTGGGGTGAGTCATCGTGGCCCAGGTGATGGGAAGGAAACACATAAACACGAGCAAGTGGGAAGGACGGTCTGGTAGGAGGGTTGACATGCCTGCCTGGGGCTCCCACACACAGGCCCCTGTGGTCTTACTGATCAGGAGCCCACCTGACGGTTTCAAGTCTTGTTTCCTTCTGGCCCCGTGTCCAGGCTTTGCACCAGCCCTGGGAGGGCTGTCAACTCATTTGACAGGTGGGGAAACTAAGGCCCATGGTTACAACCCCAGCTGTGGCAGGGGGCTGGGCCCCAGACTAACAACCCAGAGCTCCTTTCCCCCAGCCCAGGGGTTTCCAGCTGGTTCTTACCTGGCTCCAGGCTCTACAGGGAACCCCTTGCTCTACCAGCTGTTTCCCGTCACTGGGGTGGAAGGGGGCCAACACTGCCAGGGTGGGGGCATGGGCAAGCTACTCGCCCCATAAGGAGGGGGGCTGTATCCTGCACATAGCATGTGTGCTATCAAATGCTCTTTCTACTTCCATGGCTAATCCTTTCCTACCCAGAATCTGTCCACTTTCACTACACAGTCCAGGCCCTCCTCTCTCTCCCGTGGACCATCTCCCTAGCCTTCTTCGCAGCCTCCCCACCCAGCAGCCAGAGGGATCTTTTTTTTTTTTTTTTTTTTTTTGCGGTACGTGGGCCTCTCACCCCCGCGGCCCCTCCCGTTGCAGAGCACAGGCTCCGAGGCTCAGCGGCCATGGCTCACGGGCCCAGCTGCTCTGCGGCATGTGGGATCCTCCCGGACCAGGGCACGAACCCGTGTCCCCTGCATCGGCAGGCGGACTCTCAACCACTGCGCCACCAGGGAAGCCCCAGAGGGATATTTTGAGAATCAGACCTGGTCCTCCCCTGCTCTGAAGCTTCCCACCATCCGGGCACAGGCCAGCATGGCCCTCAGTGATCTGGCACTGCCCCTCTCCCCACCTCCTCGCCTCCCATCAGGGTCCAGGATTCTCTGGTTGCCCAGCCCAGGCCCCTACATCATCTTGCTCTCTCTTCAGGGCCTTTGCACTCACTGGTCTGCTTGTTGGAGCCCTCCTGTCCTGGCTCTTTCCTTTGACTACGGCTTATCCTTACCCCCAAACCAGCTCATCCTCCAGAGCCGGGGGGGCACTGGGAAGTGGGATCCCGCCTTTCTTCTGGACTCTGTGTTGTCAGCCATGAGCACATGGTCCTGTGATTTAAAATGCCTTTGGCTCTTCTCTGCCACACTGGAGGATTCCAGAAACCTCTCACTTCCATTCTCCACCTGGGCCTCAGCCAGTCCTGCATGACCTGCCCAGAGTCAGAAGGCTTCTTACCATGAAGGGATGGCTCCCCGCTCCCACCATGTCTGGCAGGGCCTCATCCTTGTCCTTGGGCTGCAGGCCTCAATTTCCCTGTTTCAGAGAGAGCACTCCACCCACAACTCTGGTGCAGCTTATCCTTCCTCTGCAAATTGAGCCCAAACTCCCACCTCCTGGTGGACCCAAGGGTCCCTCAGGTCCCAAGCCTGGGTTCCAGTCCTGCATACCACCACTCTCAAGCCTGGAAGAGGGGCTGGGATGCGTGGGGGAAGCCCCATCTGCTGACACTGAGGTCATCCCTAGAGGGCCAGGAGAAACAGCTCAACAGCCCCAAGAAACCAGGCAGCTGGCTCTGATTTCCTTGGGGTTTGGAGGAAGGCAGAGGAGAGAGGAAAAGGACTCAGGTAAGTTTGGCTGGGCTGGCTCCCTGCCCCAAAGTCATAGGTCAAGGCGAGCCCTCTCCTCTTGCATGCCGCTCACCAGAATCTTTGCCCTGGGCTGATCTCCCCTCCATTTTATGACACTTTAGGGCTTGTGGGCAGCACCTCATGAGCCCACCTGGGGCTCTGAGGGATGGAAGCCAGGGCTTTAGGGGAGCAGGGGTCCTTGGCTGCTGGCCTCTAGCCACCGTATCACCCTTGGCCTCCCACTTGAAGCTTCTGATCCTTCTGAAGCCACCTCTGCCAGGAAAGGCCTGGAGCCCCAGTGGTTTGAGCAGGGGTGGGGGGCAGGAGGGTGACTCGGGCAGGGATTCCCAGCCAGAGCAAAGGCAAGGAGCAATGATGGAGTCCGGGGTGGTGCCCTGGTCCGTCTTTGCCAAACCAGCTATGGTTTTTTGATTAGGAGAGCCAGCTGTGGCAGGCTCCTGACAGTAAAGCCAATCCAACCTCTGAGGCTGGGAGGGCGAAGGGGGCTGGGAATTCCCAGGGCACCTGGCAGGCGGATGTGCCAGGGGTCTGGGCTGGGTCTGCTTCGGGTGGGCCAAAGGGCGGTGCCTGGTAGGTCTCGCTGTAGCTGCCAGGCCTACTTGCCTCATTAGCATCTGCCTACTGCCAGCCTGGGCCTGTCTGGTCCCCTCCCCATCAGTCCACATAGCCGTTTTTCAGGAATTCCTCCTATAAGGCTTTGATGGTGACAGTGATGGAGATCATGTGACCAAGATGAAGTTGGGGAAATGGCCTGGGAACCAGCTGGCCTGGCCCTGACACAAGGTTGCTGTGTTGAGGCCTCAGCGCTCAGCCCTATTCTAGGTTTCATGCCCAACACCATCCCATATGGGCTCAGCTGTCCAGCGGTCGCCTGGAGCTCTATGTGCCATGTTCTCAGGTAGGCAGGCATGGGTGGCAGCACTAGGAAACAGTCTGGGGAACTCCCCTTCTTGATGTGGCCTCACCCAGCCCTATTCCTGCCAGAGGGGCACATGCCCTCAAACCTGGGATACTCCCTCCCTGCAAAGACTAGGGTCCTCTGGGAGAGAAGAGGGACCAGTGAACTCTCAGGGCTCCTAGTGGGGCCCTTTGAGGTTGTTACAGGGAGGACCAGGGATCAGCTCTGCTTAAGGCCCCCTTCCCACCTCCCTGCCCCTTGCCATGGCTTATGCAGTCTCCCATTAGAAGCCAGCACTGCCCTGACCCCCACTGCCAGATGGGACAGCCCTCTGGCCTGAGCCATAGGGGTGGCTCCGAGACCAGGGCTGGTGGGGGTGAGGCACTGAGAAGGCAGTTTGGCCAGAGCTGGAACTCTCTGTCAAAACCTCCCCAGAAACAACAGGCCAGGCCCAAGAACTCAGGCTGGGGAGTGGCTGAATTCCCCAGGCCATGAGCACTACTGGGACACAGAGCTCCCACGTAGGAGGCAGCTGGAACCCCCGGATCTGGGGTGCTGCTGTGGACTTGGGTGGCCCCTGGAGGTGCCCCAGCCTCTTCATCTATAAAGTGGGGCAATACCTTCTGCCTACCCTAACTCCCAGGGGTGCGGGGCAGCTAGGCAGGTTCTGCCTCGGGAACTGTCAGAGGGAAGGGTCTCTTTCGCCTAAGGGGCTGGGCACAGACTCCCAACCACCCCCATGCACTGCAGGAGTGCCTTGGCCTGACACCTGTACCAGACGAGGTCAAGTGCTGACCACCTGCCAGACCCTGCGCTGGACATAGCAGGACAACCCGTTGTGGCCCTCAGATGACCAAGGTGTGAGTGTGCCATGTGTGTTGGGACAGGGCATGGGTAAGATGGGAGAGGTGGAGACTGGGGAGCCTGCCTGTAATGCTGACTCCACCACCGGCCTCCCCTCTCCAGGCCTGTTTCCTCCTCTATAGAATGGGGTACCGTACACCATGCGAGGCTGCTTGAGGCAGGAGGAAACATGCTGTGTGAAGGCTCCAGTCCAGGGCTGAGCTCATGTCCCCCTGCTGAGCCCTCTTATGCCTGGACAGTGGGGAGAGGGCCCCGGGGGCAGGCAGTGACCCCTGTGGGAAGGAGTCCTGGAGGGGAGGCCTGGGACGGGGGCTGTAAGCAGCTGTGCCGGGGAGTGTGGGCAGAACAGACTCTGAACAGAGAGGCTGGCTCCAACAGGAAGAGAAACAGAGACAGAGGAGACAGAAACTCTTCTGAACCTGCAGCTGGTGGCTGCCCTGTCCTGAGGCTGATGTGGGGCCATGGACACGCCCAACACCCCATGGGGCAGGGCCCTGCCCACCAGCCTCATGCCTCTGCCTCTGTGTCCACCCCTGCCTACCCACCTGCCATGAGGGAGGGAAGCAGAGTCACCAGGCCCTGGCCAAGCTCCAGCCTGGTCCTACCTCCAAGTCTCAGCCACACCAGCCCCCTGCTGCCTCCTGCTCATCCTTCCTTAGCTGTCACCACCATTCGACTCCCACCCTTCGCTCAGACCCAGCAGACAACAGCCCCTGCTCTGACCCTCAGGGAGCTTTCCCATCAGGGGTCTTTGACCCATGGCTCCTGCCTCCTCAGGGCTCTCCCTGTAGAACTGTCCAAAGTGGGATCCATAGAACACTAGGCCCACCTCATAGAGAGGGTCATGTGGTCAAATGTCTGAAAAACACTGTGAACTCTGTGGCCCCAGCTGCATAGCATAGGAGTGTGTTAAAGGCTCTGAGAAGTCCTGCAGGGATATAGCTGGCTTAATTTTGTTCATCTGGCATTTCCCAAACTCTGGTGACCACAGCATCAGTTTTTTGCATAATCTCCACTCCCAGCCCGTGGGACTGTGCACTCAGCCTGTCCTTCAGGAGAGAAAATAGCCTTGTCTTGCCCAGTGGCTGCTCATACCATGTTCTCTTCCCCGGACTTCCTTTCTCATTTTCAGATGAGAAGCTGAGGATCATCAAGTAGCTGCTCAGAACCCCACACCCTCCCTCTGGCCGGCTCTAGGCGCCCTGAGGTCTGCTTTTCACCAGCAGGTCCGACTGCCATCCCAGCCCGGCTCCTGGGAGGCTAGGATGATTAAATGGGCACCGGGCAGAGATGAGTCGGAGCCTGGCCAGCTTCCCCCACCCAGCACCAGCCAGCTCTTGGCCATGACCAGCTCCTGTGGTCTCTAGCTCAAGGCTGCACAGGGCCAGACAGGGGCCAGACAGGGAGGCTGGTCCTCTCAGCATGGGGGCTGTGGACAGGGCCCCCTCCTCAAGCCCAGGCCAGAGTTGGGTTACAAGCTCTGAGGGTCTCCTAATGAGTTCCACATGCGAGTGAGGGCCTCTGAGAGGAAATGGGAAGGGGCTGGGGGAGGGGGAGAGGGGCCTGAGAGGGGACTGGAAACATGTGTTTGGAGGAGGAAGCCAGGGGGAGGGGGAGTGGAGGGAAGACTCTCCCCAGAAGTCTTGTGCCCACCCCCACAAGGTGGCTGCCAGGCTCCCAGCCCCTGCAGGAGGCCCCCAGGCCAGCAGTCTTGGGGGGAGACCCCTTAGAGGGCCCACTCCTCTCCAGGCAGAAAAAGCCCCAAATCCTTGGCCCTGCTTGACTGGGGTTCTGAGCCATTAGAGGCAGGATAGAACCAGGTGGGTGGGAGGGCCCATGGGGGCATGATGAAGCCCCTCCACAGCCAGCCAGCTGGCCAGCAGCAAGATCCTCATTCAGATCCAGCCCAGCTACCCCTACCCAACCAGAGAGCCCTGGATGCAGCGAGGCCACTGACCTGTCAGCCCTGACCCCCACCTTTGCCCCTCTCGGCTAGCGGGTGGGCAGGGAGGCCTGGCATGTGGGTTGGCTGCCCCACCCTCCCTCCCTGTCCAGTGGGGGCCATGCCTGGCCATTCAGATTGGCCTGGTGGCTGGAAGCCTCATTAGGAAAAGGCTGTCTAGGAGCCATGTTGGCATGTGGAGTGGGGTGTCCAATGAGAGAGACCCATGGTGGTTAGGGAGCGGACTGAGGGCCTCATGGGGTACAAAGGGTGTCCCTCCCAGGAACACTGGTTGAACCCCAGGTTTCTAGTCAGCTGACCAAGGCTGAGCCTGGAGTAGGCCTTGTAGTCAGCTGGCTGGCCTGTAGCATTCTGATGCTGGGGGCCCAGACCTTCAGCCCCCACCCACCTCCAGCCACCTCCCCAGGCCATGGATTGGAGCCCTGCAGTCACAAAGTCTGTTCTTAGAGCTTTGTGTGAATTGTGAGAGCAAATCTTTCCCGCAGCCCTGTGAGGCCAGTGCTACTCTTACCCCATGCTGTGGATGAGGAGGCCAAGGCACAGAAAGGTAAAGTCAGAGCATTCCTGGCAGGAGGGACAGTAGGTACAAAGGCCCTGGGGCTGGAATGTTCCTGGTGTGTCCAAGGAATAATCAGGAGGCTGGCGTGGTGGGAGGGGCATGAAGGGAGGGTGGAGGGTGGTAGGAGATGGGGGTGGGGGAATGGGCAGGATTGAGTAGGGCCTCTTGGCTGTGGTGAGCATTGTGGCCTATACTTGAAGGAGGCTGGGGAACTGCTGGAAGGGGTTGAGCAGGGATGGCATGAACTATCTTACAAGTTTTCTTTTTATTATTATTTTTTAATCTTACAGCTTAGCTGACTCTGGTTGCTATGTTGAGAACAGAGGGAGTGGGCCAAGGGCAGAAGTAGACCAGGCAGGAAAGGAACAGGCATCATCTCAGCAGGTCCTGGCTCCTTGTGGGGCTAGCTCAGGATGGCCTGAGTGGTGGGCAGATTGGAAGGGCTCTCACCTGACCTGCCCCAGCCTAAGCCCCCTTCCCTCACCCGAGGGGCCTCCATAGCTGAGGTTCCCCCAAACCAGAGGCAATTATCCCAACAGGAGCTTTGGGAGGAAATACAGATGGCCAATAGGCACATGAAAAGATGCTCAACATCGCTGATTATTAGAGAAATGCAAATCAAAACTACAACGAGGTATCACCTCACACCAGTCAGAATGGCCATCATCAAAAAGTCTACAAACAATAAATGCTGGAGAGGGTGTAGAGAAAAGGAAACCCTCCCACACTGTTGTTGGGAATGTAAGTTGGTGCAGTCACTGTGGAAAACAGTATGGAAGTTCCTCAGAAAACTAAAAATAGAATTACCATATGATCCAGCAATCCCACTCCTGGGCATATATCCAGACAAAACTAGAATTCAAAAAGGTACATGCACTCCTATGTTCATAGCAGCACTATTCACAATAGCCAAGACATGGAAACAACCTAAATGTCCATCGACAGATGAATGGATAAAGAAGATGTGGTACATATACACAATGGAATACTACTCAGCCATAAAAAAGAACAAAATAATGCCATTTGCAGCAACATGGACGCAACTCGAGATTATCCTACTAAATCAAGTAAGTCAGACAAAAAGACCAATACCATATGATATCACTTATATGTGAATCTAAAATATGACACAAGTGAACCCATCTATGAAACAGAAACAGAATTACAGACATAGAGAACAGGCTTGTGGTTGCCAAGGTGGAGGGGGTTAGGTGAGGGATGGAGTGGACTTTGGAGTTAGCAGATGTAAGCTTTTATATATAGAGTGGATAAACAAGGTCCTACTGTATAGCACAGAGCACTATATTCAATATCCTATGATACGGAACTTCCCTGGTGGTCCAGTGGTTAAGAATCTGCCTTCCAAAGCAGGGGACATGGGTTCGACCCCTGGTTGGGGAACTAAGATCCCACATGCCACGGAGCAACTAATCCCGCGGAGTGCAACTACTGAGCCCACGTGTTCTGGAGCCCATGCACCACAACTAGAGAGCCCATGCAGTCTGGAGCCTGTGGGCCACAACTAGAGAGAAGCCCGCATGCCACAATGAAAGATCCCGCATGCCACAACGAAGATCCCGCATGCCGCAGCTAAGACCTGACATAGCCCCAAACAACAACAACAAAAATCCTATGATAAACCATAATGGAAAAGAACATTAAAAAAAGAATGTATATATATGTATAGCTGAATCACCTTGCCATATAGCAGAAATTAACAGCACTGTAAATCAACTATACTTCAATAAAAAAATATTAAAACTGGAAAAAAAGGAGACTTTGGGACATGTCTCAAAGGGCATGGGCATCCTTGTAGAACCTCACAAACGACCCTAGCACACCCCAACTGTGAGGGGAACTGGACCCAACCCCAGAACCGGGGCAATCCTGGGAGCAAAGGTCAACTTCAGAGTTGCAGCCAAGAAGTCCCACAGCAGCAGCCCAGACGCGGGCCAGCCCAGGCCTCTGCAACAGAAAGCACCTTCTGTTTCCAGTTAGCAGGCACATGTGAGCTGCTGCCTGGAGGGTCTGGGAAGACTAATTACATTGCTTCCCTAGCTCCAAGTTCCAGAGGCTTCTGGGGGAGCCAATCCAGCAGCAGCTGTCATGGAGAATGATCCTGGGGGTGAGGGTAGGGGTGGGGGGTGTGCTGGCCCCGGGGAACACGATCAGCACTCCCATCCCAACCCTGGGCATGAGGGCATGTCCTCGGGTGGCTCTGGCTGGGGTCAGTTTGAGGGGCTCGGTGCAGAGGTGGGGTGGGGCATCACAGGAGCTTCTGGGGGAGCTGGATGGTTCCAGAGAGGCCTGCCAGGTCAAGGCAAGGCCCTGGGTTGAGCCTAGCCAGGGAAGGGCAGGGGCAGGGCAGAGATCTGGAAGAGAGGCCAGGTGAGCAGAGCAGCTGCAGGGCACCTGTGCCCTTGGCCAGGCCTGAGACCAGGAGAACATGGACTGGGTGAACGTGGGCCCCAGGTGCTCAGGGACGGCCACAGCTCTGAAGTCAGTCTCCATTCCTCAGCTGAGTCCAGGTGCCCAGCTGAGGAAGGATGGAGATGGCCAGGGGCTGATGTCAGTATGTTGGCTGAGTGACACTGCTGACACGGGCCCAACTCCTGCAGGCCAAGCCTCTGCCCATGGAGCACCCATGAGAGATATCAAAGTCCCACTTTCAGGAACAGGCACTTGTGCCTGCAAGAGCAGCTTAGGACTGAGAAAGGAAAGCTGCCAGAAGATGTGACTTCCTCTCCTGCCCAGGTCCCCCGTCCGACAGTGCTCAGATTTCTCATGGGTGGTGGGAGACAGTGGGGGCGGGGGGAGGCCTCCTGCTACAGGCATCGCCCAGGCAGAAGGGGCTCGAGGTGGCCTCACCTGAAGTGAAACCACTCCCCAGCCTTGCTCTGTAAATAGGGTCGGGGAGAGTGTTTCCACACAGCAGCTGACAGCGGAGGAGGGGCCGGCACAGAAAGCTTCCTCATGGCTTTGCCCCAGGCTGTCTGGCCTGGCTCCAGTCTCATCTCGAGCACGAGCATGGCTGTGAGCGCCCCACGTTCTGGGCCTCTAGAGAGACTTCCCCCAGAGTGGCCGGCAGAGTGAGCCCGGGGTGCTAGGGCTGGAGGCCACTCAGCAACGGGACAAGGCCCTGTGTCAGGGCGGTGATGCTCACAGGAAGTGAGCAGGGGCCCGCCTGCCTGACACTGACGCCTTGGCAAGGTGGTTCCCTCCTCGGCAGCATGGGGCGGGGTGGGGTGGAGAGGGGGTGCTTGGAGAAAACCCCGGGCCCAGTTCTGTCCCGCTTAAATGGCCACCCACCAGTTAAGGCTGGAGCCATTAGGGGCCCCTCTTGAGCAGATCGTTTAGGAAGATGAGGGTAATGACAGGGAGCTGGGATAGTGTGACTCACCATGCTTGCGCTTGCTCAGCGGGCTGGGTTTCCGGGATTCCCGGCAATCACAAACACCCACCCGCAAGCCTGTGCTGGCCCTAGTGGCGGCCTCGGCCTTGGTGACAGCAGAAGAGGTGGGCTTGGAGGGCTTGCCTCCTCAGCTGGGGCAAGGCTGTCTGCCGGCCCAACTCCCTCCTCACCACTGGGGATCCCCGTAGCACAGGCCACGGGATCAAGAGACCGTAACCCTGGCCACCCAGAATTTCAGAGCCAGAAGGACTCTGGGACCACCAGACTCCATCCCCATGGACATACAGGCCAAGTCCCAGGGAAGGGGTCGGACCCGCCAGAAGTCTCCCTCTAGTCACACACGGAGCACATTCTCCCTCCGAGCGCCTCATGTGCCTGATGAGACGGGCACTAGCTCACAAATGGTCTCCACAAGGTTACTGAGCTCATTCAAGGTCATGGAGCTAGCGGGGGGCAGAGCCGGGATTTGGACTCTGGTGGTGCCCCTGACTCCCACAGCAACCCAGACTCCCCTGCTCCGCCCTCTTGCCAGCCTGCTGTCACGCAGCGCGCCCCTGCTGAGACCATGGGACAGAGGACAAGGATGGTGCTGGGCGGGAGAATGGCAGTTTCCAGGACAGGCTGGCTCGTGCTACTCAAGTCTCTGGAGGGACACAGGCCTGCAGGGATCCATCAGCACTTAGTCTGTCAGGTACCCCTGGGAGTGGTGACTCAGTAATGAAGGGCGGCAGGCTTGCCATGGGCAGGGGTTGGACTCAGCTGCTGCCTTCTGGCTTGGTCTTCCAGTCTACCTGAGCTGCCTCCCTCAGTTTCTCCGGCAGGGAGTACAGATTCATCCCTGGAACCCTGAGGATCTGGCACAGGGTAGGTGGGGGATTGCAATTTAAATCACAGACACCTGTTCTTTCACTTCACATGTTAGGAAAATTAGGGGATGAAGGGATGGGGGTGGGGGCTGGGAACTGCCACTGAGATGTACTTCCTAACAAAACCCCACTAACCTAAACACATCTTCCTAGCACAAAAAAAAAAAAATTGCAATTTGGTTTTCTGGGAGCTCAGTTACCAAAATCCAAAATTAGGAGAGATGACGGCTGAGCTGAGGCATTTACATTTCCAGGGGCTGCTTCTGAGCTTGGCAGCATGGGTGGGGGATGGGGAAGAGCCCCCGGCCACAGGGGAGCTGCCTGGGAGGGCTAGCAGGGAGTGTCATCTGGGGAGACGCCACAGGCCCTGTCATGTGGCCCTCAACTGGGCCGAGCCACCTCAAGCCCCGCTAGGCCTCCCCACTCCTCCTGTGCTTATAAGGGCCCCTCCCCAACCCCCCCATAGTCAGTCCTGCCTGCCACCAGCCCAGACCGTGTTGCCCAGCTCGGGGGCCTGCAGCACCTTCACGGGGGCGGGGCTTGGAACTGAGGCTAGACAGTCCCCAGAGCGGTCAGAGCACCCTAGGGTTTTCTGTCTCCCTCCCGCCAGGAGCAACCTGGCCCCTAGATTCTCAGAGCAGTGAGGTCCTGGGTCAGGCCCCACATGAGCTAAAAAAGGAACTCTTTGGGGAACAACATGGCCAAATGTGAGCCTGAGCCCTCACAGCTCTGCCTTGGCGAGGTCACACACACTGACCCCCAGGCTTGGAGATGGCAGGTCTCTGTGCTGTTTTAAAGACATATGCAGCTCTCCAAGAACCATCCTTCTCCCCAGTTCCAGATCTGTCTGGTGGCTCCGTCAAGGCAGGTGTGAGTGGCAGGAAACCCCTCAGGAGGGCTTGGCCCGGGCCACTCGTGCAAAGCCCTCCCAGAAGCCCATGGCCACGGCTCTGGCCCGCCTCCATCTGGGAGGGTCCAGGTCGGACTGTCCCAGGACATGACAATACTGTCCTACCAGACAAGGGTTGTGCTGTGTGTGGGGGTGGTGGTGAGTACCCCTCTCCAGACTGTTTACATCTGACAATGGTGATGGGACTTCCAGGGGAAAACAGTACACCACTACCTCCCAGCCCACTTCCCAAATCCCTAGCAGACCCTCAAAAATCCTCATTTTCTCCCACAGAGAAAGGGAGATTTCAGAGAAAAATTCGAAACTTGATCCTGGTGTAAACTGAAGACACGATGGGTGGCAACCCTTGCCTGGCCTGTGAGCAGAGCTGCTACACAATGCCTTGGAGACCCTGCTCCTGTCCTGTTGCACCATCTGTGTCTTTGGAGAGGATCTCGCCTGGCCTGGCCGCTCGGATCACCACAGCCCCAACACCTGGGAGCTCCAGCTCCACTGGCTGCAACATGGCAGCCAATGTCTCATCAGTGGCAGGGCAGCCAGCATGGGAGGGGATGACAAGCCTGGCCCCACAAGCTGTGTCCCCTCTGAGCAAGCTGACTTAGCATTGCCCAGACTCCCTAAAAGCCTCCAGGGACGGGGAGCCCATGACCTCCCGAGACAGCCAAGGGTCTTACCTGCCAATTTAGACCAGCAGGACTTCCAGGCTCTTCTACACACTAGCAGGGCCACGTGGGAAGACTGCAGCAGGTTCCTGGGGGCCTCCAAAGCGTCCTGAGCCTGCAGCCTCTTCCCACATCGTCCTAGAGGGACTGATAGGGGCGGGGAGCCACGGGCCTCTGTTAAGTACCTACCTCATCGCCACCTGGTGGGGTGGTTACCACCACCACCTGACACAAGAACCTGAGGCTCAGAGAGGTTATGTCACCACGTTGAGGTCACACGGCTCGACCAAAGGCAGAGCCTGAGGCCTAACTGCAGACTACAGCTCTCTCCCCATCCAGGTGGAAGAGGCAGCTCCTCCAGGCTTGTCGTTCATCGGTACTCAACATAGGCTGCCTCTTGTCAGCCCAAGCTCTTAGGTGTTCAGACTCTGCTCCCACCTGGAAGCTGCAGAGGCTGGGAACCTCATTAGCTGCTTGGTACTGACAGCTCCTGGGAAGATCTAACACCGCCCTCCCCCCAGGCCCCAGGGCAGGGCAGGTGTGTTGGAGGGTAAATACCTCTCTGGCTGGCTGGGCCCCAAGAAGCTGAATGCATAAGGCATGGACGACACCCAGACATATGGGAAACACTTGCCTGGCTTTCCTGCAAGGATGCAGGGGAAGCTGACTATGGAACCCTCACGAGCAAGAGGAAAGGCAGGTGCCTGAGACCTCCAGGTCTCAGCTGAAGCAGCCAGCCAGGCCAGCCAGAGGGACAGGGTGTAGGCAGGGGCTCTGGCTGTCCTTGCTCCTGAAGACCCCGAATGGCTGCAAACAGGGTGTGCTGGGCTTCAGAGGTGATCCTGGCAGGGGCCCTCCCAAGAAGCCATTTTCATTCTCCCTTTATAGGTCCTGGGGATGGGGGGACTAGGTCTCACTCAGAACAAGCCATTTCACTGACGAGCTCCATCAAGTCCGTTTTAATGTTCAGTTTCCTCTGCCCTCATGCATGCAGAGGAGGAAGCCATCAGGCCCCAGTGAACATGTGTGGGGCAGAAATCAAGGCCACTGCAAAGCCACCCCCCTCTCCAGAGTGCTTGTTCCTGGGTAAATCAGACACAGATGGGCCCACTTTGGGCCTTCTGTCAGATTTATAGGAGACTCCTGGCTCATCCAACCAATGAGTAGTCCATTTCTACGCTGGGAAAGGTCGGTGGGGGAAGCCAGTCATACGGTAGAAAGGTTCGTAAGGGAAAAGTGGACTCCGCTTAGGACTCCAAGGTAGCAAACATTTTCAAGTGGCTCCTTCACATTAAACTAAACGTGGTCATCTGTGGATATGTGGGGCCTCCCACAGCCAAGTGGAGAGTCTCCAGGTGCGGACAGCTTGGGTGGAGGGCAGAGGTGCAGGACCCCTGGGGCTCTGGGATGGATGTGATTCCCAGAGCTGAATCCCCTCTATTTATTTACCCAAGTTCCCTAGTACAAATCCCCGGCCTGTCACCCCCCAAATCGACCGAGCTCTTGATTCTTGCTCCCCTGATCATGGTGGTGTTCTCTGCATGATTAGCTGCTGGTTCTCCAGACACTGCTTCAGCTTGTCTTCTGTCAGTGTCAACCGCTGCTCCAGGATGGAGACTGTCTGCAAAATAAACGGTCAAGCTCAGAGGATGGAGGGGCCATCGGGCTGCCCTGGGGATGCCCTCAGGCAGTCCCGCTCAGCTGTCTCAGCCCGCTGAACAAATGCCAGCTCTTCCCACCCAGGGCTCCTTCCTGGCGCCTTGTCTCTGGTCTTCATGTCCACTCCTGCTGGTTCGGGATGGTTGTTCTCTGATGTTTGTTGGGCAGCGGGAAGGACATAGTGAGGGAAAGTAGGCAGCAGGTCCCATAGTCCTCGATCATTGCCCAGGACAGCCAAGGGTGAGGAATCCCCAGCCCCGGTGGTCTGGCATTTAGATTGGAGTTCCAGAGCAGAACCACTTGCTCATGTGGGCCAGGCTCTGTCCATAACCAACCAGAGACCGTCAAGCATCTCCATTCCAAAGGTGAGAAAACTGCAACCACAAAAGAAGGCGTCCCACCTGGGTCCTGCCCACACCTCAGGCCCTTTATCTCTACACCTGGAGGGACTTCCCAGGCCCTTGAGCCCAGGAGGGCCTCTGCCTGTCCGAGTCCACTGAGGACCATTGCAGGAATGTGCTGTTTGGGGGTTAGGCCCTAATTCCCCGGTTTTGAGCCCATTTCCTCCTCTGTAATGGGAAGGATAATGCCAAGCTCACAGCAGTCCCGGAGACTGAGAGGTGACAGCATGGTGCCCATGTTGTCCACCATGACAATGCCTGTCATGTTGACTTCCAGAGGCAGAGCCTTTGCTCCCTGGCCTCTCCTGCATACCCAGCATGACGGCTGGCCTGTGAACCTGGCTTCCAGACAAGGCTGCAGAAAGCTGCCCCCTTCCTCTGGCTTTGGACAGAGTGTTGACAGAGGGGCAGTGGTGTCCAGGCCCACACCAGGCCCTGGGCAAGTCCACTGTGAATGAAGCAGGCTTGGTTCCTGTGCCATGCAGCCTACCGGCATCAGAAAGGGGTCAGATTAAGAAACAAAACTTTCTATTGATTTTACTCATTTGTGGGCTTTCCCAAGAGGTTTTGCCACCTTCCCTGAGGCTCCATGGAGGCTCTGGGCCTTGGTCCAGTAGAAAGGAAACTTTCCTTTCACATATTTAATAAAACATTGAAACAGTCTGGGAGGGAGTTTCCCCTCTAAGACTGCTATAAATTTTTGCAGCATCCCGCATGGATGTCAGCCGCTCATGGAGGCTGCTCCTCCTGGCGGCTGGCCCCTTCTAGATGAGTTGGCCGGGCTGCAAAGGCTCTGAGCCCTGGGGCACAGGACAGAGCCTGAAAAGTTACTGCCTGTGGAATATGAACTGCACCCTGAGAGGTAGAGCTGAGCTGAAAGAGACGGTCAGATTCCCCTCTGCTGGCCGGTCAGCCATGGAGGGGGTCTGTAGCTCATAAAAGTGGCGGCGGAAACAGCCCCCGGCTGGCCCAGAGCAGCATTCCTGGAAGTTTCCACTGGCTGCTGCAAAACTCACACTGAGCCAAGCTCCAAAATCATTCCTCATCCAGACTTTTTCCGATGGCTCTGGACTCCAGGCCCCAGTGGGGGAGCCAGCCAGCTTTTCCTCTTCTGCCCAGCACCATCCCCCTCCCAACACACACACACACACACACACACACTTAAAAGTTCTTTTTTTCCTCACAGGGACAGAATTTCCAAATGTGGAGGCAGCGGCTGCTGGGCCAATGTCAACACCGGGGTGCCACGCATTTCGCGAGGCCTCTACCTAGTCCCATGGGGGGCCCATACTTCAGCTCGGTAGAAATATGGCATTAAACCTGATGATGTTAAATTTCTTTGAACAGAAAAGCATCGCTTATTTCACCTCCAGCCCCCTGAATGGAGGGAGGGTGTTGGGGGTCCTTCCTTTGGGAGCTATGAGGGGATGCTTCATAGCACGTTAGAGACAAACAGGCTGAAAAAAAGTCCACCCTTCTCAAACCTGCAGCTTCTCCCCTTTCCCAGGCAAGCTTCTGGAAGAGTCACGTCATCTCTGTGTTTGGTGTCCACTTTCCCTACTCCCTGCGCCCCCAGCCTACTCTGCCAAGATGCTCAGTGGCGGCCACCATCCAGAGATTAAGTCCACCCAGCTCTTCCCCGTCACATATGATCCCGTCCAAACCCCTTTTGAGCTGGAAGGATGGGCCAGGAAGAGGAGGACGGACACTTTGGATTTCTGTGCATTAGAACACAGTCTCTGCTTCACAAATTTGTCTTAATAATCCCATTCCACTAAAGCGTGGGACCTCATTTTCATGGGAAACGGTTATCCCTCCTGATAAAGTGAAGCCTGGAAACCCTGATCTCCGATTTGCTGATATGCCTTCCCTCCACCAGGAAAGGGCTTCCCCACTGATGAAAAGGCTCCGATCGGGGAAGCCAAGTAGCAGAGGTCAGACACGCTCAGGGCTGGCAATGCACACAGCGAGAGGGCAGGCAGGCCGGCCACCTGCAGGGAGTCAGCCAGGCCGCCACAGCGCGCGCCACGGCCACCGTGCTTCCCCAGCTGCTGGGGCCCCGTGCGAGGAGGGAGCAGCATCGCTAGCAGGGACCGATTCCAGGCCATGTCATGTGGCTGTGTTTGCAGCGTGACCTTTACCTGTTGGTTCAGAGCAATATCCCCACAACCAAATGTCAGGGGCACAGCAAGCCTCCATGAGTATGTGCTGCCTCAGCACCCAGAGGGCAGAGCAGAGCCCGCAGCCGTACCCTCCAGAGGCTCGGGGCCACGCCAAGCAGGCTGCTCGTGGCTCACCCCACCTCGTACTCTGGCCCAGCCCTGGGAATTCTCGTCCTGCTACATGGTGCCCATGCTCCCCAGGCCCGGAGACAAGGCCCGCCTGCCCTGGAAGGTGAGGAGAAGCACTGGAAAGGCAGACACCTCTGCAGTCCCTCTAAGTCCACACTCCCAGCCCAGTCACCTTGCTTTCCTTTTATTCAAGGGTGAATGACCTGGTCCCAGCCTCTCACAGAGTCCCCAAGGAGTTGAAAGCTGGGTGTGGTGGCAGGTGTCAAAAAAGGAAATGGCCCTGCCTGACATGGGTGTCCGTGGGCCTCTGACTTAACTTTAAGTAGGGCGAAGGGAAACTGGAGAAGGGGCTGAGGAGTCTAGGGTTCTGGCTGCTGGGCAGACCTGTCTGGGCAACGCGTCTGGGAAAGACGGCCATTAGCCGGAACTCCTTCATTCTGGGGTCCAAACTCTTCCACAGAGAGGGCCCTCCTGTCTGTTGACCTTGGAGAAACCAGGCAGCTCATGCCCTCTCCCTGGCCCTGTGCCATCCAGACACGAGGTCCCCTTTGTAATTGGGTGTGAAGCCCAGACTCGAGGGAAGACGCAGGACTGGGTTCTGGGGGGCCATCCTGATTCCTGACACACTCTGCTCCAGGGGCTGCTCGACAGCTGACACTCACGGAGTGCTCACAGTATGCCAGGCATTCTATTCCATACAATGACCCCTCAGGGTGGGAGCCTGTATCACCCCCATTTTTTCCGATGAGGAAACCAAGGCACCAACCAAGTGATACTAACTTGCCAGAAGTCACACAGCATATAAATGACAAACCTGGACTGTGAACCCTGGTGGCCTGGCTTCAGAGTGCTGGCTAAGGCACCGGGAACTGTGCACCTTTGCTCTGTCCCCATCCACCACGTATAAGGAGAGGCCTAACCTACTCCTTCCCCCGCCGCCCCTGCCCCCACCGCTCGCTCTGGCATCACCTGAGGGCTACTGGCCCTGTGACCCAGCAGACCTGCTTGTCCCCCACCCTATGGCCAAGCTCAAGCAGCCTGAGAACATGCTCCTGGACCTCTGTGCTCACGCAGCGGCAGCCACCTTCTGTCCTGTCCAAGCCACTTGGTCTGGTAGCTCTGGATTAAATGAGCAGGAGTGGATGGAAGGGCCATCCCTCAGGGTCACCCAGCAGCGCCCTCACACCATCAGGCCACCCTCCAAGGCAGTTCCCAGGCCTCAGACACCTCCAATACCCATGAAGTAGAGTCTCTTATCTGGCTAAACATTTAGGTTTGGAATTATCACAGAAGTCACAGCTATGAAAAGGCAATATTATAGGGTTAAAAGGGACATACCGACAAGAACCTTTTAATAGATATGCAATGAGAAACGACCCTAACACCTTAATTTCAGATGCCTTCTCTCACTGGGGCGTTTATGCTGCTACAGCGTAAGAGATCAGCCCCCAGACATGCTCTGGTACTCGCCCTGGTCACTGCTGGCGCCCCACACCTCCCAAGACTGGGCTTAACTTCAAACAAGGCACCTCCCTCCCTGAATGGGAGCAACAGGAAGCAGAATTCAGACTCCACACCTGGACACTGTTACCCCTCGCCCAACACTGTCTGCCTCCCAGGGTCATGGCCTTCACCTGCAAGCCACGCGGGAGCCCCTTGGGGCAAGGTCATAGGGGATCCATAATTGTCACCTTCAAAGTCACACCTGTCTGAGGGTCAGGTGGGGGCTTGTTTCAGAACCACCTTCTCCTGCTGTTACCAGCGATTTCCAGGAAGCCACAGCCCTTTCTCATGGAAAATCGTTTCCTTAGAAACACTCCCTTCGCTGTTGAATGAATTCTGTTGTTTCTCTAGACCAAGGGTTGGCACACTCAGCCTGCTGTCTGTTCTTGTAAATAAGGTTTTATTGCTGTGCCCATTTGCTTACATATTGTCTGTGGCTGCTTCCTGGCTACAGTGGCAGGTTGAGTAGTTGTGACAGACTCTTATGGCCCCCAGAGCCTAGAATATTTACCATTAAGAAAAAGTTTGCCAACCTTGGCCCTAGACTCTTCACTCACTCAGATCCTCCCCAGGCACCACGCCGTACTGGCCTGTGCCAGGCCCGGGGTGACAATGGCCCAGAGCAGACAGACTCAGCTGGGCCCGCAGGGTGCGCAGCAGGTTGAAGAGGCAAGCGCTAAGCAGCTGCGCAGACCAGCGGGGTGTGCTGGGAAAATGGAAGGCGCTGCTTGGTCAGAGCCAGGGGAGGTGGCCCTAGGAAGGGAGTGAGCTAAGACTGAGGAGGAGCTCACCAGGAGAGAGGGGCAGGAAGGCCCCGAGGTGGGAGGGAAGGCAACGAGCAGGAGAGGGGCCTCAGAGGAGGCAGGAGATGGGGCCGGGCCCTGCAGGCCATGCCTGGCGGCCTCATCTTCAGCCGCAGAGCAGCAGGAAGGTGCTGGGGGTTCAAGGCCAAGCGGGGATGAGACCCCTCTGACTGCTCCATGGGGATGGCCCGGGGCGTGGCTGTGTGGCTGTGACTAGGCATGATGGAGGCAAGAGAGAATGAGAGGGAATGATGGTGGCTTGGACTGGGGGAGAGGGCTAAGGAGGAAAGTGGACAAAATCAGAGATATCCATGAGGTATGAACCACCACCATCTGGTGGTGAGTCAGATGGGGGACAAGAGAGAACACGCTCCTGAGGCCGAGAACACAGGCTGAGGATGGGCCCCGCAGGAGAGGCCAGGGATGGGCACCACACTGGACAGGCAGAGGCCCCTCTGAGAGGGATGGGAGGGTCAGGCAGGCATGAGGCGGTGTCAGAAAAAGCCTGGTTATTCTGGATTTCTCAGATCATCCTCATTAATAGGGGGAGAGGGAGCTGGGGGGAGACTGGGAGAGGGAGAGGGCAGTGAATCCACAAGCCCCTGGATACTGGAGAGGAGAATCCAGTGTGGGTGAACTGGGGGCTCCGGCCAGGGCTCATCAGGACCATGTCAGTGATGCTGCTGAAACCCCCTGGAAAGCAGCCTGGTCCCTCAATGGGCACTGGAGGGACGGCCCAACCCAGGGACCCAATAGGGAGGAGGACGCTGGAGGCATTGGGGAACAAACCCAAGAGCATGGAAGAGGCCAGCTCGGGCTAGGGGGCGGGGTTCCCAGCATGACTCGCCACTGGAGCTCTCCGAGGAAAATCCCCCTGGGAGAGGCTCAGCAAGGTCATCTCATTCAGATCCTGACTTTCCTGCCGAGTGGGAAGAAGACATTGTGATCTGTCTCCTATTGGGGCAACACTAACAGGGCGAGAGGCTTCTCTCGCTCACAGTTCAACAGTGTAAGACGTTTTATGAAACATCCTGAAGGGCCTTCTGAGTGGTGTAAAAATAACCAATTTTAAAGTGACAGGCTTTTATTTTTAGTCCCCTCTGAATTGTAGTGCTGCTCAGAGAAGTTGCACCAAAATGCCTGTCCTCAGCGATAAGTCTGGTACCTGGGGCCCCCAACTCCAAGTGGGAGGGAACACAGCACTGGGGACATTTTGACAGAGCCACAGGTCCAAACTTCGCTGTCTCAGATGCCTTTTCTCTACTGGCATCGAGTCATCAGGTGTCTGCACCCCACGGGGCCCAAAGTGGCCTGCGTGGGACAGAGCCTGGGTTTGTGTATCTCCACTGGCCTCCGAGGTGGCCAAGGGGAGAGCCTCCACCCCTGAGTCCTGTGACGGGGCCTCACGCATCTGTGATGCTCGGAAAAGGCAAAGTGGGTACGCGGGGCCTCCGCCTGACTCTACAGCCGCAAGGGGCCAGGCCGCGATACTCCCGTGGGCTCCACGCGGGTCCAGGGAAGAGTTCTGCGGGCAATGCACAGAGGCGGCGGGAGTCCAGGGCTCCCCGGGAGAATAAATCCCCCACCCTCGGAAGGGGTGGAACAGAGCAGAAGGTGGGCGATGCAAGTTGCCCACAGCCTTGTGGAGCAGCGCACAGTTCTTTCAGGCCCACATGCTCTCCCTGGGCTCTGTGGGCCCTTCCTTTGCCCCCGCTTTCTCCTGTTGACCGCCCACTTCCCAGGCCCCCACTTCCTCACGGTGTGTCCTCCCCTTCTTTCAGCCCTGCCAACCTCTTTTTTCTCCTCAGCCTGGTTTCCTCTTGAGGTGGGCTTGTCCTCCATTTTTCCTCAGCTCTTTCCCCCCCAGTACTCATTTCTGTCTCCTTTTCATCCCCTTTTCACTTTGTGTTTAGGGAGAAGGCAAAGAGAAAGCAGCAGGATGTGTCGGTCTGGCCCACAGGGACTGAGCTCCGTGTGGAGTCCAGGCCCCTGACTCGGCTCACGTGCTCTGGGGCCGGCAAACCTGGGAAAGAGGGTTCCAACCCTGACAGGAGGCCCAGAAGGCCTCTGTGAGGAGATAGCACAGGACAGGCCAAAGAAAGTGTGTTCCAAGCACAAGGTGCAAAGGCCCTGAGACAGAGAAGAACACAGCACACTCTTGGCACTGTCAGGAGGCCAGTGTGGTTGGTTTGGAGTGATTGAACAGGGAAGAGAGTACAGCGGTCACAAGGAAGATGTAGGAGGGGTCCCAGGGCCCTTACCCAAAAAGGGACAGGAATGGGACGCCTCCACTCCCTAGCACTGCCTCACCAGATTCACAAATCTGAGCAGGGACAGCCAGGGAGGATGGTGCTCCTGCATGCCCGTGGCCACTTTTCCAAGCACTGGATCCAGAGTGGACTCTGGGAGAAGGGGCTCAGCCTGGGAACGGATCATGGCTACCTAGTTTCACAACAGGTGGTGAAACCACAGAGGGTGAACTGGCACTTCAGAAACGGACCAAAGCGCACCCCCGGAGCCAGGTCCCTTCCAGCAGCTGTTCCTCCTTCCAGAGCCACTGCTGCCGCCACCTTTATTGAAGGTCTCTTGCACATACTGGTGTGCAAATGTAGCAGGAAAGCTGGAGCCATAACTTCTACAAAGCTCTGAGGGGCCACAGAACCCTCACGAGCCCTCCTGACATCATCATCCACTCTCACACTTGTCAGGTGCCCATCACATGCAGCAACGAGAGACTCTGGCTCTGAGGGGCTTCCAGGCACTGATGGGATGCAGTACCAGTCCTATCTGGGCGGGCTTTTGGCAAAGCTGCCACGACTGATAGTGAAAAACATTTTGGAGGAAAGGAAAAGAATGAGGGTGACCAGCCAGCCGTTCTCTCCACATTTCTCAGCTCTTGGGCTAGTTCCTTATGAAATGCTGCCACGTGTGCAGGCCTCACTCACTCCAGGCCTTCCCACCACACTCCCCAACGCTGTCCAGCTCTGCAGGCAACCCTTCTTCCCAGCAGACCCCACTCCCCCAGCCAGGGCACTTCCATGGCCACTTCCTGCTCTAAGCAGAGCCCCACAGGGTGCATGGGGCCCCTCTTAGGTGAGTGGTATTGGTTTCTATGGTTGAAAGGCCCTCCTGGGCCTCCCTGGAACATGGAAGACAGGTTGCACAGAGGTGAACAGGGTGGCTGGGCCAGAAACAAACTGACGATGGAAGCAGAGAGCTGACATCCAGCCACGTGCCCCCTCTAGCACTCTGCCTTGTGGCAAGGGGGAACTAAAACTGCTCTGGGATGGCAGTCTCAGGAAGCCAGGAGACTGGGACCTCAGTGTCCGAATGGGGCAAAAGGGGCAGTGGGGCAAGAGGGCTGAAACGGTTGGGGGTAGGAGTGCCACACAAGCATACACCTGCTACAGCGTGGGGAGAAGGTCAGGCTGAAAGAAGGGACGCATGTAGGGCAGAGGCAGCACCTGGGAGAAGGCCGGGGGAGGGCAGTGGGAATGGTGAGCATGGAAGGGCACTGGAGCGGGTCGGGGAGGCCGCAGGAAGGGCTGACGAGGGTGCAGGGAATGTCCAAGCCCCCTCTGGCTGCTGTGTCAGGCTGGGCGCGGTAGTCGCATCACGGCTCTGCCCAAGGAGTCTCCTCGCCTGACCCAGGACCCCAGGGCCCCCAATATACAGTGAGTGCTGAGGATCCCAGGCACGTCCCACTTGGTGACTGCCTCTTCTCAGTCCCCATCCTTTTGCCTCAGCTTCCTGGTGACTCCTCACCTCCTTGCCCTCCACGCTGCTTCTGCTATATTCCTTTTCTGTTCAAGAGCTCAGGAAGAAAGGCCAGACTCCTGGATGTGGCATTCACATGGCACTCAAGGCCTGCGTTGCCCGTCACTACTGCTCTCCCTGCCCAAAGCCCACCTACTCGAAGCCCCACTCTGGCCCTGCTCCCCCAAGAAGTCCCCCTCATCCCCCCCTTCCCACCCCCCAGTGCTCGGGTCCCTGCCCTCCTCCTCTCTCACCACGTCATGGTTGTGACACAGGTGTGGGCCTTAGAAAATGCTGTCAGAGTGACTCCTGGTCCCCACCTTTGTCCCAGGTGGTAAGAGCACAGGCTCTGGAGCTGTACTGCCTGGGCTCAAATTTGAACTTGATCACTAATTTGCTGAGTGGTCTTGGGCAAGTTACCTGACCAGGGGTTCAGATTCCTCATCTGTGCAATGCACCTCTTGTAGAGCCATCGTAATAGGGTTGGCGAAAAAAAAAGTGCGTTCGGGTTTTTCCATAACATCTTATGGAAAAACCCAAACGAACTGTTTGGCCAACCCAACACTTTATTAATAGCTACTATTTACATGGCACATGCTCTGGGCAGGGATGCACCGTGGGCAACATGGCTCCCCCAGCTCACAGGGGCCATGGCTAAGCTCTGGGCTGTTTGAGGGGGCGGCCCTAGGCACAGGTGGGGCTTGATGAGGCTCCAAAGAAGGTGGCCTGTGGTCAGGCCTCGGAGGGCCTGAGCCATCAGGGCACGTGGTGGTCTGGCTGCTTCTTCAAGTTCTCCTGTGACGGAAAGTTCCTTTTAATCATTTCCAGGCTTATGGTTGATTCTGGCTCCTCCAGGCGGTCTCCCCAGAGGGGCTGGGGCACCCCAGCCCCCTTCCCCCAACACAGGAGTCAGATTCCTGGGGGGTAGGGGGTCCCAGGTGCCCTGGGTCTCAGGGCGAGGGCACAGTCACCCAGCCATGCCACTGGGGGCACTTGTGCCAGGCTGTGGGAAACATCCAGGGGCTGGCCATTGGCTCAACGCCCCTGTCTCGACAGTGCCCCACAGAATGTCTAACTTTCCTATGGTTTCACTGCAAAGATGGAACAGTGTGGAATTAATCTCCCTTGTAGAAGGGTTTTGACTTCACTCAGATTCTAAAGATCTAAAACAGATGAAACAAAAGGGGAATCTCTTTGCTGTGGGGTCTTGTGAGCTATCAAAACAAAGTGGGGCTGCTGGGCTCAGCGCCTGCCTGGCTCTGCCTCGTCTCCTGGCAGCTCTGGCTCTGGCTCTCGGTGTTCGTGCACGTGTGTGTACACACACGCAGGGCCCTGGCTTGCTGATGGTGCCCTGGCCAGCCCGTTGCCACATGTCAGGGGTGAATGGGGGCCGGAGGGGCCAGCCCATCTCCCTGGGGTTGCTGGTCTGGACCCAGCTCTTCCTACCACCAAAGGCTCTGCCTCTCAGCCCCGGCCTCGGCCCAGCGCCTGAAGGTCTGTGGTACAGGGGCCTTCGAGTCAGAGTTGTGAACGCTGGCCCTCGAGCGGCCTGCTGACAGCCATCAGAGTGCCAGCCCCACGAGGACAGGGGTTTCTGTCTATTCTCGCTCACCACTGTCTTCCTGCTCCCAGGCCCAGCTGCTGGCACATCACATGTGCACAATGAGTGCTGGATGGACACAAGCCAGACCCTGAGTGCCATGGGAACGCAGAGGAGGCCGGTCCTGCACCAGCCAGTCCAGGTTCCCCGGACCTGGGGCAGCCCTACTCTGGGGATGAGCCTGGCTGGCTGGTGAGGAACATTCCCCCCAGCTTGGGCCTTGGGCCTGGTGGGCTTGAGGGGCTGGCAGACGAGGGAGTGGAGGGTGGGCAGGCTGGAGCCCGAAGGGCCACCGCCAGATGGCCTTGGGAGGGAGGAAGCCTCCTGGCCTCAGCAGGAAGTAGGGGTGCGCAAAGTGGGGTAGGAATCCAGGAAGCAGCCCAGTTCCTCCCCTCCCCACCTCATGCCGATTTGATGAGGACTAAAAGTTTCGGGGCCTAAACTTCAGAGGGGGAGGAGTGGAGATTCCCGCTCATGCTGACGTCTGACATGTTAACTTGTCCAGCATCACACACAGCTGATGCACAGAAAAACAAGTTTCTACAGAAATTCCTTGCAACCTCTCTGGGCTCAGTAACTGTCTTTTTAACCACCTCTCGTCACCCCCCAGTCTGCTGCCAACAACACAAATGAGCTTTTGTCCCTTGAGCCCAGAGGTCCATGTTTCTGCTTCACATTGTCTCAGGGATATAGGATTTCTTGGGCGTTTCTGCGTCCCCCAGCCCCCACCTCTAACGAGGATTAGCTCTCTTCGGGAAGTGCATGGGACACTATTTTCTATTGGTGAATTAGCTATGACATTAAGGAATCTTGGCTAATTTACTTTCCTTATGGCTTTATAGCAACTCCTTTTAAATAAATGCAGGCTTTTCCATATTACTGCTTACCCCCAAAGGAGAAGCTATTAAAAGTGGGGCCACTCACCAACATCCATTAAAACCGGACGCTGCAGGGCCCCGTGGGGTGCTACCCACACCAGGAGGAAGACCTGAGCCACAGCCCCCACCACACCGACCCTGGCCTGGGTTCAAGCTCATCTCTCTGCCAGCCATGGGCACGCCACCAGGGAAGGCAAGTGTCTGACAGGGACAGGCCCCAAGGTGCAGGATGCCAGTCACTGCTCAGCTGTACTCTGGCTCCAGGGTAAGTCCAAACAGGGCTGACAGCGGGGCATGAACCTTGGCCTTGACCGCCTTCAGTATCCCCTTTCTTTTTCAGAAAGGGGATACCGCCTTCAGTATCCCCTTTCTTCAGATGCTCACTTTCCATATAAAATAGTTAATTTGCCAGCACCCGATAAAACACAACCATCACAAGTCAGGGACTGCTTGGTAGCTTGTTGGAGGCCCGGAAAAACTCAGTGCAGTCTGGCAAGTCAGACTGTGGCCCCTGTCCAACAGTCCCACCTCAGGGACGAAGGCTCACAGGCTCCCCCTGCCCTGCGGAGTGCCTGCTGAGCCACAGTGGGAGACCCAGCCTCTCATCTTGGCTGGTTTTCTGGAGCTACCACCTAGGCCCAGATCAGAATGGGGGGAACAGAATCGCTCCCCCAAATGCCACGCTCTGCTGAGTTCAAAGCTCCTTTCCGTTTTTTCTCCTCCCACAGAGCTGAGGCTACCGTGGGTACAGTGAGGGTCTGTACCAACAGTCCAGGCCCAGAAAGGGCCCTCTGCAGAGCGGGCGGAGGGAAATGGCAGGCCCGACTGCAGTCTTTCCCGACCCAGCTCTCACGGTGCTCCATGCAGAAGGGCGCCAAGTGGCCCTGGGGCAGCTGGGGCTTGGTTAATCTCAGAGCCATGTAGGCCCGTTTGAGGCTGCCTGTCACAACCAGAAGACTCGTAGGCCCCTTCTTGTGGCCTGTGCTTGACCCTTCTTTGGAGGGCCCTTGGGTCCCCAGAGCAGTGAGAGCAAATCGCCTGGGTCCCCTTCCTCCCTCCTCTCAGAATCATCCAGAGTCAGTCTGAATGAGATGTCCCTGCATGGGCCTAGCTCTCCTAGATCTCCCGCTCCAGCCTCTGCTCCCCAGCCCCCAGCTCCAGGCCTGCTCTGGGCCTCACAGGGGAAATCTCATAAGACCGTGAATGTTCCCAGGCCCCAGAGGTAACCGCAGCCATCCCGAGCCCATCTGGTGGGCAGGGGCCTTCCATCTGCAGCTTCTTTGGGGAGGGGGTGCTTTCTGCCACGACCGCAGACAGGATAGAATACGGAGCTGCCATCCAGCCCCTCACGCAGTAATAAACACAAGCTCGCCCCGTCTTTGACTGCTGCCAGCACACTGGCCCTGACTTGGTACTCCCCATGCCTCTGCATTTGCAAAGCCAGAGAAGCCTCTGGATAAACTGTCAAAATGAGCAACAGGGCTGGGGAAGGGCCAGGGCCCAGCCCCTCTGCAACTGGCTAGAGTCAGACCCCAAGTGTCTAACAGAGTGTCTTCAGTCCCTTGTCCCCAGGAAGCAGGCTCTTAACAGAGGAAAAACAAGTCTCCAAACCCCAAGTGGCAGGAGGTCCGGCTGTCCTGAAGTCGACTCTGGCCCAAGGGCAGCCCTTAAATATCCAGGAAGAGGAGGCTGGCTAAACCCACTTGGGATTATACATTATACACGGTCAAGGCTAAGTGGCGAGATAGGCTGCTGTGGAGGGAGGGCCCGCTCTTGCGGAAACCAGCAACAATCACCCCTGCGGTCCTGCCTGGGTGTGTGAGCGCCGTTGGGAGGGCTGCACACACCTCACAAAAGGGGATTACTTGCGGAGGGCGGGGAGGTGCTTTCACTGCACACCATCCCGACAAGTTCCATCTGGGCACACCTGGGAGTATCCGCCCCCAGGGAAAATGGCAGAACTGCTCTAAAGCCTGGAGTCTCTTTCCACAAACAACAGCTGGTCCGTCCGGGAAAGAGGGACCCCGAGAGCCCCTGAGAATGGTCAGGCAGCTCGGCCCACACCGGGCCTGCCCAGTATTCCCACCTTCCCTGTGTGGGATGCCTCACCCGAGCAGCCCATCAGATTGGAAACCGCCAGGAACTTGGGGGGCTGGGGCAGGGTGTCTTGAAGCAATGGGTCACTCTATCCAACTCCCCAAAGCAAACAGGCCAAAATCCTTATCCTTGTTGAGTTTGGTCAGCAGCGCTGCAACAACCTGGACCTTTAAACCACAGGGCTGGGTGGCCTGCCCGCAGCTGCTTCCCACGGCGCACATGTTCCGGTCCCCGAGCCCATCGGTCCCCAGTGAGTCACAGGAACCTGAATGTGTGACATCACAGCCTTGCTGTGGCCAGCCTCAAGCACAGCTGCCATGAGAAAACACAGTTGGAGCAGGAATTTCATGGCTTGGTATTTTTAAAAAGCAGCAAGACGTGAAATCGGAGTCAAAAATAACTTTGCTGTGGGCTTCTGAGGCGAAACCACCGGCCGCCTGCCGGGCCCAGGCCCCGCACTGCAGCCTCCCTAGCTCCCGGGTACCCGCCCACATTGCCGTGCCACGCCCCACGCCCACACCCTCGCCCTCGAGGAAGACCCAGGGCCCCTGCAACTTCCAGACACCACCCAACCTCTGTCACTCAGGAGCTGGTGAAGGAAGTGAAGGGAGCCAAGGCGGGAGGTGAGCTCCCAGGGGACTCTGGCTGTGAAAACAGCCTCTCCCTGCTCACTGGTGACCGTCCCAGCACCTGCGAGAGGGACCCTAAATCACTTGGCAGAACCCCCAGAAGAACACCAGGGGAAAGGTCAGGGCCTCTGAATGCCCATCACCAAGCAGGCAGGACTGGCAGGGGTCCACTGGGGAGCCCCTCCTCTTGGAGTAGCCACATGGGGAGGGGCCCGGCCAGGGGTGGAGGGGAGGGGCGACTCATGGAAAGAAGGCCCTAAGAGCAGTCCCGGCCCCACCTGAGACGCCGACCTCTGCTGCCCACCCCAGAGGGCAGACAGATGGGCAGGGCCTCAAGTTTCCCCTCAGTGGAGGAGGAAACCATGGCTTTCTCAGGAAGAGGCAAGGCTGTGCCAGAGCATCTGCGGCTTCTAACTCCTGGTCTGAGCTTTGCTCTGACTCCTGCAGGCCTCTGGGATTGAGCCATCTATCTCAGGAAGAGAAGACTGGGGCGGGCCCAGCAGGACAGTGACCAGGGTGGCGGCAGGACAGGTGTGTGTTCTCCCCAGATGGGGAGGGGAGAAGGTGGGGCCCAGGACAGGCTCCCGAGAGGAAGGGGGGGGCACACACACGGCTCCCAGCACCCATACTTGTGACCTCAGCCCTAGTTGCTTTTGAGAATTCCCATGAGGGGTTTTCAAAACCAAAAAGTCACCCAAAGAAAAACCTAAATCCCATCGTTAGGAAATCTATTTCCCCCACAACCATTACGGTAACTCAATTCAGAGGATGGCTGTCACAAGATATATATATACATCTTTGAAGAGCTTCAATCCTGGCCCCAATGCCTGGGTCTGGGTTCAAGGACCGCATCTAATGGGCCCCACGACCCACCCCTGATTTTCAACAGTCCCCAGGCACCCAGTCCCTCTCGTTACCTCCTGGGCCCTCCTCCTGTGCCTTCCTGGATGTTGAGAAAGACCTCTTTGTCTCCCTCTCATCCTAATGCCTAGTCAGACCACTAGATCTCACTGGCAGCTCAAAAGCATTCATGGGACTCCAGCAGTTACAGACATGCGTGGAATGCCCACTCCTATGTCACCTGACCACACTGGTGTTTTCCCACACTCACCCTTGGAGAACATCGACCTAGCACACCCAGGTAATCCAGAGCTTCACCATAGTGCTCAGAGGACACGAGCAGGCTTGGCTGTCCCCACTTTACATGCGAGGAAGCTGAGGCTCTGGGGAGCAACATTACCTGCCCAAGGTCACCCAGGTGATGAGCAGTGGAGTTGGCCCTCAAGACCAGGAGGGCAAGTACGCCCAGGTTAATGGGCAGTGGCTCACTGGGCTGAGCAGAGCAGCCCTGACACCCAAGGGAGGTACCTCTGTTCCCCACAGCTGATAGGGACGTGTAAGGCCAAACACACCCTGGCTGCTCAGGACACAGGGTCCAGCTGGGATCAGTGTACTGAGGGGCTCAGTGAGGCCCCAAACAGCAATCTCACAGGGGCAAGGGGGGGTTTCCCCCACACAAAGAAGGGCCAGGGCAAGGGGGTGTGCTCTCTGGCTGGTGACCTCAGGGGCCGGGCCTGCTGGACTCTGTGATCACAGAGGGCTGAGCAAGAGCTTCTGGCCTTAACTTTCAGAAAGGTCAAGTTTGGTTTGCAGATAAACTTCTCAATGAAGCCATACCTAACTACACAGTTAGCAAGGGAATGGTTACACAATGGTTAGCAAGGGAAGCTGGGGAAGCTCTGACCTACAGCAGGTCAAGCTCAGGATCACCTGGCATCCTGGAGAAGCCCCAGGCTGAGTGGACCCCAGAGCTGGCCCAGGCACAAGCCGTATCTAGGCACAACACCCTATCTGCACCGGGCATGAGGTGACCTGTGAGCACCAGGCAGGAGGATAACACAGGGCTGCAGAGGAAAGCCCTTGGAAAGTTGCAGGCCTCAGATAAACATCAGGAGGAAAATTATGATGAGGAAGTGATCCCCACACTCTGAGGACTTCCCATCTAAAACAACACTGTGGGGAGACCCGACAGCCCGGGCAGCCCGAAGAGTGGACCTGTCCGGGCATGAGATGCACGAAGGGCTGTGTACCTTGCAAGGTCATCCCATCCTATCTCCCTGAATAAATACACTTTTGAAAAACAATGTATGCACTTTACTAAAAAGGTATTCCTAAAAAAATAAAACCACACAACCCCAATTCGGGAGTTAAAGGGCTGGATTCAGATGCCGCACATGTCCCTGGGGCAGTCTGCTTTTCATGGGGGCTAAAGGAAGCGCCTCACTCCCTCGGGAGCCCAGCGGCATCGCAGGGGCTGACTGCTGTGCTGTCCTGCCCGTTTCCTCACCCGCTTCCTCCCTCCTGCCGTGAACCTGAGCCAGGGCGGCTGCAGAACTCACCTCCTGGGGGAAGGGCCCTGACAGCTCCACCCCCGGCCCAGGTCCCAACCTCTCTGTGTCCCTGTCCCTACTCCATGACAGACCCTCAGCGTGGGTCTGGCCCGACTCTGCCCTGCTCAGTGGCCGCACCAGGAGTGCAAACGCCTACGCTGCTTCTTCTGTTAGCCCAGGCCAAAGGACTCGTGGCCCTCTCCACCTGGCCCACGGGACTCCCGTCTGGCGCACTCTGCCCAGTTGTCTCCCACGGTCCTGGTTGCCTGCTCCTCCTAGGAGGCCTGGCTCTGACATCAGCAGATTCAGTCCTGGGCCCTCCTAAGGGTGGGATTGGGTCTCGCTCAGGGCCCCATACACAGAAAAGGCTCAGTGAACGCGTGTGCACGGAGGGAACCCTCCACACCTGCTGTGAGGGCGGGGGAATGGCTCTCCTGGGCAGGGAGGCAGGGGGAACTGGGGAGCTGTTTCTGGTGCCGTCGTGAGGATCCCCCTGCACCCATGCCAGCCAGGCCCTGAAGAGTGACAAGGTCAGCAGCAGGAGCAGCACTGAACACGTCAGCAGCACATGGCATTGCTGGGCACCGTTCAAAGAGCTTCACACAGGCTGACACATCCCATCCGCACAAGAGGCCCGTAAAATGGATGCAATTATCAGCTCTGTGTCCCGGATCTGGAAACTGAGGCACAAAGAGGTTAAGTGACTTGCCCAAGGTCACTGAGCTAGAAGTGGAAAAGCCAGGACTTGCACCCAAACAAGCTCTGAGCCACATTTTCCCCCAGGCCTGCTCAGTCGCCTGACCTCTGGGCCTCTGGTTTGCACAGAGCGGCTACGGACGAGGACTGAGGCCGGGTCCTTAGCCTTCAGACGGGTGCCAAATGGGCCACACACCTTCAGAGAGGGTTCGATCATTGGGCCGCATCCAGCCTGCTGAGCGGGAAGGCAGGCTCTGAGGACAGTGAACCTCCAGAGCGGAGCGCCTTCTGTCACTTGGGAGTGGAGGCTCTGTGACTCGCTCAGTAAACATCCTGGCCACTGCCCACTGCAGCCCTGGGCTTCTTCCCTGAAGGATGTTCTTCAGGACGGAGGCCCACAGGACCTAGAAGGCAGTGTCCCTCTCGGAGGCCGCTTAGAAATAGACTTCCTTGTGGGGGAGGGAAGGGGCAGTGATGGGGCGGGACGGAGGAGAACAGCATGATTCAGGCAGAGAACTCTGAAGTAGGTGTCAGTGTCGGGGTGGTCGCGACACCCCTGCTCCTCCAGAGCACAGGCGCACGCCAGGAGGGTGAGGAGCGCCGCTGAGGGGAAAGCATCTGAGGCCAACACCCACAGGCCAAGTAGGCGCAGAGCCCCAGCTGAGCTACCCGCATGGGGTGGACAGCAGTGGTCACCCGGCTCTAGGCCTCGGGGGAGCCTCCAGAGAGGGGGCTGCCCGCAGCCAGGCTGGTCCCAACGGGAGGGGCAGCTTTGGCTGGAGCTAAACACCTCAGCTAGGGCCCCAGCTCCAGGAGGGGACGTGGGCCTGGAAAACAACTGGCGACCAAGCCCGAGGTAGTACGCAAATTTGTGCAGACACCTCCCCACGCCATTTTGAAAACAGGTTGCACTCTAAGGTCTCAACTGGGGGCTTCATCTGTGGAATCCAAGTTGCCTCAAAATATGTTGACTCCATCAGGAACACGCCACACTTTGTGGCCTTCAGGAATGCAAAGCGGGCGACTGGTTGATGGGCTTGGCCGCTGGTGAGGGGGCAGTGCTGTCTGGATTTGCAAAGGGGCTGAGTGGTGTGACCCCGGCCACAGGCCAAGGTTTCACTTATTCCCTGTGATGCCAGTTTCTTACAAAGTTACTACCAGACTCCTGACTGCTAACACATAACAAAAACCTTCCATGTACGCCCTTAACACACAGTGACAGGAAATGTTTCTAGTGTTATACTCCTCTGGATCCAATGAGGCTATTTTTAACTACCTTCTCAGACTTAATTTCCAATTTTATCCTATAAAGTTCTAATTCATTCCACCTCCCCTGAACTCTCACTTGACGAGGCTGTGAAGAACATGAGGCAGGCTTGGCAGTTTCTGACGGCTCTGAGGTGGGAGAAGTTTTCTACGTCTTTGCTCATCTCCCTCTCTCAGCACACGCCTCCTCCTCCAGGCCTAAGAGGCTCTCGGCAATGTCTGTATGATGTGCGCATAGTCCCACCATCCCCTAGTCACCGATGCCTGACCTTTCCCCTCAAATGTCCTTCCTTCAGTGGGCCCAGTGTGTGCAGTACCAGCTGGGATGCTGTGACACGCCGTGGACCATGGGACACAAAGTTGAGGAGGCTTTCGCACCTAGCCTCAGATCCAGAGGTAGGGAAGGGACGCCACGCCACTTCAGCTCCATCTCCGTCAGAGACCTAAGGGTCCTCGGCCTCCCTCTTGCATTCCCCCTCTAGCCGTGAGCCAGCACAGACGGGGGGGTCTGCACCCAGAGCCCAGGAGGGAAGGGGCCTGAGGACCTTTAAGTCCTGCCTCGGCCCAGCTGCCACCACCACCTACATGCCCCATGTCAGCTGTGCTGGGCTCTGCTGGTTGCCTGGATGTGCCCATGGCCCCTCCAGACCTGCAGGCAGGCTGTTCCCTCTGCAGGACCGCTCTTCCACCCCAGCAGAAGACGCCCCATTGGGCATGCCCGAAGTGCTGGCTGCCACCTCTCGTCAGGGCGCTTTGCTCCTGGTGGTGATGGGGCCACATTGATCTCCCTGATGAGGGTGGTCAGTGCCACAGCTAACATCTACTGAGCAGCTATCTAGGGCCAGGCACAGGTCAAACACTTCCTGCAGATTCATCTCCTTTAATGCTGACCACAAACATGGCAGGCTCCTCACAGATAAACACACCAGGGCTTGGAGAGCCGAAGGGATGTCTCCAAGGTCGCTCAGAGGATAAGAAGCAGTACAAGCTCGAACCCAGAGCCTGGGCTCTCGGATGCCTTGACTCACTGCACGCAGTTCCCTGGCACGTCCCTGGAGTGCCCACCCAGAGGAGAGTCAAATGAACGGACAGCGTTTCTTTCAAAGCTCTGTTGTGGCCCAGGCCAGCACTGGGTGGGCACTCCCTGGCAGGATTCAGTGTTGGTGATTTTGGGGTCCAGTGGCTTGGCCAGGGATCGGATGGCTCTGAAAGCCAGGAGCCCAGGGCAGGCACTTCTATTTCATTAATTTGGGCTGGAAAATAGGTACATTATAATTATATTTTTTAAAAACCCAGCAACCGGAGGTCGTGGTGCTGAGAGCTTGGTGCGGGAACAGGCATCAGGAAGAGCGGGGGACCCGGGTAGGCCGGGCTCGGGAGCCAGTTGCAGCTCCCAGCCCTGCCGGGAGACGCAGGTACCGCGGGGGAGAGCTGGGGGCGCAGTGCAGGCAGCTGTGTCAATTGTTTCCCCTCCAGGAACTCGCCGGTGTCTAGGGACGGTGGGTTGTTCAGCTGCACTGGGCCTGCTGGGGTCGCCGCCTGGGAGCCAGGAGGCAAGGAGCTCGCGGCTCCGAGCGGGCCTCGACCTGGCCTGGCGCAGTTAATGACAGCAGGAATGGGGAGGCCCAGGGAGCTGGGCACCCGATCCACGGCCACAGCCGTGAGCGATGTCGCCTCGGCTCTTTAATGTGCCGCCCGCATCCCCTCGGTCCTTACCTAGTTCTTTCTCCCTCTGTGCATCCTGAACCCGTTAAAAGTGACCCCTGAGAATACTGGATGGTATTGAGGAATTATCGTTAACCTTGTTGGGTGTGATGACGGTGATGTGGTTAAGGAGAGAAAAAAAAAAAAAGACGAAATACTAAAAGTTTTGACAGATTAAAACAAACAAACCAGCACTCGCTGGCCAACTTCAAATGGTCCAAATGCCAGGCCAAGTGCAGACGATGGGGTGAATTCACGTCACGGCCTACCTGGGTGAGGACGTCCAGCTGGCCTACAATGTGCTCCAGCATGCTGGTCAGTGTCTGGGGAATGCTGACGGGCTCTTGGGGCTGGCTCTGCATCGACTCCTGACTCCTGCCCCTGTCTGGTGGGACGGGGGAATCCACTTCTGGCTAAAGACAATGAAAGGAAAGAGAACCCCTTAGTCTTGAGTCAGTGCTTGAGGAAACACCGAGAGGAAGGGCTCCTTGAAGGATCAAGTGGAAAACCACCAGCAAACTCGAGAAGACGAGTTCCAAATGTTGGTGAGCAATGGCGGTGTGGCGGGACTCCCACATCCGGGCTTGCGCGCTCCCGTCCAACCCCCCTTTCTGAGCAGAGGCCATGAGTGAGGAGCGGAATCAAAACACCTGGCAGTCCGGGCTGCAGGGGCCTGGGAGGGATGTGCAGGTGGGCTCTTGGAGGCCCTCAGAGAGGCCGGGGGCTGCCAGCTCTTCACACGGCATGCCCTCCACCAGGCCTGTTAGAGTGCGGGACCCCTGAAGCCCAGCCTGGCTCTGAAGTCACCCTTCCTCCTGGTTAGCTCAAGGCAATTCCCAACCCCGGGAATGGGGATGGCCCAGAACCAGCGGGAGGTTCCAACCCTGCCCTGGCCAGATCCCCTGGGAAAACAGATTCTACGTGAACGTCCTGGCCTGATGGCTGGCGGGAGTCAGAATCCACAGGACAGGCACCCTGGGCTGCTTCAGACAAGACTCCAGGAACATGAGGGACTTGGTGTTTCTGCCTAAGATCCTCAGTTCCCAAATGCAGAAGCCATCCTCCTCCTCCTCCACCACCACTGAGGGCAAGTGATTTCCTAAGGGGGCTCATTCCAGTCCAATGCGTGTCCCCCAAAAGTCAGGCACTGCTCTGCACACAGACAAAGGCTTCTCCTGACCCCAGAAGCATCGTTCATGTGTTCAGCAGGGCAGAATGCTGGGAGCCTCCCAAGGACACGGTGGGCAGATGCTCAGGAACCTACAGTTCCTCTGTGGGCTCGCCCCCTGTGGGAATGACACGCTCAGTGAGGCCGACACTCTCGGCCAGCCCCCAAACCCCAGTAACCCATAAATGCAGCCACACTTGGGGCTCAGTGTTTTCAACCACAGCCTCACTGATGGACATTCCAAATGTTACCACATCATTCCCTGGCTTTGCCAGTCATCCAGGGCTCTCTACCGGCACTGGGAGAAAATTCAACCCCCTGGACGGGGCATCCTGCTCCTGCCTGCCTCCTTCCGCAGCTCCGCTCCCACCTCAGTGCTCCCGTGCCCAGCTCCCAGGGCCCCTCATCTACCCTTTCTTCCCCCTGCTCCGAGTATCCTGTCCTCCACTCACCATGCAACCCCCCATGCCCCATCAGAAGCTCCTCTGTGCTCCGCACCTGGGCCTGCCCCATCCCTGCCCTGTTCCTCCAGCCACTGCGTCTCCAGGGCCAGGACACATGAGTGGGATGAATCAATGCCACACCACCCACAGGGCCTGCCACCTGCCCATGTGCCTGTGTCCCCTATTCCTGTCTTCTGCCTGCACTCATCGCTCCTCTCCCCTCTAAACCCAGGGCATCACTAGGCTCAAAGCTTGTCAACTCCCCATACACCACAGAGCCAGGGTACTCCACCCAGCACTCCTCCACCCCTCAATGCCACAGCCACTAAAGAATACTGGCTATGACTGGGGCTCACCTAGGATGCCTCACACCTGCCACTGGCAGCCGGCTTACATCTCCTCTGAGTTGGCCCATCTTTTGGATAAATCCAGTGGCCTAGCCCCAGGAAGATGCTCTGCCCTGGACATGTTCACCTGGGCAGGCCTCAGAGTCCTTGAGAAGAATCAGCCCGGAAGAGGATTCCCAACCATCATAGAAGGGCAGTTTAGCACGTGGACCCTACCTGCACATTTTCCTTTATTAGGAAAGTGTTCTAATCTCATAGATAACAAACTCTCAAGCGCATGTCGATTTGAACTTGGAAAAATGCAGGCCCTGGTGGTTAAAGAGAAATTGAATTTGAGACACAAGCCTGAGGAGGATTCTTGAAAGCAGGAGCAGGGCCATGTCCACATGCCCACCGTCGGCCTGTCTGCTTGCGGCACTGTGGCCATTTTGTAAGACCTCGGCCCACCGGGGCTAGGCTCTTCCAGTCCTCCAGGAATTGATACACTTCAGCTCTCAAAGCCCATCCCAAAAGGAAATGTTCCAGAAGCCCTGACTGGCCTTCACCTCACCACAGCGGCCCCCAGACCCAGGCAGTGCTGTCGGGAGACAAAGCAGAGTGCAGCGGGGAAGAGCAGTGACTCAGACAGGCCGTGGTCGATATCTGAGCTCTACCACTGACCAGCTAGGCGGCCCTGGGCAAGAGGTTTAATCCCTCTGGGCCTCCACTTCCTCATCTTCTATAAAATGGGGGTGATGACTGGGCCTGCCCTTCCAAGGGCTGGGCTGTGAGAGGCACTTATCTGCAAATCACCCACAGGCCTTTCTTGAGAAGCCAGTGCCTACTGCTTCCAAAGGACCCCCTTCCAGACATGCACGCTCTTCCTCTGGACACTGAGTCCCCCTGGCTCCCTCAGGAAAGGGCACCAGAGGGAGGGTGGGAACCTGGCAGCCCTCTGTCCTGACAGCCAGATGGGCACTGCCTGCTGCCTGGGAAGGAGGGGATGGAAATTCTGAGTGATTCTGCAGAGTGGCCCAGAAATGGACAGTGCCGAGCCGAGTCTCTGGAAGCAGGGGTGGGGGGGGTGAGCGCCACTGATTTTACCAACAGAAACCCTCCTTCTGAGCCCAAGCCCAGCCAGCTCCAAGAGTACTGAGGACCGCAGCCACATGCCCAAGCCAGGGAGGTGGCCTCTGGAAGAGAGGGCTGCAGGAACCTGAGGCTCAGACAGCAAGTGACTGTCAGAAGGTACCCAGCCTCCAGCCTTGCTCACCAGTCCAGGGTTCTGCCTGCCCTGGGCTATTCCTCCAGCCACAGCATTCACTCCTGCTCTTACCTTCACCAGGACACTGCCCTTCTCTGCAACCTTGTCCGCTCTTACCAGAAGACATTACAGCACTTGACACACCGCACGTAAAGATGGCTATCGCTGTGATTTACTTGCCACCCATGTGCCAGCATTTTATACGTCACTTCATTTACTCCCTACAATGACCCCTCACAGCAGGCATTACTAACCTTAATTTTCAGATGGGGAAGCAGGCTCAGGGAGGTTAAATCACTTGGTCTAATACAGGAAATGACGGCTGGGATCTGAACCCAAAGTACAGGCATTTCCTGACAGGAAGCAGCCTCTGACAGGTGACATGGCCTGCGGATTTGCTTCCACACCCCCAGCTCCTCTCTTCCATCCTTGTGGAGGCTCCTGGCTCCTGGCTCTAACACTTTTTGCGTCATTCCCCCACCCCACCTGCCCTGGAATGCCTGCCTGGCACAGAGCTGAACAAAGAGCAGGCCCTCCACACACACTCGATGCCTCAAAGAGCCAAGCCCATCCTGGTGACACTCCTGTGAAATGAAACCTCCCCAAAGCAAAGGGCCAGCAGTCCCGCCCCATACACCATCGCAGGCACTCACCTGCACTCCAGCACTCTGCAGATGTGGCATTTCCCGAGAGCTCAGCAGATAAGCGATAAAGCAAGAGATAAGAAGATGATGCGCAAGAGCAGGAAGAGACGCACTGCGAGGGCTGTGACGGGATAACAGGAGCAGTGTTTAAGGGGAGAAATCCTATCAGTGCTTTGTCTGTTCCACATCCAAGAGTACTAGGGGCCCTGCCTGGTGGTCCTCGTTAGTTCTCTCACAAGTAAGATTACAACATTAACCCAAACACACATACCTAGAAAGTCACACCAAGTGGACAACTTTCACTTGTACCAAATATAAACATCTTAACATCAAAAGAAAAAAAAATGATCAAACTCAGAATAGATGAATCTATTTAACTTCGTGGCAATCTCATTTGGGGTCTGTAGGTGTCCCACCCTGGTGTGGGATCCCGGGCTCCCACAGTAGTTTAATCTACTTGCCTCAGTTTCTGTTGCTGCCAGCTTGTCATACGCCACCATGAGCTCAGCACTGCGCACCGTAGGAATTGCGTAAATATCTGTGGTTGCTTTCAGCCACTCAAACACATGGGTAACCAACACATACATTTTCATTAAAAAACAAAACAGCAGGACTTCCCTGGTGGCCGCAGTGGTTAAGAATCCGCCTGCCAATGCAGGGGACACGGGTTCAAGCCCTGGTCTGGGAAGATCCCACATGCCACGGAGCAACTAAGCCCGCGAGCCACAACTACTGAAGCCCGCGTGCCACAACTACTGAAGCCCGCGTGCCTAGAGCCCGTGCTCTGCAACAAGAGAAGCCACCGCGATGTGAAGCCCACACACTGCAACGAAGAGTAGCCCCTGCTAGCCGCAACTAGAGAAAGCCCGTGTGCAGCAACAAAGACCCAATGCAGCAATAATAAAATATAAAATGAATAAATAAATCTTTAAAAAAAATTAAAAAAACAACAACAACAAAAAAACAAAAGCGCAGAGCTTGCAGGTCTTCCTTGTGACAAGAAATCAATCCATCTGGGATAACTTCTTGACTGGTCTCTGGATTGCCTATGGTCTCACCTTTTCATCATCAAGATGCAGGTGTGGATAAGAAGCTTCTGCCTAAGGTAGAGAAAGTTGGGGGAAGTATTAATCCTATCCTAACAAGAAAAAGAGCAACAATCTAAAAGGATCTTAACTTTTCTTAAATCAGAGAGCTGAGATCACAGAGCCTGAAATCTAAGGAAAGGCAGACTCTTCCAAGGAAAACAGAAAGTGAGCATCGGCTCACCTCTGGCAAAGCCTGGGAAGAAGGGACACTGACTGCCACATAAGTGGGTGAGAAGAACTGAGTTATGCATGTTAACAAGTTGCAGAGGCTGGGAGTGGCCAGGGTGAGAATGAAGAACGCCTGGGAGCCACAGGTACAAGGGGAGTTTGTACCTGCTCACAGGGTCTTCTCCACAGACCTCCGCTGGGCATTCATGAGAAAGACCGGGTGGGGGGAAAAAAACATCCTTGAGGGTGCAGGCCTGGAGGAGGGGAGTAGACACAGAAAAGGCACGAAGCCCTGCCAAGACCCTTCTTGCCTACGGAACAAAATCCTTAAGCTACTGGGGGAAGAGCAAAAAGAGATGAAAGCCCCTCTTCCCTTGTGGGAGAGGCAGGAAACCATCCTGAGTGGAGATCATCGAGGTATTCAAAGGCTGAGGAAGAGGCAGGACTACTGAGAATGCCCTACTTCTTTTTTTTTTTTTTTTGGACATCTTTATTGGAGTATAATTGCTTTACAATGGTGTGTTAGTTTCTGCTCCATAACAAAGTGAATCAGTTATATATATACATATGTTCCCATATCTCTTCCCTCTTGCGTCTCCCTCCCTTCCACCCTCCCTATCCCACCCCTCCAGGCGGTCACAAAGCACCGAGCTGATCTCCCTGTGCTATGTGGCTGCTTCCCACTGGCTATCTATTTTACATTTGGTAGTGCATATATGTCAATGCTACTCTCTCACTTGGTCCCAGCTTACCCTTCCCGCTCCCCATATCCTCAAGTCCATTCTCTAGTAGGACTGTGTCTTTATTCCTGTCTTACCCCTAGGTTCTTCATGACATTTTTTCCCTTAAATTCCATATATATGTGTTAGCATACAGTATTTGTCTTTCTCTTTCTGACTTACTTCACTCTGTATGACAGACTCTAGGTCTATCCACCTCATTACAAATAGCTCAATTTCGTTTCTTTTTATGGCTGAGTAATATTCCATTACATATATGTGCCATATCTTCTTTAGCCATTCATCCGATGATGGACACTTAGGTTGTTTCCATCTCCGGGCTATTGTAAATAGAGCTGCAAAGAACATTTTGGTACATGACTCTTTTTGAATTATGGTTTTCTCAGGGTATATGCCCAGTAGTGGGATTGCTGGGTCATATGGTAGTTCTATTTGTAGTTTTTTAAGGAACCTCCATACTGTTCTCCATAGTGGCTGTACCAATTCACATTCCCACCAGCAGTGCAAGAGGGTTCCCTTTTCTCCACACCCTCTGCAGCATTTATTGTGTGTAGGTTTTTTGATGATGGCCATTCTGACTGGTGTGAGGTGATACCTCATTGCAGTTTTGATTTGCATTTCTCTAATGATTAATGATGTTGAGCATCCTTTCATGTGTTCGTTGGCAATCTGTTTATCTCCTTTGGAGAAATGTCTATTTAGGTCTTCTGCCCATTTTTGGATTGGGTTGTTTGTTTTTTTGTTATTGAGCTGCATGAGCTGCTTATAAATTTTGGAGATTAATCCTTTGTCAGTTGCTTCATTTGCAAATATTTTCTCCCATTCTGAGGGTTGTCTTTTGGTCTTGTTTATGGTTTCCTTTGCTGTGCAAAAGCTTTGAAGTTTCATTAGGTCCCATTTGTTTATTTTTGTTTTTATTTCCATTTCTCTAGGAGGTGGGTCAAAAAGGATCTTGCTGTGAGTTATGTCATAGTGTTCTGCCTATGTTTTCCTCTAAGAGTTTGATAGTTTCCGGCCTTACATTTAGGTCTTTAATCCATTTTGAGCTTATTTTTGTGTATGGTGTTAGAGAGTGATCTAATCTCACACAGGTGTTCAGTTTTCCCAGCACCACTTATTGAAGAGGCTGTCCTTTCTCCACTGTACATTCCTGCCTCCTTTATCAAAGATAAGGTAACCATATGTGCGTGGGTTTATCTCTGGGCTTTCTATCCTGTTCCATTGATCTTTCTGTTTTTGTGCCAGTACCTTACTGTCTTGATTACTGTAGCTTTGTAGTATAGTCTGAAGTCAGGGAGCCTGATTCCTCCAGCTCCGTTTTTCGTTCTCAAGATTGCTTTGGCTATTCGGAGTCTTTTGTGTTTCCATACAAATTGTGAAATTTTTTGTTCTAGTTCTGTGAAAAATGCCAGTGGTAGTTTGATAGGGATTGCATTGAATCTGTAGATTGCTTTGGGTAGTAGAGTCATTTTCACAATGTTGATTCTTCCAATCCAAGAACATGGTATATCTCTCCATCTATTTGTATCATCTTTAATTTCTTTCATCAGTGTCTTATAATTTTCTGCATACAGGTCTTTTGTCTCCTTAGGTAGGTTTATTCCTAGATATTTTATTCTTTTTGTTGCAATGGTAAATGGGAGTGTTTTCTTGATTTCACTTTCAGATTTTTCGTCATTAGTGTATAGGAATGCCAGAGATTTCTGTGCATTAATTTTATATCCTACTACTTTACCAAATTCATTGATTAGCTCTAGTAGTTTTCTGGTAGCATCTTTAGGATTCTCTATGTATAGTATCATGTCATCTGCAAACAGTGACAGCTTTACTTCTTCTTTTCCGATTTGGATTCCTTTTATTTCCTTTTCTTCTCTGATTGCTGTGGCTAAAACTTCCAAAATTATGTTGAATAAGAGTGGTGAGAGTGGGCAACCTTGTCTTCTTCCTGATCTTAGTGGAAATGCTTTCAGTTTTTCACCATTGAGGACGATGTTGGCTGTGGGTTTGTCATATATGGCCTTTATTATGTTGAGGAAAGTTCCCTCTATGCCTACTTTCTGGAGGGTTTTTATCATAAATGGGTGTTGAATTTTGTCAAAAGCTTTCTCTGCATCTATTGAGATGATCACATGGTTTTTCTCCTTCAATTTGTTAATATGGTGTATCACATTGATTGATGCATCCTTGCATTCCTGGAATAAACCCCACTTGATCCTGGTGCAAGATCCTTTTACTGTGCTGTTGGATTCTGTTTGCTAGTATTTTGTTGAGGATTTTTGCATCTATGTTCATCAGTGATATTGGCCTGTAGTTTTCTTTCTTTGTTACATCCTTGTCTGGTTTTGGTATCAAGGTGATGGTGGCCTCGTAGAATGAGTTTGGGAGAGGTCCTCCCTCTGCTCTATTTTGGAAGAGTTTGAGAAGGATAGGTGTTAGCTCTTCTCTAAATGTTTGATAGAATTCGCCTGTGAAGCCATCTGGTCCTGAGCTTTTGTTTGTTTGAAGATATTTAATCACAGTTTCAATTTCAGTGCTTGTGATTGGTCTGTTCATATTTTCTATTTCTTCCTGATTCAGTCTTGGCAGGTTGTGCATTTCTAAGAATTTGTCCATTTCTTCCAGGTTGTCCATTTTATTGGCATAGAGTTGCTTGTAGTAATCTCTCATGATCTTTTGTATTTCTGCAGTGCCAGTTGTTACTTCTCCTTTTTCATTTCTGATTCTATTGATTTGAGTCTTCTCCCTTTTTTTCTTGATGAGTCTGGCTAATGGTTTATCAATTTTGTTTATCTTCTCAAAGAACCAGCTTTTAGTTTTATTAATCTTTACTATCGTTTCCTTCATTTCTTTTTCATTTATTTCTGATCTGATTTTTATGATTTCTTTCCTCTGCTAACTTTGGGGTTTTTTTGTTCTTCTCTCTCTAATTGCTTTAGGTGCAAGGTTAGGTTGTTTATTCGAGATGTTTCCTGTTTCTTAAGGTAGGATTATATTGCTATAAACTTCCCTCTTAGAACTGCTTTTGCTGCATCCCATAGGTTTTGGGTCGTCGTGTCTCCATTGTCATTTGTTTCTAGGTGAGAATGCCCTACTTCTGAGACCCAGGGACACAGGGCCTAAGACTGAAACTGGCCCAGGACAGCAGAGAATTCCTCCAACAAAGCTAGCAAGCACCAGGTAACAAGCAACGGCAGTCTACTGCTGGGGGAGGGACAAGACCATGGACACAGACATCCTCTGAGGGGCAGGACCCCAGGGTAGGTTGAAAGCTGGGGGTGGAGCAGGAACACTGAGAAAAATCCTCCAACACCCAGACCTCACCCTAAGTACAAGGTATCAACTCCTGATAAGACTATTTACCCCAGTCTCTGCTATTCTGAACATGATGTCTGGCATTCAATAAAAACTTATGAGACACTCAAAAAGGTAAGGAAAAAAAAACCCACTGTCAAGAGACAAAGCAATCAGCAGAATTAGATTAAGATGACTTAGATGTGGGCACTATCAGATGGAGAAAAAATAATTATGATTAATATGTTAAAGATTTTACTGGAAAATGTGGACAACATGCATGAACAGCTGGGGAATTTCAGCAGAGAGGTAGAAATTATAAGAAAGAGTCAGTGGAAATGCTAGAAATAAGAAACCCAATACCAGATATGAAGAATGACTTTGTTGGGCTACGACTGGGTTGGCCAAAATGTTCATTTGGGAAGAGGTTTTGGAAAAACCCGAACGATCTTCTTGGCCAGTCCAACAGTAGGCTCAGCTCAACTGAGGAAAAGAAACCAATGACCTTGAAGACAGATCAATTCCTTAAACTGAAAAATAATAGGGGGAAAAAAAAACAGAACAGACTACCTGTAAACTGTGGGATAATATCAAATCATCTAATACATGTGTGACTGAAATCCCAGAAGGAGAAGAAAGAGAAAAGAGACATTTCTTATAGTACAACTTTACTGGTAATGAATTCTCTCAGCTTTGGTTTGTCTGGAAACAAAAAAAGGGGGGGGGGGCTCTTTATCTCTCCATTTTTAAAAGATTTTTTTTCTGCATATAGAATTCTGGGTTGACAGTTTTTTCTTTGGATAGTTTAAAAATGTTACTTCCATGTCTTCCAGTCTGTGCAGTTTTATGAGAATAGTTCTGTAATTCTTACCTTTGATCCTCTGTATATAATGTCTCCTTTCTTTATCTACCTTTAAGAATTTCTCTTAATCTTTGGTTTCAGAAGCTTGAATATAATTTGTGTAGGGTTCTGTTTTGTTTTTGTTTTTTCTTCAGCCTGCTTGTCATTTCTCTGAGCTTCTTGGATCTGTGGTTTGATGCCTTTCATCATTTTCCAAAAATTCTTGGCTATTATCTTTTCAATAGCACCAAAAAACATGAAATGTGTTATCAGTTTCCTATGGCTGTTCTAAAAAAAAATTGTCACATTTGGTGGCTTAAAATAACAGAAATTTATTCTCTCAGAGTTCTGGAGGCTGGAAGTCTGAAATTAAGATATCAAAAGGGCCTCACTCCCTCTGGAGGCACTAAGAATCCTTTCTTGCCTCTTCCAGCTTCTGGTGGCTCCAGAATTCCTTGGCTTATGGCTGCATAACTCCACCCTCTGCTTCCATCTTCACATGGCCTTCTCTTCCCAGTGTGTCTCTTATAAGGACGCCTGTCACTGGATTTAGGGCCAACCTAATAATACAAGATGATCTAATCTCAAGATCCTTAACTTAAGCACATTGGCAAAGATGTTTTCACCAAGTAAGGTCACATTCACAGGTTCTGGGGGTTAGGATGTAGACATATTTCTTGGCAGGGGGGGCACTATTCAACCCACTACAAAATGCTTAGATATAAATCAAACAACATATGTACAAAATCTGTATGCTGTAAACTAAAATACACTGATGAGAAAAGACTAATATCAATGAAGAGATATACCATGCTCATGTACTGAAGGCTCAAAGTTGTTAAGATGCCAGTTCTCCCCAAAATCATCTATAGCAATCAAAAAGCTTATTCCAAAATTTATATGGAAAGGCAAAGGAACTAGAAAAGCCAAAATATTTTTGAAAAAAAGAACAAAACTAGAGGACTCACATTACCCGATTTTATGACTTAGTCTAAAGCTAAAGCAATCAAGACAGTGTGGCATTGGTGAAAGGACAGACACATAGAGCAGTGAACAAATAGAGTCCAGAAATATACACACAGATATATGGCCAATTAATTTTTTTAAATGGTACACCACTTACCAGAGAGAAAATAAGATAGTTTTTTCAGCAATTGCTGGAAAAATTGGAATCCTTATGCAAAAAATGAGTTTCAGTACATATCTCATACCGTATACAAAAAGTAACTCAAAAATGATTCATAGATCTAAATGTAAAACCTAAAACTGTAATACTGGTATGAATTTTTCTTCTAAAACATAGGAGAACATCTTTGTGACCTTGGGATAGGTAGATTTCTTAGATATGACAGCCAAAGTATGATCCGTAAAAGAAAAAGCCAATACAATGAACTTCATCAAAATTCAAAACTTCTGCTCTTTGAAAGACACTGTTAAGAAAATGAAAACACAAACCACAGACTGGGAGAAAATATTTGCAAGTCACATATCTGGTAAAGAACTTGTATCTAGAACACCTAAGAACTTTCATAATTCAATAAGACAACTAATTTAAAGAACGGGCAAAAGATTTGAAGACACTTCACCAAAGAACATATAAAGATGACAAACAAACGTAAAAAAATGTTCTACATCCTCAGTCATCAGGAAAATGCAAGTTAAAATCACCACGAGATATCACTTATACACCTATTACAATGCTTTAGAGTTAAAAAGACTGACCACCCCAAGTGCTGGGGAGGAGGTGGAGAAACCTGAACTCTCATACACTGCTGGCGAGAATGCAAGATGGAACAACCACTTTGGAAGACAGTTTGACAGTAACATAAAAGGTTAAGCACATACCCATTACACGTCTCAGCCATTCCACTCCTATTTACCCAAAAAGAATGGAAGCATATGTCCATAGAAAGATATGTATGTAAAAGTTAACAGCAGCTTTATTTGTAATAGCCCCAAAATTGAAAATAACCCAAGTGTTCACAGACAAACAAATTGTATATCCATTTGATGGAGTAGTACTCAGCAATAAAAAGAAATGAACTATTGATAAATGTAACAACATGGGTGAATCTCAAAATAATTAAGCTGAAAGAAACCAGACTGAAAAGAACATATAACTATACGATTTCAATTATATCAAATTCTGAAATATGCAGAAAAAAGACTCGTAGTTGCCTGGGGCTGGAGGTGGAGGGACTGGATTGACTACAAAGCACAAGGAAATTTGGAGGGACGATGGAAATATTCTATAACATGATCATGGTGGTGATTACATGACTGTCGAAACTCAGAGAATGGTTCACTTTTTTAAATGGTGAATGTTACTATTTGTGTACTAATAAATCTGACTTAAAAAAGAAAAAGATGCAGTTACAGCCAAAATGCCCCTAGGATTTTGACACTGGCCCAACAGGCCCATCACATGACACTGCACTTGACACTACCCATCATTGCCACTCTGCACTCAAGGTGAAAATCACTGCCTCGCCGCAGGACATTACCAGTGGGCAAAACCCAAGGCTAAAGACCGCGGGTCAGGCCCGTGAGGTCCACCATTGGTCTGGGGATGATGGTTCCCAAATGCAGAAGGTCAGAGTCACATTTCAGTGACTCCCCAGTTGTTAGCAGATGTCTCAAGCAAGGTTTTCCAAGCAGCAGCTGCCCAGTCTATGGAACTTCAGGTCTCAGCGGCTTAGGGGTCCATACACAGTTTGACAGTCATGAGCAAGTGAGGTCTACATACACCTGGCCAGAAGCCAGGAGTGGCTGGAGTTCTACCATAAAGATGTCATGAGCTGACTTGACAGAATGCCCCCCTCTAGTTGGGCAGGGTGGTCAATTATTAACACCTGCTTAAGATGGAAATGTCTCCTTCTCTTTTAGTCTCTAACACCGGACCTTGCCCCCTGCCCAGCCTGCTCCAGAAACTAAAACTCTGTAACAGACAAAAGTATCTAGGAACTAACTGGTCCAAGGCTTGGGTCTGGCCAGAGAGGGGAGCCAGAGGTGACCCAGGCCCAAGATCTGGACTGTCTCACCAGTTACCCTCCTAGTATAGACCCTGAGTACAAAACGAAGAAATGGACAGACACACACACCATGGTTGAATCTTTTCAACTTAATCTTTCATCGAACTGCTCATCACATAGTCTGCTAAGCAAGGGTGCAGATTCACAGACACAGACGTTCCTTGGTTTTCACCTCAGGCCTTTGGCTTTGACAATTTGCCTCATAGAAAGTTAACAGGCATCCAGTTCGCCTGCCTCCCTGTCTGCTAAACCTGGCCCTGGCGAGGAGAGCAGGGGACAGAGCAGAGCTCACTTGGGCTCTGCTCAGTGCCAGCTTCTCAAGTGGAAATAGACACAGCTGTTTTCTCAAATCAAAGCTCAAAAGAAACCTGGTACTGTATTCCCCGCACATATTTGTGGACTAGATCTACTACAGCCTTGTCTGCCCTATAATTTAGGGTTCCGGCCTGGAGTCCAACAAGAGAGGAAACTTCTGGTTCTAAACATAGCCTTGAACCCAAGAGGAAATTCTAGTTTCTTAAAATCATCTAATTGTTTGGCAATCTTGCCAATGTTCTTCCAAGCCAGCCCAAGTATGTGTGTGGGGTTTGGTTACCGCTGCTGGCTTTTGTCTAGAGTATGAATGTGCAGGGTGCCTCCATGTGTTCCCCACACCAGGCTCCCAAGGACAGTGAGCCAAGAGGCTCAGGGGGATGGGGCTGGACAGCTTCCTTTGAACTCAATCAGACTCTCCAAGATGACAGATCCCAATTCAGTATAAGAGCCACCCTGTGACCCCAGGCTCCCACCAACGGGAAGCAGACAGGGTGTCCTCTGAACTAAGAACTGTGAAGCGGTCAAAGGATGGGTCTAACCTGGAGGAAGAGGGATCCACGTGCCTGACCCAGGTCTCCTCACACAGAACCAGTGCCGTCCAGGCACCAAGACCACAGGCAGCTTGGCCCACTTTCTCACCTCACAGTCCTCTCCCGAGGGTCCCTCTGAGGCAGGGGCCACAGCTGCCTCTGTCATCCTATTACACCTGTGTGGGTCACAGGCCTCCCTGGCATGTGGGAGATGTTAAATGCACAAACCACGGAACCCCCGTCTCCTCACTCAGGCCCTAAGCAAGACCAAGGCTCCCACCCACAGGGCTATGTCAGCCACTCCTGGGCTCAACCCCAGCCATCTCCTGCTGACTCCCCAGACGTGCTCTCCAATACTTGGTTTCCAAGTATTTCTCCCCACGCAAGAGGGCTGACTTATACAGCTAAATGTGTTTCAAAGGCGTGAAAGGACGGCCTTGGTAAGAAGCAGGAAACAGGAAGTCATTCCAATGTCCAGATATGCCCCCAGGAGAAAAAAGTAGGGCAGGGGAGGACTGTCCTACTGAAACGACACGTGAGGGAAGCTGTGGGGAGAAGCGGGGGAGGACGAAACGGGGAGAGGAAGGCTAAGCAGTTGCAAACTGGTGGCAGCCATGAGAAAGCAAGCAGACCATCATGCAGCGAGAACTTTCCTGTGCCCAGGGGAGGTCCTGGCTCTCCTGGTTCTGAGCGTGGAGGAAAACCAACCCAGGCTTTAGGGGTGGAAGCCCTCCAGGTCATCACACCTGGTACAGCCAGAAACACGCTGGTAGGTAGCAAGGCAGAGCCCAGGGCTCAGGGACACGGATGAGAAGGAACAGGGCAGGGCAGAGTGGCGGGGTCCTCCACACAGCCCAGGGAAGCCTCAGGAGGAGGCAATGCTGCAGAGCATCTGCTGCCAGTCTGCCCAGAGTTCCTGGAGAGGGTGCACCTCCAGAGCATTTTGAGAAACGACAACGTCCACAAGCAGAAAATGCCGCCCTGCGGTCCCCATGCTGCTGACCAATACCTTTGTAAGAACTCCCTTTGAACACGACCTGTTTCCTGTAGGGCCGGCTCCTGCTCAGTTCAGCTCCACACACGTCACTAAGGGCCCACTCCAGGCTGGGTGCTAAGTAGCTCAGGTTGTTACCTCCTACCTTGAGACAGAAACACCTGCCCTCCCCACCACAAACACCTGAACCGAGACACCCTAGGCAGGAGATCAAGGCTTCTGATAAAGCTTAAGTGTTGACTGTTGTTTTTGTTTTGTTTTTTTTAATTAAACTGCTTTGAACTAATTTTAGACTTAGAGAAAAGTTGCAAAAAATAGTACAGAAAATTTCCATATATCCCTCCCCAAGGCTCCCTCAGTGTTAACGTCTTACATAACCATTAGTACAATGGTCATGCCAGGAAATTAACATTGGGACCTTTCCATTAACCAAACCAAGGAAGGGCTCCATTTGAGCTTCACCAGTTTACCCATTAATGTCCTTGGATCCTGATGTTCCAGAATCCTATCCAGGATCCCACACTGCATTCAGTTTTCTCTTATAGTCTCCTGCGATCTGTCCAGCCCCTCAGTTTTCCCTTGTATTTCATGACCTTGACATTTTTGAAGAGTACTGGTCAGTTTTGTTGTCAAATGTCCCTCAGTTTGGATCTGTTTGATGTTTTCTCACAATTGGGGTGAGCTTATGCATTTTTGACAAGAGCACCACAAAAGCTATATGCATGACACCACAGGGCTCACACGGACAGGTCTTATATATCAGTGATGTTGACCTCCCTGCCAGGTTTCTCCAATGCAAAGTTACATCTTTCCCTGTGTAGTCAATCATGGGGCACTGTGGCTTGGCACTGTGGCTCTTTAAAAGGGAACGTGTGGCTGTCATTACAAACTCTGCGTGTCAGCCCGGCTTGCTGATGGCCGCAGCTGCCCCACAGATGAGAGGCATCTAATGAAGATGAACGGCAGAGCCGACGTCTCTGGAAGCCGCCGAAGCTCTCGGTGACAAAGAGGAACAGTAGCAGTTTATTTATAGATCCACTTGAAGACAGCTCATTGTAACTACTGGAGTTGAATTTTTAAAACCTCGGGAACAAAGGCTGGCTATTTTAAACTCTCCTTGCACTTAGTTCAATGGAGAGTGTTAGAGGCACCAACCATCCCCGGGCACCACTCCCACCACTCGGCAATTCATATTTTGTGCAGCATCTCAGGACAGGAGCAGAGCCTGTCAAGACAGATAACCAGGACCGGCTCTGCCTACCCCGCAGAGGCGGCGGGCCTCCGATGAGCCAAAGCCCTCACCCTGGTGCTGCCCAGGGAGGAGCTGAGGGAGGCTGCCTCCCCCCACCCCAACCCCGGTGTCTCACAGCTTCCCTTTCCTGGAAAATGAAGTTGCACACAGCTGTTGTGAATCAAGGTTACATCACCCCTCTCCCTCCCTCCCCCTGCAGGCTGTGAAGAGGGACAGCGCACCCCAGCGGACGCCTACCCCAGGACAGCTGGCAGTAGCTGGCCCACCTGCGCTGACACATCTCCAGGCTGGGACAAGGGCGTCCTGGAGCTCAGAGTACACAACTCTCCCTTGGGAGGGTGGGAGGGTGGAGCCCCAAGGCTCCGCCTGGCCCGGCCCAACTGCAGCTCTAAGCTAAGAGCGCTCAACCTCTCCACGTAGCAGGACCGTGGTGAGAAGGGGAGACATGGGCTCTCAAAGGCTCCCATGTCCCTATTTGAACAAAGAGCACACGACAATATTCTTGACACAATGCAGAAAAATGTGAACATGGACTAGGCATCTGGTATTAAAGAAATATTAATTTTGTTGGATGCGATAAGAGCACTGCAGTTATTTAACCCAGAAAAGTCTTTATTTAGGGTAACATATCTGGATTAAACAAAAATATTCCAACTCTTCTAAAAAAGGGTGGGAGGCGATGAACAAAATAAGATCGGCAAAATGCTAAAGCTAGGTAAAGGACACATGGGGGGGTGGTTCATTATATTATTCTCTCTACTTTTTGTGCTAGCTTGAAAATTTCCACAATACAAAGGGTATTTTTTGTTGTTGGTAAAAAAATAAAAGCTCCAGGCTACTTTAATGAGCTGTGGAGCTGAGGCCAGGCAAGCGGGACCCCAGGAGGAAGGTGAGGCACAGGATCACCCCCACTCTGGTGTTTCAAGCACAGGAGGCAAATTAGGCTGAATCCACAAACGTTCAGACCAGCTTTTGGCTCTGCCATAGCGAAAGCCCCGATGGCACCAAGAGCATTCAGTGAACCCTGCAGCAATGTCCGGACCTTCAAAGAAACTAATTTTAAGATAATCTCCATGGAAACCATCTATTCTGATTTTTTCCATGGTAACCAATGAGAACATAAACACACACATTATCCAACACCCTTACACCACATGGGCAACGCTGCCATCCAATCTGGAAAATACAAGCTGAAAAGGGATTTTTTTCCATTGAAAATGAAAAGGACTAAAACTTCTAGTCCAGACATGTAGATTCTCCCACCCTCCACTGCCCATACCACCCCTTGCCACCTGCCCCCAAACTGACAAACCAGGTGAGAAAGTGGTTTCCTTCATTTAGCCTGGGACCATCAAACGCGGCGAAAGGAAAGCGCCAGAGCCTGCCTCTAGCCTCACGCGCTCAACCCACGCTGCCCACAGACAGCAGAATGTGTCCACTGAACTCTGATTTCCTGAACATTCTGCTCAGGCGTACAGATGCACGTTGGGCACCACATGGAGACCAAGGTCCCGGGCCTCCAGGGCAACAAGTTCAGCCTGTGAAAAACTGACCATGGCAGAAAGGGGCTGCTCCACCAAGCACAGCGCTCTGGGTAGGTGGACCAGGAAGATTTCACAAGCTGCTGTCCTTCCTAGGAAGGCTGCACGGAGGAGGTGCCATCTGCAAAGAGACTAAAAGGAGGAGCACGGCTCTGCTGGGGAACAGGGGGGTGGAGCCAAAGAATCACAGTCAGATTTAAGCAGCTGGGTCTATTTCCACCTGTGGCTCATTTCTTCCATTTTCAGGTTTCTAGGTTTGAAAGCAGCATGGAAGGGAGGGAGGGAGGGAGGCAGGGAGGCAGGCAGGCAGGCAGGCAGGCAGGCAGGCAGGCAGGCTAGCTCTCAGATGCCACCCTCTACTGCACATGCATGGCCTCTGCTGGCTCTCTGTGGAGAGGGGACTTGTCAGCATGGCCTAACCAGGCTGTGGATGTTTATCATCGCTGTCACCAAAATGGTAGCATCACTGCAGTGGCCCCAGGGCTGAAACAAAGGCACTCTGAGGCATGCGGTGTGCCCCGCCCAGGGCTGTGTGTGCCTTGTAGTAAAGCACCACAATGTCAGGACCCCACTGTCCTGTGATTTGGGCTCGATTCCCCATGTGCAACTGTGGAATCTCCACTGACCTTGAACCCATGCTTTGGCTGCCAGGCGGAAAGGAAACGCAAAACAGCTCTGAGTCCCTTGAAAGGGATGAGAGCTCTCACAGGTGTGTGTGAGCGAACAGGTTCACACACCGGGTGTGTCCCGATGCACGCAGAGCTGGACACAAGGGTGTCCAGGCTTTGTCTGGGTTCCACACTGTGACTAGCTTAATACATCTTGCCCTGGATTTCTGAGACTACGTCCCCTGTTGGTTTAAGTCATTCATAGGCCTTCCTTCCTAAGAATTGTGCCATTCTCCTCTGGATAGGGACCTTGTGAAAGGGATGGGAATTTTCCAGTGGCGGGAAACTACCATCAGCCCCTCAAAAGGGCAGCTCAGAGAAGGGAGTTCAGTTACTGCCCCATCCCACAGCCCCATCCTCTTGGTGCCACTGCTGTCATCGTTGTTTCAGGGCTTGTTCCTGCTCTTGCTTCCTGAAGGCACTTCCGCAAAAGGCTCTACAAAGAAGACCTCCACCTGGGGGTTAAAATGTTGGGCCACAAGCACCCAGGCCGTCTCAAGCTCAAGTGTCAGAGACTCACCTGCCAGCTTCCCTAAAGACCCAGCAGACTCTGGAGGATGGGAGGTGACCTAGGTACGCCCATCTGCAGGGTAAGAGGTGGACACTAAGGACAATGCAGGAGGCAGGTGGCCTGGAGAACATGGATTCAAGCACTGATGACTGAACTGATGCAGCAGCACTAATGGCCAGGACAGGAGCTGAGAGAGGATGACAGGCCCGGCGGAGGCCCACGGAGGGCTGCCCTGGGTCCCATCCTCTAACTGATGTCCTAGGCTGGGAATAAAACCACACATCTGCCTGCCCAGTTGTAAACAGAGCTCAGTGGGTTTAAAGAGTGCCTGCAGGTCTAAAGAGCCTAAAGGGCAGCACTGGGATTTCTTTGAACACCGCACCAAGATCAGAACCAACCACACCGCTCTTCCTCTTCTGGAAGGAGGAAGACTACAATGCCCCAAACTGGGCTGAAGGGACACCAATTCTCCAGGTGCCTCTCCCAAGCTGCAGCCCCGTGAGCCATAGAAACTTGCTAAGATGGACAGAGACTCACTCTCTCTTTCCAGCCACCTCCCTGCCCACGATGCCAGGGTGTCAATCGGCTAGACTGTTTTCCAACCAACCAGCAGCATCAGCGTCACTAGAAATTTGTTAGGAATGTAAATTCCTTACTGAATCAGACACTCTGGGGATGGGGCAAGCTGAATTTTAACAAGCCCTTAGGGTGATTCTGATGCACACTAAAGTTTGAGAACCACTGCAAGAGGCTTGCTGCAATAAATGTCAAATGTTAAAAGACCTCTCCTCACTCCACTGCCAGGAAGCCCAGTAACTCTGCCTGATGCGTTTCTGCAAATATTGTTCTCGCGCTTGTCAAAGGCAACCCCTCCCTTCTTGTAAACACAGTAATTATTTAACATGTGCCTGGTAGCAGCCCTGACCCCCCTCCCAGTAAGTCAGTTGTAGCCTCTGGAAGGAAAGGAGAGGGCGTCCCTCCTGCCTCCCAGTACTGGATACAACAGGTCAGCGGGGAGGGCTCAGCCCCTCACTCTGATCCCTGGGCCCAGGAAGCCCCTCTGCTAGGGGCGTCGAATATCTGGTGCTCCTCGACTATGCATAGCCACGTTACCCATCAGCTACTGTCCAAGGGTGCTCTCTTTCAAGCAGGAAACTTTCTTTAAATATCGCAGTTTGGTGACAAATATTGAATCTTCTATATTTCTAGTCTCCTCTGTCTTCCCATGGAAACTAAGAAACCTAGAGCACTTTCCATGACTTCCATTCAGGTAAAGGTGGGGAAAATGCAATCTGGGTGTGGAGTGAGGCATCTGTCTGAGCACCTCTATCGCCCAGGGTCAGCAAAGGCTGTGGCGGCCGCCCTGCCCTGCCCTCACCCCTGCAGGATGGTCTTTTGCAGAGTGAGCCAGTAAAATGGAAACTGCCCAGAGAAGTAATGTACTCCGGGGGGAGAAATCACGATACAGAGAATCCAGATGACCTGTCTGAGGTTACAGGAGAGATGTGCCACACCCAGCCGGGCCCCAGCCTCAGCCTGGAACAGGATACAGGGGCAATACTGTCAGCCAAGCTCTTAAAGTGGCTCCCAGAGCCAGAAGTTTCCAGCACCATCCACCTCCCTAGGAGGGCTGCCCGAGAATCCTCTCCAGTACAGCCATCCTCGTAAGATTGCTGTCCTCACCACGGGAAGCACCTGGCCAGCCAGGTCTCTTACTGTTCCCCTGTACTGTGCCCAGCCCCAGGCCATTCCAGGTGATCTGGAGACACCTCACAGAACAGGAACCTCGGGGTCTTAGTGGGGGGAATAATGGGGACCAGCAACGGGGAGTCAAATTTCACCAGAGGCCCCAAGGTGGTGCTGCCAGGACTCAACACAACTGCACAAACACAAAAGTGACGAAGAGCTGTTTCTGAGTCACCAGGGTCTGTCCTGTGCTGGGCTTGCATATCTGTCCCAGGGGCTGAGGAGGCTAGGATGCCCACTGAGAAATGGGGAGAATACCTCTTGATCGTTTCCAGTCTAGGGTCTCTTACTTTTGCTAACAAAAGGGCTGAGACCCAAGGGCACAGGCTTGATTGGTACCTGGGCCACTCACCAGCAGGTGACCTTTGGGCTCAGGTTTCTCCTCTGTGCAGCACAGCAGGCAGGAATGAATTAGCCCATGGGAGTCATCCACTAAGTCCCAGGAAACATGAAAACAAAGTCCCCACTGTTCCTAAGTCAGCCCCCAAGGCCCAGGCCCTGCCAGGCCCAACAATGGCCAAACCAGGCAAGAAGGTACTGGGAGGGGCCAGGGAGCATCTGCTTTCCTGTGTTTCTCACCAGGCTCTCGTTCACATGGATGAAGGAGACTGTGGAAGGCCAGCTATTCAGCCAGAGGGTGCAGCAGAGTGAGAGCCCCCAGCACATTAAGAGGCAAATCTCGACCCCCACAGATGCCCCGAGCCCAAGGCAAGGTTAGCCGATGTGTTAGGAGTCTGGGTCCCATGAAACCAATACTTTTCCAAGATGCCTGTGTGCCTGGCATCCTCTGACTGAGGATCTGCTGCCAAGAGCCCCTTGCAACAGCTTGGAGAACTCAGAGCCAGAACTGGCCTCAAGTGGAGAAATGAGAGGCTCCCCTCTAAGACACTTGGGGTTCACAATGCCCCATCTACCAACCCACACTTCTCCTCACTATGAAAAGCAAATGCCAGCCAGAAATGTGTGTTCTCAGTAAAAGACCCAAGTCATCCAAGTTCCCAAGCGAGAAAGCAAATCTATGAGGCAGGTGGAAACGGGTCCCTTCCCCAAACCTGACCCAATGACTTCTCAGTCCAGGTGCCTGCATGAGAACCCAGATCTTGAGCAAACGCCACCTGGAACTCCCAGATCCTCAGAGTGGGGCAAGATCCAGTGCCAAGCCTCTCTGGGCCAGGGGTCAGGGGCCAAGAATCCCTAAGTCAAGTCCACTCTGTATAGCACCCCAGAATGGAAATGTGGGAGCTGAAGGGGGGCACAGGGAGTGTCTGGGGCTCCCCCTTCAGAACCAGAGAAACTAGGAAGAAGAAACAGGCCATCCTTAGGGAAGGCTGAGGCCTTGGACCAGATATCCTCGGCTAACCTGACCTCCTCTTCCTGGGGACAGTCCTAGCACTGAGGCTCAGGGGGTCCTGGGCAGCACACCCTGAGGAGCAGGGGGTGAGGGCGGGGAAAAGAGGCCTATTTCCACCCACCTCATGGATTTGCTTTTGTGTCTGCGAGAAGAGAGGACTTGGGCTACTCATCAGGAAGCACAATTGATGCCCGCAAGAGTCCAGAAGCCACAGTGGACCTCACAGGGACAGTCTGCTGAGCGGAGTCAACCTCAAATGTGACCCGGTCAGAAGGGCCCCCACCCCCGCCTGCTGTCCCTCACCGCAGCAGGTTTGGAGCACATTAAGCCCCCTGCCCGGGCAGGGGACTCGCCTAGCTCTGTTGGACAGAGGAAGGAAAAGGAACATTTTAAAAATAGCTAAAGCTTGGTGAGCACTTGCCACATGCCGGGCACGGTTCCAAGTGCCTGCTTGGCACGTACCACCTCGTGAAATCTCCCAAAGGAGGACCTGGCATCTCCCCATTTGAGGTGAGTGGAGAAAAGCCCTCAGCCCTAGACCTCAAGGTTCTCTGAACTGGAGGGCAGCCAGCCCAGAGAACTCAGGAAGTGGTTTTTTAGTTTTACTGAATTACCTAGAATTCGGCCTTCTTCCGCTCCCGCCCCACCCAGCACAACCTTCCTTCTCAATTGCATAACAGGCTCTCAGATGTTTGAAGAGAGGGCAAGAATAAGATTATATCAGAATAGATGCATCTTTGCTATTAAAAATGGTTTTACGATGCTTCTGTGGTTGAGGTAGAAGTCAGCTATAGCGGCTGGGACTTGGGGGGCACATGCCAAATCCAAGGTCAGCCAAGACAGTGGTCCATAGCCTCAGGGACAGACCAAAAAGCAGAGACAGTAGGAGGGAGTGAGAACGGTGAGGATGAGTGCAGAGAGGGCGAGAGGACGAGGGCTGTAGCAGGAACAGAGCTAAACAGGAGCCCCTTGAAAACGCCGGCACAAGCCCCTGCCACAGACAGCTCATGGGGCCCCACACAAGCCCCTCTGGGAGGCGGCTCATCTGCTTGAAACCTTGCAACCTTCCTCCAGCCACGCAGCGTGTCGTGGGGCAGACCACGGAGTTTCCTGCCCACCCTCAGCCCAGTGCACGGGCTGGAGTCCTTCCTCTGCAGGCTTCCAAGCAGAGAAAGCTCCCCAGCCACAGCCCTGAAATCCCTCCTCATCGCAACTCAGCCAAGAATAGAGGGAAAATGGAACCCATTATTCTCATTCTGAAGGGCTGGGAAATGGCTTTTGCTTTTCAACATGAAATGTGTCTAAAAATAAGCTGTGAATTTCAACCAGAGGTTGAAAATAGCTCCGGCAGTGAACAGAGCTCTGTTCAGAGTGGGCTCAAGGATGGCCTTCATTCCAAGAGTGGGAGTTGAATGCCACAGTCAGGGCAGGGGTCCAGCGCAGGGGCTGTCACAGGCTCACAGGGCTGCCCTTGCCATGGTCTGCCCCTCTGGCTTTAAACTGCCAAACTCTAATAGGCATGTGGTCCACAATTCAAGATCCAGTGCCTGGTCCAATGTGCTTCCTAAAATCCCCAAACGTGCAGGAGTGACTCGTGCAGCATTAGAATCCGAGACCCAGCGTGCAGACAGAGCTGAAGGGGTAGGGGCCTTCAGGTTTGAGAGCTCCTTGGGCACGGTGGTGGTGCTCGTGGGCTCTCTGAGAAGCCAAGCCACCAAATCACTCACGAGGTACTACCGTAGAGCCCGGGAAGCCCGCAGGCAGGAAGGGTAAGAATACACTCCAAGTGTAGTGAAGAAAACCAAGTTGCTCAAGGTCTTTTTTGTTGTTTACCATCACCCATGGAAGATTCCACAGTTTGATAAGCCAAACGACATTTCTACAAAATGGGCTTGTGTTAGAAAGTCAGGCTGAGAGACCTGGGCCACAGCTGCTGGGGGGGAGCCCAGATCTGGCCCATCAAGCAGGAGCACGGCTCCAGAGTCCTCAGTGCCCCCCTAAGCTCCTCCCACCATGACAGCTATGCCCGCATTCCCACCCTCCTCCTGCTGCTGCAGCAGCCCCCTTTCTGGGCTCACTCCGAGGCAGGAGTTACTGCAGTGATTCTCAACTGGGAGCAATGCTGCTCCCCAGGAGACATTTGGCAATGTCTGAAGACATTTGTGACTGTCACAACTGGGGGCGGGGGATGCTACCGGCAGCTAGTGGGATGTTCCTAAACATCCTACAATGAACAGGATTTCTTTGGGCCAAGATTCATCTGGCCCAAAGAATCGACGTGCCGAGGCTGAGAACCCCTGGGTTGCTGGAAGGATGGTAATGTGGACAGAGCTAGACGGGTGGGGGCTCCCTGAACTTACAGCTCCTGGGCTCCCTGAGGAGCTGAGACACCCCGGCCGGCCACAGAATCGGTCACCAGTTACAGGGTCAAAGTTACAGGAAGCCCTGGTGCAGAATGGGCGAGACCATACTCGTCAGCTTGTCTTCCCAACTCAGGGGAAGACCTAGCCACTGAGCCGTGCTATACTGACTAGCTTGTCTCAGTTTGGGAAGACGAAAAAATTCTGTGTACGATGGTGATGATTGTTGCCCAACAGTGTGAATGTACTTAATGCCACTCAATTGTATGCTTAAAAATAGGCAAAATGGTGAATTTTATGTTACGTATATAAAACAAAACAAAACAAAACAGCCTCCCCAACTCTCCTCTTGACCTGGGAGTCCTGAGATCAGAGCAGCCCCTGAAAGGGTACACCAGTGGTACGCGTGTGTGGACATAGTGCGTCTGGAGGAGGACCTATAGGTCACGTCAGAGTCTCAAAGGGGCCTGAGACAAATGAGGAAAAAGTCCCAAACGGAGAATGATTTCAGCATTAACAAGTCAAGTCACTTCATAGGTTAGCAGAGGTCACCTACATCACACATGGGGTCCTCAGAGCCTGCGAGTGTATTCGGGTCCCATCGTGGAAACGGAGGCTTGCAAAGAGTGGGTGCTTTGCCTGGGGCCACACAGCCAGAGCCCACACCCCTTCCCCAATTTGAGCCCCACGTGGTGATGCCCACTGGGCAGAGGGCCTGAGGGGAATACGGGAACAAATGGTTTTCCTGAGCCCGGCTGATGGTTTGAGCACCCAGGCCCTACCCTGCCCTGTCCTGCTGGCTTTCCCCACCCCACATCCTTCATCCTAGATGATCAGGCCCCACAGCCATGGGAAGCAAGGGTGCCCCACACCCCGTCTCTGAGCTAGGGCTGAAGGGACAAGAGGCAGCTGGTCCAAGTTACTTTCTCAATAGCTACAAGAAAAGGAGTATGGGATTCTCCCCTTGCTGGTGATTACTAACCATTCCCAAGAGACAGGTGGCAGGACCCTCCCCCAGGGTGGGAAAGAGCTTCCAGGCAGCCCTCTGCCACCTGCAGTTTCTAGCTTACTCAACCCTGCTCAGAGGGACCAGCATGGTGGCTCCCCAGGTCCAGGCACCAGGCAGGCAACTAAGCCCCAGGTGCCTCCTCTGTGAATGAGAGCAGTAACTTTACCCACTCATCCTAATGAGGTAAGGAATATACAGGGCAGTACACGTAAAGGCCTCGGCAGGGCCTGGCTCGCCGTAAATACCCAAGAGACGGGAAGCTATCGGGGAGTGGGCGTGGACCCCAGAGGATCCCAACGCCACAGTTTGGAAGATGCCTTTCCAGGTGGAGATGACATGGCAGCAAGCACACCACCGTGCACCCCAGCCACCCCCTCCCCGCACCCCCAGCAAACCCAGACACTGAGGACCGGCCACTGCTTAACAAATGCGGAGGGAGAACAAAACCTCTGGGCCAAGGGCAACCCTTGGAAGAAAAGCTTTAAATCCCAACCTGGCCTGTTCCTAGAGGGAGCCCCAACACACAGGATGGGGTGTGGGCGGGGCAGGGCCCTCTGCTGGAGCCAAAGAAAGCCCCGGGATGGACTCAGAGGCTTCCTGGTTCTATTCTGGGCCAACCTTGACTTGCTGGGGACCTTGGGCAAGCCGCTTCCTGTTGTTCAGGCCAGTTTCCGCGTGTGGGAGAGGCCACACTGCCTCTAAGGTCCAGGAGGGAGAGATTTAAGCAGCCTGAGGCCACTGGAGCTTACAGCCCTCACAGTTCCACCTCCTTGGCTTCACCGTTTATTTTAGCCAAAGCTGAACGTGACCTTATTCAGTGAGATGGTATCAGTTATCTTTTTTCCCCCAAATATTTGTCCAAAAAATATTAACTATTTTAATTCAGGAACACTGAATGCCCTTTTACCAACAAAGGTACTAAAAATGGTTTGTGGCTGAGGAACTTCCTTTCCATGGTTAAAATAAAAAAAAAAAAAAAGGAAGTAAGAACAACAGGGCTGGGGCCCTTCCCATTTGTCCCAGCTGTGGCTTCAGGCCCCACACCCTCTAGGAACCCGACATCGAGCTCAAGGATCAGCAAAGGATGGGTCCTTCCTTTCCTCAGGCCTCAAATAACCAACGGCTTACAGCATGGAAATAGCCCCCCGCCAGACGGTACAGGGCCTAGGCACCCAGCAGTGTGCGCTAACAGCCTCTTCATGTCTTATGTGTTCATTCCAGATTTGAAACAAAGCACCACAAGCACTTAAGATTTTGGTAAATGATGAGATCTTACCAGGGTCTCTTCCCTGGGACCGGCCTAAGCCTGCAGCACCCCTACCACCCCCGAGCCCAGTGCTATTCACCACGACCCAGTCCACCAGTCATAGGGCTCAGGATATGCCTGTCAAGCCACTTACCAGAGTCCTGGAGGAGCTGGCCAGCGTGGCCGGGGGCCTCTGCACTCTTGGGACTTCTCCGTAATTGACAACATCAAAGTTACTCTTCCAAACCATTACCTGCCAAGACCAATAAGCACACAGAATCAGGGGGAGAAAAATCCCTTACCAGTCCTTCTCCATGGAGAAAATGGGCCCAGAGGCCACCCCCAAAGTTCTGGGCCAGTGGTGGGATTGTGATCCCCACCTGGCACCCCACTCCCTCTGGGACCTGCCCCATCTCTGAACAGGCCCCGAGAGGATCGGGTGCTCCACCAGGATGGAGAGTCACTATCACCACTGGGCCTCTGCACTGGCTGCTCCCCGGGCCTGGATGTCCCAGGCCCAAGCTCTGTGTAGCTGGCACTTCAGGCTGAAGTGTCTGCTCTAATACCACCTTCTCAGAGAGGCCTTCCCTGGCCCTCCTGCTGGTTGTCATCATAGCCCTCTATTTCTTTCCTTCAAGGCATCAGAGTCGGTATTTAGTTAATCTTTGTCCCTTTTCCTTGTCTACCATCTGTCTCCCCACTAAAATACAAGTTCCTTAGGGTGGGGGCCTGGCTGGCTTCACTGTGAGAAGTGGTTCAGGTACAGACTCCAGGCCAGATAACTAGGGTGAAGATCCTGGCTCCACCCCTTACTGTGTGGCTCTAGGCAAGGGACTCAACCTCTCTGTGCCTCAGTTTCCTCATCTGTGAAAAGGGAATGGTCATAGTTCCCACCTCACAGGGCTGCAATGAAACTCACAGGAGACAGTCTGGCACAGACACTGGCCCCCAGGGAGCAGTCGGTAACATGTCCATTATTCTACATCCCACTGAGGGGGGGATCTTCATGCCCTGAGGCTCCTCCAACAAAAGCTGGGCAAGAGCGCTCCCTGCTGGAGGGTGCGGGCCACCCGCGGCTGCACTCCTCTAGGGCCACTTCCAGGATGGCAGGAATTGTGAATCGTGGCCAGTAGTCAACTGAGGCCACAGAAAAACCAACGAATCCACATAGGATGGAAATTCAACGTGCCCTGGATGCATGACCCATCGGGACGCAGCCACGAGCCTGGTTCTTTGGGAGGCTGCTCGCCACTCCCAGAGCAGCACCACTGTTCATTGCTCCCCAACTGATGAGCATCTAGGGTCTCTCATCTGTCCCCTTTACAAAAAGAACATCGGCACACACCCCCTTGTTTATAGGGTCCTGTGTACTGCACAAGTCTAACTGCTGAATAGTCCTGAGCCGGGGAATGGCTATCAGGAATATGAAGAGAGAATGTCAAATGTCATTCCCAAAAGGCTCTCGGAGCAGACAATCAGAAGGCAGCCAGGGAGCTGACAGCAGCGGCTGCCCAAGCAGGGGCCAGGGTGGGAGAAGCCCTACTTCCTACCAGGTTGCCTCTTGTGCTATGTGAATTTCTTTTGCCAGGACTTTATTTATGGTGTGAATTTACTGTACTAGTTTCCCTAGTCTTCTGAGCAAGGAGCCAGGCCTCCATGCCCAGGGAAGGCTCAGGGGTTCCCTCTGCCATCCTCCTGCCTTGTGTGGTCAGCACAGGAACCGGTGCTGGTATGGGAAGATGCCTGCCATCTCTTAGCCGTGCTGTGCCTCCAACCGCCCTCTGCTTTACTGGCAGAGACTCGACCAGAATCGGTCCATCAGGCCGGGGCTGGCGCTCACTGGGAGGCCAGCAGCACTTTCCTGGGCAGAGCTGTGAGGCCCGGGAGCAGTGGGATGAACATTCTAGGTGACACACCAGGTCACCAGTGGCTCGGAACAGCCACCCCTTCCTCCCTGCCTCAGGGAAGTGTGGTTTTCTGGACAAGTAGCACTGCACCAGAACCCGGAGAGAGATTTCCAATGGGTGGACACTTCAACGGCCCTGGAGCCTCCCAGGTGCCAGACTCTGGGCCAGACCCCAGGGACAGGGTGTCCCGCAGGAGGCAGGTAACCAGGGCTGAGCAGTCTGGGCAGGAGGCACCAGGGCGGCTGACAGGGTGACAAGGCAGGACAGGACCTCCTCACACATGTCCTCGCTCCACAGCCTGGAGCTGGAAAATGCTGCCCCCTCAGACAGCACTGGAGCAAAGGACGGCAGACGACAGAGTGCAGGCTCTAGCGCAGGCTCCAGCTCTGCTGCAGCCGAGACGCGGTTTCCTCACCCACAGAACAGCTGAAGAGAAGGCTTGCCCCACGCGGCTGCCCTGAGGACTGAATGAGGGGTGACGCTCTTGCCATGTTGCCCTCATTACCAGGCCCGCAGTAAGCATCCAAGAGTTATCTAATTATTCACCTATAATCAGGAGAAAGAAGTTCCTAAAGAAACGTTTTAACTTTCTCACGGCAACAGTAACCCAGACTTCCTACCCACTCTGGTTTGAGCTGTAAGGGTTTTGAGATGCTGCCACGCGTTGGCACCTGCAGCACTCCTGCTCTGGGGAGGCCAGGGCCCAGCTCTGGGGGCCCCACCCCAAGATCCAGGCCTCAAGATTGCTGAAAGCCACCAAGGAAGCTGGTGAAACCCAGCCTGTCCATCCCCAAGACACCTCGGCCCCCTGTTCTGTTCTGCTCAGTATCAGGTGAGACCCCTCAAATCATTCTTTACTTACTTGTTCATCAGAACCTCCAGAAGCAAAATACTCCCCCGTTCTTGAAAAGGCAACAGTGGTGGCTGGACCCTAGGAGAACAAGCCAAAAAGAGCAAACATCAAAGGTCACTCTAGATTCTCAACGCACAGGAAGAAACCAGAAGCTCGTGAGTGAGAGTGGCAGCAGGACTCAGGGCTGAGCACCTCATCCAGCCCATGCCCTCCCTAACCTTTGGCGGAGGAACTGGCAGGTGCCCAAGCATGAGCACTACTGCTGAGACTCTGGTCCCAAGCACCACTGACAAAAGCCAGGCCGTGAGGTCGAGGGTTGGGCCGAAAGGAATGAGCAGGAAAGGCCACGCTGACAGCCCTACCAGACTGACATCACTGTCCTCACTTCCCAAGGAGTTAGAGAGGTGCACTGACCTATCGCAGGCCCAGCACTGGGGCCAGAACTAGGTCCCCCTGACCCAGACCATGCCCCCCCCCACCAACACCACACTGCAGCTGACCAGAGAAGCACGGAGCCCCGTGGAGGAGCCCACGAGCAGAGGCAGGGCACTTGGGGAGCTCAGGCGAACCAAAAGGCCAGAACCAGGGCAAGGAGGAGGATGGGGTGGGGTTACTGAAGGTGCCTGGGCAGGGGAGCAAAGTGACGTTTCCCTCTAACGGGCACATCACTTCCTTCATGTTGGGGCCTTGGGAGGAGACATGCCACTCTGGCTTCTCACGCGCTGAAGGTCCACTGAACTGTCCGAAGGGTGATGTCAGGCCTGCACCTGGCCGCACCAGTGCGCACGTTCAGGCTTGGGGCAGGGGGCACGATCTCCTGGTAAAGGGCGGGGGCTCTTCCCCACACGCCTGAAACCCATTGCAGAAAGATGCTCAGAGCAAGAGTCTGCTCGGCACACCACCACGTTAAAAGTTTGGCCAAAAGGAACCAGTGCTTCCTTTTGGCCAAACTGTTAATGTGGCAACACCTGGCATTCCCCAAGCAAAGCCAGATATAAGAGGTTCTCGCCTAGATGATGACAGCGCGGGCTCCATCAAAGGCCACCTCAGTTCCTCCAGAGCAGGACAGGGAGCAACAGGAGCTCCAACAGCAAATATGAGGGGCCTCCAGCAGCAGGGCTGACACAGCGGTGGACCCGTGGACAACAGGAATACTGGGAAGCACTTCCACTTGGTGGCAGAAAAGACTAGACAGGTTGTGGGCTGGAAAGGGACCCGACAACACGGAGCAAGGCCAGCTTCTGCCTGCCCAGAAGAGACAGGCAGGTTAGACAGAGCTGCCCCCTGGGCCCAGGCACACTGGGCAGGAGGCAGCACGTCTGCCCATGCTTCTGGAATCTACCCACGGCTCCTCCTCTCTGAGCTGCCCATAGTGGGGGTGATGAAGAAGTACAAGGGGCCCGAAGGGGCTGGGCTCACAGCAGCCCGGGGGTCCTCTGCAGCCATCCATCAGGACAAAGGAGATCCATTCTCACTGATGGGTAACAATGTCCACCTGCATAGCTGAGTGTGCAATACCAGGAGCACAGCATCACGGGCTGCAGGCGCAGGGCCTGGGGGTAGGATGGGAGCAGGTCATCTGTCACGCAGATACCCTCCCAGGCAGACAGTCACCACACACTGACAGGACTTAAGTGGGGGGAGGCAATTTCAGGTGACTTACTTGAGTCTTAGAAATCTCTGTAATTTCCCATACTTTGAATTTTTTAACGAGTATAGAGCACCGTTACATTAATACAAAAACAAAACAAAACTGTTCTCATTTTGAGGAAAAACAAAGAGGGAAGACAGAAAAGGGAAGGCACACAGTACGTGGAGTGTCAAAAAAGCCAGGCTCTCTGGCTGCCCAGAGCTCATTGAGGAATGGCAGGTTTCCAAGAAGTCACAGCAACTAAGGAACCAAACAAATATTCGTGGGTCAGTCTCCTTTCCTGTTGACACTCAACACCAGATGCCAAGCTGGGGACAAGATGTTAGAGGCCAAGCAGCAGCAGGACCACTGAAGAATGTGGCCGGCAGCCCAGTTTGGCAGGGGGATCAGGACCAGAAAGCAGGTGCTAGGAGCCCTCCAGGCAAGAAGAACTAGAGCCTTCCCCAGCGTCCAAGTCCCAGAAAACTCCAGGGAGGGCGCGAGCGACAAGGGCGCTCAGAGGAGCTCTTGAGCGTTGAGGTCTACAGTCCTCCCCAACAGTGCCCGTTTACCAAGAGGACTGCATGGCTCCTGGACCAGGTACCTCGGTGTTCCTGGAAAGAGTGGTTTCCATGAAGCCTCCTACCCATCCACCCTGGGGCCCACAGAAGCAGTCCAGGGCACTCAAAGCACAGCCCAGAGAATGGCTGGCCCTGGGCTCTGCTGTGGGCCAAAGTCATCATGGACTGCAATGCAGACTCGGCTCTTCACTGCTGACAATCTCCAACCCAACCCTTGGTGGGCCTTCGGGGCCCCAGACCACCCAGACCCCCAGAGACCTCACCAGGCCCTCTCTTCTGCCCTTCCCATCAGCACCCTGGCCCCACTGAACTGCTCGCCGCTCCACAAAACTGTGAGCTCAAGAAGGCCTCTTTCCGTGTTCTTTCTGCAGCCTCCTACATTGAGCTCTGAATTTGGTTATTTTTTATCTTTCTTGGTTTTAAATAAATTCATTTAAGGCTACAAATTTGCCTCTGACTGCCATCTTAGAGCTTGGATCCCCAAAGTTTCCCATATGCAGTATTTTCACTGTCCTTCATCTCCAAATGTTCCATTTCCACTGGGATTTTCTCTTTAGCCCAGCAGTTATTTAGAAGTGAGTTCTAGTTTCCAAACCCTGCGGGCTGGGGGAGTCTCCTTTATCACCGGCAGGGACCAGTTGTGATCAGGAGTGTTCTCTGAGACTGTCCCGCCTTCACAGTGGCTGATTCCTTTCAGTCAATTAGTCACTCTTGATGCATTCGTTCACCGGCTAGGGCCAGGCATGTGGCCAAGCTGTTTCTTCCCACAGGCAAGGCCCGGGGCCTCTGCAGCGCCTCCCGAGCAGGACTCCGAGCAGCAGCTCTCAGCTGGGCCCTCGGCAGCGTGGGTCTGACCTGCCCCTGATCGCCAGGGGTGCCCACCTGCCTGAGGCCCTAGTCCCCATCTGGCTCCAGGCCAGGTCCACTGGCAGGGACGCTGCCTAGCCTCAACCAGATCCTTCCCCCCTCCCTCTCTGGATCTGGCCAGTTGGAGCCTTTTGTGAGATGATCATGGTGAGCACGGTCCCCCACCTCTCTCTCCCCCGACCCAGCTGCACGTGGCCCTCGAGCTCAGCTGGACTCACACTCAGTCATTTCACCACACACCGCCTCTGCCTTGCCAACCTCCAGACCCAAGGGACCCATACTGGTTGGTTCCTTCACTCTCAAACAGCAAGGTGTCAATGGAGGGGGGAAAAAAAGGCAAAACAAAGGATGCCATGGTGTTTAGATCCCACAGCTCCTGACGACTCTCACTCCACAGCCCCTGCAGTTTGTCCAGACCTCTCCGCTGGCCTCACCCCCTCCGGTCTGACTCCCTGAGTCCCTGCACACCTGAACTTTGACCGCTGTGGCCACAACAGCTACAGGGGCAAAGGCCCAGCCAGGTACCCCCACCCCCACCATGCAAGGGTTTTGATATGTTTTTCACTGGCTGCCAGCGAACAAAAAGCAACGTCACACCACCTGCCCCACGTCAGAGGTAAAAGAAGAGCGGCCATCAGACAGATACACGGAGACCAAGGAGGCCTCTGGCATGGGTGCTCTGGACTCTGACGCCCGTGCTCAGGCAAAGACACCGCAACCCAGTCCACCAGGACGATTCTTCCACAAATCCCCGCGAGGGAGGCTTGGCACTCACGCGCTAGACCTGTTGTGGGCTGGTGCTTATGTCCCTTTGTGCGGCCCCACAGACAAGGAGCGACCACCTAGGCTGCTCCTGACCTTGGCCAAGGACACCCATTCCCAGCCCTGAACTCTGGGCTGCCGGCAGGGGACAGGGGGTCAGGCTGAGCTCTTGGTTACTTCAGTTGGAATAAGTGAGCTCCACTCCCTCTTAATGTCCCCTCACTTCTCCCGGGAGCTGCCCAACCATCCAAGGCAGATCTAAGCCTCTCAAGCAGTAAAGCGAGTCTCCAAAATGAACAACTATACAAGGGCCACAGGGCGCAGAGAAACGAGGTGGGAGGGGCCCATTCTGAGAGCTTCCTTCCTCCTGGGGCAGCCAGGGGCGGCCCACGTGCCCAGGCCGCTCTGTCCCCCTGCTGTCTCTCCTCCTAGAGGGCGAGTCCCCCTTGTTGCCACTTCCCCAGTCCCAGCCCCAGCCCCCAGCGTGGCACAAGCTACCAGTAGCATCGGCCGACCCCGTGCTCTGAGCCTGTGATTTCTCGACAACCGAGCACAGCCTCTCACACAGCTGCCCCGGGTTTGGGGCTCTGGGCCCTGGGTGATGGGTGCTCGCTCCACTGCGGGCCAGCTGAGGTTCGGGGAACCACGTGCCCACTGGCCCCTGTGCGGTTCAGTCACTCCACAGAGACACGAACGCCAACTGCACAGCCGCAAACACCAGATTTAACGCCCCACCCACGCCCCGCCTACCCTCCTCTCCCAAATAGCTCTGGGGACTAAAACCAAATGAGCATGTCTCGAGATTATGTTTCGGAAAATACAGAAAAATAAATCTGTATTTCTAGCACGATGCCCCCACATTTGCCACACAAAACTATGGGGGCCTTGCTCGGGGCGCAAGGCTTCGAAAGACAGCTGCCGTTGGTGGGAAAGCCCTCCCCTCTCCTGGTCTTCCCTGCGGCAAAGTGTGGGGTGAGCGGGGTGAGGAAGCTCCCGTGCAGCTGACGCCCTAAGTCTGTACAGGATCCAGCAAGAAGCAGGGTCTCCCTTTCCTCCTGCTTAACTGTCCCGGTCATGGCAGATCCCCACAGCAAGACTTCCCAGAGCCTCAGAGAGGGCGCTGGCACCCCTACCCAGCCCAGTGTCATCAGATACCCGGCCTGTCCTCCAGGAGTCAGGCCCTGGAAAAGACCCGATGGGCGGGACTAATAAAGGGCAACGGAAGCAGACCTGTAGACCAAGGCAGCAGCAGGCCGAACCCACTCAGGACAGCTGGTGGGGACAAGCTGTCGGGGAATCACTACAGCCCACCCACTGTGGGACGGATTTTAGGAGTTGTGTGACAAAAGAGAAGCCAGAGAGCAAGAGGATGTTCTGGGGCAGATGAGAACAACCCTCAATAAAATAAGAAGCCAGAGAAACCCTTCAGAGACTCTGTGGGTGAGTGGGAGGAGGGGAAATGGGTGAGCCCCATCCAGAGGGGGAGGGGCCGACGGCTATGGCCCTGTGCCCATCAGTGGCGTTAAGTCATCAGAGCCCCCTAATATGTACTCAGTTTCCTAACAAACATTACCCATCCATGATGCCAGGACCATGCCCATAAGAGAAACTTTAAACAGCCTTTTAAAGAGCTCTCATCTAGAACAGCATGGGGTCATTTTCCAAGAGCTGCGCAGACAGGGACCGGCATCTGTGAGGACATGTCTTCTCCCATTATGACAGACATGGGCGTCGTTCTTACAGAGGAGGAAAGGCTTGGCAAAGTCAAGGGCTTGCCCACTGTCACAGGCTAAGAGGTGGAGCCAGAATGGTTTGACCCCAACGTCCAAACCCTTTCCTCCCATTTGCGGTCCCCCAAGGCTCAGGTTTTTCTGGCTGAACAAGATGGAAGAGTGTCCACCATTTTTCTAAACCAGAAACAGGTGAGTACAAGCTGTTCATCCCTGGAAACGTTGGGGTGTTTCCTTAGAAAGCTGGGCATCAGACAAGGCTGTGAACCCTCCCCAACTGAACGTATCCAGCAGGTGGGCTCAGTCAAAGCAGCTGGCAAAGGTGACCGGTGCAGGCTCTTTTCCAGCCCAATCACTGAGAGAGAAATCACCCTGGTGTCCCCAGTGGCGGAGGAAGGAGGACAGTGCACCATATCCAGGCTGGCAGTGCCTGCCTGCTCTGTCCACTCTCCACCCGGATGGGCAGATCCGTCTGGAAGCAGAGGGCTACCCAACGTCTCAGCCCCAACAGGCTCCTCAGCCTGTCCCACCCCCCTGCCCTGGCAAAGGTGCCAGTGTCTGCTCGGCTTGAGTTTGGAAACCTGCCGCCCCTGCACAGCAGGGGTAGCAGGGCGGTGAGGGGCCAGGGCCCGTGTGGGGTTGGAGCCAGCAAAGGGCCTGCTCAACTCTCTGGCCTGTTCCCCAAATCACCTGGAGACATCCACCCTGTGGAAGCCTCTGAAGAGCCACACGAGCCCCAGCTGCAGCCGAGGAGCTGTTTCTGGGGTACAGCACACGTGGCGTCAAGCTCCCACGGGGCAGGAGCCTCACTCAGCCGCCAGCCACACCCCCTGAACGGCCCTTTGTGGCTCAGAGTCCCAAAGCCAGGACTGCAGGGGAGAAGCACCAGAATCCTTCAGGCTCACGATAAACTTGTAACTGCCGTCCAGCCCCAGCCCCACAGGTAAGCCGGCCTCACATGGGCCGATGGAAGTGTGACCAATCACATGCACGCCAGAGAACCACCAAACTGCCGGCATGGTCAGACTCCTGGGGGCACAAGCGGTCCTCAGTGCCAGCACGTGGGCCCAGCCCAGGAGACCCAGGCCACACTGGGTGATCCTGATCTCAGCTTTGCACTTGGCACGTGCCTGTCCTGGTGCCCCTGTGCCTTTAGGAAACAATGAGAGACTTTTGGCCTCAACTCGGGCAAGAGAGCTTCTACCCAACAGCATGGCCTCCCCTGACCCTTCCTCACTTTTCCCCCAGTGGGGCTGGCTCAGGCCGGCCCTCTCACAGAACACGGAGACACTTCCCTGCCACACACAGAGCCCCCTCTCCTGCTCAAGGTCTGGCTCCCCGCAGCACCAGCTCCCTGTGGCAGGCTCCTCTCGGCTGGCCTCTGACCCCTGGCCTGCACTATCTCTTCTCATAAGCGTGGACCTGGAGGCCTGAAGGGGTGGCTGCTCCACGTGGCAGAACAACTCAATAGCCCTCCCTCTACGGCTCCCTCGGGGCTATGCCTGAGGGCGGTTACAAGGAGGTCCTCCAAGTCCAAACCAAAGCTTCCTGGGGATCCCTCTCCTGCTGGACCAGAACGCCATCACCTAGCAGCAAGGCTGGAACACAAGAAGCTATGAGGCCCGCTGGCCTCCTACACAGACCAGTGATCTGAAAACAAGAGTGAGATCACAACTTCTAAAAGCCATACATATGAGGTCAACGGGTGTGGTGGAAACTGCAGATGTGGGTACTCATTCCAGGTCAACAACCCTAAGCTGCATGAGACCCCCTACAAGTCCAGATCATTCTCTGGACCTCAGTTCCCCCGCCAGGACTCAAAAGTGCTTTCAAATCTGTCTTCTCATCTGGAGGACAGAATCCCTGGGCATCTGGGACCACTTGGGAGCTGTGGGTGCCACAGGCTTCAGGAAGTGGCTGGTGACAGCTGTGTTTGGTGAGGCCCTCACTACCTCCTGGAACAGAATGTGGAAGCTCAAGTCACCAAGGAGTGCAGCTGTGCATCCTCCTGGAAGGACGGGACAGGGAGGGGACTTCATGAGTGGGGGAGCCTAAAAGGACCAGACACTGCACAGAGCATCTGGGCGGGGTTTCAGCCCACTCCTCAGCCCGTGGTGCAGGCCCTCTCCCTGTGGCTTGGCAGGGGCAATACATCCTCCAAAGGAGTCAATACATCCTCCAAAGGGGTGTCAAAGAACTTCTTCCTGGAGCTGAGCCACTCTGGCCCGACAGCATGTCACAAACCCTCATAGGTCAGGGACATTTTCGGAGCACACTGGCTCCCAGTGACAACACAGGCCCAACTTCCACAGACTTGTCCCCTCGGGGAGAGCAAAGCCGTCCCCGCTCCCGGCCCAGATGTCCGCCCACACTAGGTATCTGGTCCAGCTGGCGGACTGATTTTAACAACTGCCCGTATCAAGGTTGCTCAACCGCACTCTCCTTCCTTAGGAAGCCACCCTTAGCTGACTTTGAATCGCCCCAAACCCAGGGGCAGAGTCAGACCCAACAAGGAGACACAGCAAACCCTGGCAGACTGGGGCACAGAGGGGGGGCTCGGTTTTGCAGCTCCCCTCACACACACACACCACGTACTTGCCCTCCGACATCAGCCCAGAGACCAGACTCTTCAAGACTCTGTGCCCAAAAGAAAGCGCCCTGGAGGCAGAGAGGGCAAAGGAAGTGGGCCAGGTCTGCCCACGTGGCCCGCTGGAGAACCCAGCACTGAGCTGCCACCGGTGAGTGCACGGTGGTCTCACTACAGGTCTTGAGAAAGAGGAGGAGGAGAAAGGGAGAGATCAGCTCTCCAGGAAGAGGAGAGGGGTTAAAGCTAGCATGGGGCTCTGGCCAGCTCCTTCCTCCCAGAATCGGTCTGCGGAACCCCGAGGAAGCCAGGCCCTGGGGCTCCCACACCCTGCACCCCACAGTGGGGCTGTGTTATGGGTACTCCAGGAAGAAGAGCCCCTAAGACCCATGGCACACCAATGCTAAGTTTCTGTATTTGATAGGGACTTTGGGGGGTCGGAACAGAAACAAATGTGAGCCTCGCACTCCAACTCCCACTTTCATCTGAGCGGGGAGAAGCCTACCCTGCTTCACCCAACCCTCCAAGTACAACCCAAGACTCAACCTGCCTCTCCTGGTTTCCTAACACATCTCATGCCACCTCGGCTCTGCTGATGTCCCCAGAGAGTCCCCTGCTTCCCAGGCCATGAGCCCCAGGGGGTGGGACCACGACATCCATTTCATACCCCTGGTGCCCAGCCTGGTGAGCTGGAAAGCGGATGATGAATGGACAAATGGACGGCAAGATGAACGGAGGTGAGCTCGCTTCTCCTTCTTCCCCCTTCCTCTGGGCACTGCGAGTTTGGTGCCCTGAGGAAGAAGTGATTTCTGAAGCCATTTCCCGTTCTCCACACCCCCAAACCACCGCTGTCCCTCATCCTGTCTCCCACGTTTCCAGGTTCAACAGCAGATAGGCAACTGCGCGGTTTCTCTTGGCCCCTGTCTCACTTCTCTGGGAGAACAATGCCCACAGGTTTCCCATATGTGCTGATGCTGGGCCCGAACACAGGAATGGCCTTTTAGATGCCGCATTCAAGGCTTCTCAGGCTGAGAGGTGAGTCAGCTGTCTAAAGAACGTCCACAAGAAAGGAGAAAGTGCTCGGTGATCACTTGGTATGCACCTGCCCGCACGGTGTTTCTGTGCATTGCTTTTCCTTCATTTTCGTGGGAGCAGGAGAGGTAGCAGCGTTCATGTGGTTTTCAAATGCCCTCTGGGTTATAAGATCCGAAACTGGTTACGTGTGAATCTAAGTAACTACTTGCCAAAGGGCTAACAAAGGTGGCGCCCCCACAGGCTGACAATAGGAGCAGCGATCACGCCAGTGCAATGGCCATACGTGACACCTAGATGTGTCGACACCAGGGGAACAGGCCTGCTGGTCCTGCACACCAGACATTTCTCTGACAGAGGACCAGGGGTCACCATGGGCTGAGGGCAAGCGGCCTCCAGGTCCCAAGGAAGCAGAAGAAAAGGCCCATGCCCCCACTCCAAGCCATGGCCAAGGGCCCTTGTGCTCTGACTCAGATGGCAGTGGGATCCAGAGAGCCCTGGGCTAGAAGCCTCACACCTAGCTGCTGGCCCAAGAGACATGAGCACCCCAGGGCCTCCCTCAGCCCTCAAGAGCCTGTCCCCACTCTCCATCCCATCTGCCCCTGCTCATGGGTGGAGAAGTGGACAAACTGAAATGCTCTGGTCTCTGCACCTGTGACCCACTTGGGTGTGGCGACCACGTCCCAGCAGGAGACAGCTCAGCCATACCCAGGCTGGCTGCAGGGGAGAACCGCAAGCAGTCCACCGCCCACCGGGCCCCGTGCCCAGCTACTGCCCACATAGGGGGCCAGGGCACCGGATGTGTTGGTGAAAGATGCTCAGAGAGAAGGCCTCTCTCCCTCGTTTCAATTCTAGGAATTCCCCCATGAATGTGCAGGGAGATTTCCCTCCTTCACACCTGCCTCTGCAAGACACCTGTTGTTTCTGCCTCCAAAGGGCCCCAGGAGGCCTGATGGCAATTCAGGGCATGAGTTCCAGGGCTCTACTCAACTGCTGGACCAAGTGATGCCTGAGGTCACTGGGGACAGATTCCATTCAGCCCCTGGGAAAAGTCTGTCAACCTTGTCCAGAGGCCTCCGTTCCGACCCCCTACCCAACTGAACCCCTGTACTCCCTTCTCAGCTGCAGCACCAGGCCCAGCACTTCTGCCAGAGGTCACAGGTCTTGTGGGTGGGAAACCTGCTTCTGCACCTCACCCCAATGTGCAGGCTGCGAGGGGACCACAGAACCCCTCCATCGGGCTCCAAGGGAAGGGCCACCTCAAGACAGCGCCTCCCCCCCACTCCATGCTACTCAGCCCAGGCTGACGCCCTCACCTGATGCCCATGGAGCGTGTAGAGCAGCCGGCCCTCCATGAGGTCCAGGATCTTCAGGGTTGAGTCGCTGGAGGCCGTGACCAAGTAGTTTCCCGACGGGTGGAAGGAGAGGGCGTTCACCGCTGCACTGTGCACTGGAGGAAAGACGTCACTCAGATGGGCTGGGAGGCCCACGAAGCCAGAAGACAGGCCAGAAGGCTCGGCACAGGTCTGGGCCGGGGCGGCCATTGCCCAGAGCTGCTATGAAGAGCCCCACAAGGACCTCCCAGGAGAGCAGCACAAACAAAGGACAGGAGGAGACTCATCCAGAGATGAGGGCAGGCAGCGGGAGATGCAGGGCAGGCGGGAGCACGTGTGGCAAGGCCAGAGAGATCAAGCTATTCCTCCGCTTCTCTCTCCTCACCAAGCAGTCAAGCTAGAGCCGAACAGAGTGCTCAAACATAACGCTCAATCTGTCTCACATGCTGCTACGTCAGGGAAACCAAATGGAAAAGAAAACCCCTGGAAATGCCAATATGATGCCCCTGCCCTGGGGGAAAGGATGGGCATGGGGGCAGGCAAGAAAACAGCTTAAGACCCGCTCTCAGGAGCCAGTCAGGCCCGGGTTCCAATCCCAGCCTCCTGACTGACCCACCCTGCGACCCTGAACGAGCATCTTCACACACTGAGCCCGTTTCTCCTTCTGTGGCACAGCACCCACAAGTTAGGGTGTTGTAGGCATGCTGCCAGGTGAAGCCTGAGGCCTCTGTACAGAGTGAGCCCTGATGTCCCTTTCCGCTACCCCAGGCATCCCATGCTACTCCAGGTCCTGCCATTTAACCCACTCGACAGCTCAAGCCCATCCACGATTCTTCCCCACTGCTCCAGCCCAAGTCCCACCATCCATGCTGGTGTCCCTCGCTCTCCAAGATCTGGCCACACCAGCCCTGTCAGCTCCCTGGCTGTGGGACCTTCCCAGCCCTTGTTCTCCCTGGCCCGGGAAGACTCTTGCTCGCCTCTTCCCTAGACCCTGCAGCTCACTCACTGCTCAGTCACCTCCTCAGGGAAGGCTCCCCTGACCTCGCCATCAGGGTCACCCCCTTGTGGTCCCTCCTGAAGCACCGTGAGTCTCTTCACAGCAGGGTTTTTACATTTATGTGCAGCTATTTGGTTCCCGGCTGGGTCCCCCATGAGACCATGTGCTCCATCAGGCAGGGGGCTGTGTTGGGTCCTTGGCTCCTGGCTCAGTGCCTGACACTGAGCGGGACTCAAAAAGCAGTTGGTCAGTAGGTGAACTGGACCAGGCAGGCCACATGGGGACATCAACGTAGAGTAGCTGCTGAGGAAGACCCAGGTGCCTTTGTACCCATTAACACAGGCCTCGTGAGCAAAACCACAGGGGCTAGGATAACCATGACCCCGCCAAGTCAGAACTGCCACAAACATAAAGGCAAACTCTAAAATCAACCCCTCATCCTGGCACCGTGAGACTGCAAGAACCACTGCTGGACCAGTAAACACACCCACCATGAAACGGCCCTCAGTAGAGCTGACAGAGGTACACGGAGCCCCTCAGACACCAGGTCAGCCGATGTGCAGACATGTCGGGGAGTGTGGATTCACGTTCCCAAGCATACTTAGGGGAGACACTAGGGCTTTACATAATACGATCTTTAGGTCTAAACACTCTCTCTCTCAGCACCAGGAACTCCAAGAGACGGCCTGGAGTGGGGCTGATGGGGTCTCCAGAGCCAGCTCCTGGAGGCGGAGTCCAGAGCCCCACGGCCAGACGCTCTCCCACACTCAGGGCCATGAGGCAGAGGGCGGCACCCTCAGTGTTTACCAGAAATGGGGGCATGGAGAGGAGAGAAAAAAAGCCAGAGCCGACCCCAGCAGAACTGAACAGGCACCGGCCACAAGCAGCAGCAGAAAGAACGTTAGTGGCGCACAGGGTGTGCCCGTGACTCCCCACGTGTGGGGGGCACACCCACGTGTGCAGACCCAGAGGAAGGTGTGGACAGAAGCTCCAGACACAGAGCAGGGGTGCCCTCTGGGGAGGACAGGAATAGGGGGACTTCTAATTATTACTCTACGTACTTCCAGAAAATATTTTTTTAGCATTAGAATATAGTCACTATTATTATACAACTGAGCAAATGATAAAAAGTGAATCCTTCCCTCCCCCCAAACGAGTGTGTCACGCCTGGGGAGGAGACCCAGGCTCTGCAGGCACTTCAGGCTGTGCTTCTATAGGCTGCGAGCTAGTGTGTGCTCCTGAGGGGCTGGCTGTGCTCGCCAGAATGCTGGTTCACACTCACGCTGATGAGTGGGGGTGGGAGACGGGCACAAACACTGTGAGATCCCCCTGAGGAGTCCCGCCCACCTCTGACCCCTCAGCCCACAGTAGGACAGCTTTGAGAGGCAGCTGCCGTCCATCTATCTCACCACGCCCCAATCTCCCCTTGGGCCTCCTTAGATGCTGCTCCTGGCGCATTTGCCTCGCTGAGCCTGGAGAAGGGCGCGCTATTCTTGCTTCTGCAGCTCCTGGCAGCCTGTGCTGGCATGAACGCCCCCCAGCCCCTCCCCGAGACAAAGCTGGCAGGGGACAGCCAGCAGCAGCGTGGATCGGGGGAGGCAAGCTCAGGAAACACAGGGCTTGCCCAGCACCAGCAGGGCGGCAGGGGCAGGGCGTGGTTACCAGCCAGGTTCTCCCACCTGGTCAAGCCCACCCAAGGGAGGGAACCGCCGCCCATCCCCCCAACCGGCCCAGGGAGGGGTGCCCGAGGCCCTGCTCCACTATTAATGGCAGAAATAGCTAAGGCCTCTTGGCTGGGGTAGAAATATCTGGAACCACTTACTCCAAAACAGGGCTCAGCCTGGCAAGCCAGGCTTTTGGGAATGTGCCAGCCCCACCTTTCCCCACTCGCTCTCCTGCCTCACCCACCGGCCCCACCAGCCTGGAGCAGCCTCTCTGGCTCTGCCGAGGGTGGGGCTGTACCAGGGAGGCCTCATAGAATCAGCCCTGCATGACAGTCTCCCACGGAGGCCCGGCTGCCGCACGAGGGGGTGAGCCTCCCGTCACGAAGCCCTGAGCAGTGACGGCACACAAACAATCCACTTTTCACCAAGCTCAAAGTTGCAGGCCCTCTGCCTATCTCCATGGCAGACATGGGTGACAGCTGATGGCAGGTTGCCATTTGGGCACGATGTGGGCTACACCCCACCCCCACCGTGACCCCAAAGAAGGGACTCCAGCTCAGGGTCAGAGATGTACCAGCGTCAATGTTCTATAGGTCACCAGGATGCCAGGGAGGGTGGGACTGAGGCCACTGCAGACCCTGCCCCCAAGTACTGGGAACGGGCCACAGCCTGCGGGCAGCAGGTGGCCTAAGGAGAGACCTGGCTATCCACAAGCTGCCCACACAGCTCTGCTTGTAGAACCCTCAGCGAATCTGGCCCACTGCCCAATGGGTTCCAAACTGGCCATGGGGCCCACAGAGACCCACAGGTGTCCAAGGTGCCCAAGCAGGAGGTCTCCTTCTGGGGCAGGCCATGCTAGCGCCGAGCCCCACCACATGCCCACAAGGGGCTCGCTCTGCCACGGTGGCCTCTCACAACGCACAACTGGCATTACTAGTGACACAGTGGCTGTGGGCTCACAAGAGGCTATGGGTTCACACAGTGAAGGTGCCCTGACACCAGCAGCAAAGGACACTCCAAACAGTCATCTCGCGAATGTCGTAGGAACACCCGCTCAGGGATGGTGGGCGAGAGCTGCTGAGTTGGCCAGAGCAGGTGGGACGGTGCACTGCCTCCTGATCAACCCTTTCGGTCTCCAAACGCCAAAAAGGGTGCAGGCCTGCCCTGCTGGTTGCACAGCGGCTTTAAAACCCTCCGTGACCATGTCTGGGGTAGAGAGGGGGTCCAGGGACGTGCTAAGGACCAGTGGACAGAGAAGCTGGGACTCTGAGCTCTAACTGGAGTTTCTGGAGAGAGCTAAGCCAAGCCCTCTTGGGGGCCTCAGGCAAGTAAATGACTAGAATCAACACGGTGAGAGGAAGCCATAGCTTCCCAGCTGCTTGACCTGGGCAAGCCTCATACACCCCATCTGTGAAATGGGGAGTAGCCCCGCCCTGCTGACCACTCAGGCCTGTCCCTGGATAATGAACCCGCACGTGCCTGGAAACCGCAAAGCACATTAAGGGATCCGGGACAGAGCTGCTGCTGCTCAGATGTCTGAACAGTCTTAATGTGGGCTCAGAGCATACGGAGCCGAACCCACCTCCGTGGGGACTGGCACTCGCGGGGCTCCAGTGCCCCACCAACTCCTTGCTGAATTGGGAAATCAGAACTGCTCCCTGCAGTGATAGGCCAGAGCAAGAAACTCCTCGCCTGAGACAAATGGTGCCAGCTGCCTGCTGTAGCCCAGAGTGATGCCAACAACCCAAAATGGGACCAGAAGTGCCCTCCACGGAGCAAGACCATGGCGGCTGGCCACAGGCTGGCTGCGCTTGCTGGTCACACGTTTGCAGTATCATGAACCAACTTCTCTCAGGAGAGCCCAACAGCCTTATGCGCCCAAAGCCCAATCAGGGAAGACACTGGATGTCACTGTCCTTAAACACTTCTCCCTGGGTGTCCTAGGGGTCAGGGACAGAAAACAGCTCAGGTGCCTGCTACTGGGGGGCTGGGAGCCCTACTTGGGCAATCAGCTTCCCAAGAGATCCCCTGGCACCTCTTCTGGGTGGGGGGACAGCTGCTACTCAGGGGCTAGGAGGGTCTCTCAGGTAGAAGGTTCTGCCACGGAGCTCTCTAGGGGAGCTGCTGAGCACACCTGACCAGGTCCCTCCCCAGCAAACAGGGTGAGGGCTGTCCCCCCCAACCAAGGAGCTCAGACCTGCCAGGCTCTCCTTGAGCCCCGGAGGCTGAGCCCAGAGGTGGTGGGATGAGTCTGCTGCCTTGTGAATACCCACCGTGTGCCATGCATTGGGCAGGGAGCTCAGAGGGAACCGGGTTATTTATGGGGTACTCCAGGCCCCCTGAAGCCTCTGGTCTCTATTAGGGGTGGCTTAGGAATAAGATGCTGCAGGCTCGCTGAGTGGCTCTATCACAAGAGGAAAGGACAGCAGCAAAAACAGACTGAAATCTCACTGTGGAGCCTGTCAGCCTCATGCACCTCAGGTCCCCTCAGGACTTGACCTCTGATGCTGTCCGAGTCCACCCCCACCCCTGGGCCCTGCCAGTCACTGATCTCCCACCCCCACCCACTGCCAAGCCTACTCCCCCAGGAATCTCTCCCCAGCACCCTCCACTCTCAACTGCTCTGCATCATGCCGCCCCCTGACCACCCTCTTTAGGAGACCTGCTTTCCTTCAGTCCCCTGGCTCTGCTCTCCTCAGCCCTCCATCCCGGTTTTCTAAGCGGGCTGCCCCTGCTCACTCTGGCTGCTTGTGGACCTTTTTCTTCCACAGCCCCTCAATCACAGGGATGCAGGGTGTGGCCTTCTCACACCCCAGATCCCTAGGCCCAGCTGGCCCCTCCACCCCATAGCATCAGCTTCTGCCTCTATTCAATCTCCAAAACCCACCCCCTGGGCCTGACCCCTGCCCCACTCTGATGCCCAGCTTTCACCCGACATCTGGCATTAACAGCCCACCCACCAGTCACCTAGGCACGTGGCTTCCTACCCAAGCAGGCTCTCAGCACTGCTGTCCTCTCAGATGCCCCTCACCCTTTCACCTGTCCCAGCACTTCCAGCCAGGCTGCATCTTCGGGACCCTGGGCTAGAGCGTGGCATTCAAGGCCGTCCCCTGCAGGCACCTGTTGCTGCACCTCGCCAACACCAGACCTAGGTTCCTGATCCATCACAGGTGGGCCTGGACTCTCCCAGGGTCACCTGGAGATTCTCTTCACCAGTATCAAGATTTATGTGGTACAAACCATGTACCCAGTAATGTATTGTAATCCTCATGTGGATTCTCCCATCAGATCCTCACAAACCCCATAAGGCAGGCTACCACCAGCCCTTCACAGACAGGAAACAGAGCCCGTACTCCTAACTACTGCTCTGCCTCATCACCTCCCTTCCCGTCTCTCCCTGTGCAAGTCCTCCCTCATGACCCCACACTCAGAGGTGGCCTTCCCGCCCAGCACTCCTCTGCACCTCCCACCTTCTGCCCAGTCAGCTATGCAGATGTACCCAGTCTCCAACTCAGGCCTGGCCCAGAGCAGGAGGAGAAAAGCCTCTGAGTGTGAAGGAGAGGAGGGAGAGGCGTGGTCTCCAAGTAGAGGGCAGACCCTGCTGGGGCTCTGTTCAGGAAGCCTCTGTCTGAAACAGCATCAGTGACAAGCCCCAGGACTCCCTGTTGAGGAAAGAACCATTCTCATGGCTGGCCCCTGCCACCTAGTGGTGGTGTACAGTACTGCAAGCCTGGACCAACTGGGCCCACCTTGCTGGGAGACCAGACCTCCTGACTGAGACTCAGCATCACTGTCATTGTCACTAACACTGTGCCTGGTTCCTGTTTTGTGTGAGGCACTCTGTAAGTTCTTGTCATGGACCAACTCATCACCCTCCCAACATCACCTAAGAAACAGGCCTTATCATTGTGCCAGGGGCCCAGAGAAGTCAAGTAACCTGCTCAAAGTCACACTGCTAAAAATGCTGAAGCTGGGTGCAGAGCCACCCTCCACCATGTGCTTTTCAAGACCAGGATCCACTCCCCCTTCTTGGAAGATCTGTTCCTTCAGTTACCCCAAGAAAGTCCTGGCCTCAAACATCTGAGAATTGGAAGGGCTTGTGGGGGGTGTTAAGGGGAGAGCTCTGAATCCCACGCCCCACACTTTTCTCCAGATATGTCCTTCCCATTTTCAGGTGTGAATTTTGGAAGTGAGCCCATGGACTTGAAACTTAATCCCAAGTCAACAACCACAGTTCTTTACACAATGCCAGCTCTGACTCTCCCTGGTCTCAGCCCTGAGCCCCCAGGCCTGCCCACCCATTCTGCCCCCTGCACAACTCCCAGTTGATGGTGACTCCCTCACCAGCTCCCTTCCCTGGGCCCCATCCCCACAACTGGGGTGACTTAGGACTCTGCCCAGTCATACCTGCTCTGAGGCCAGTTCCATATCCCAGTACCTTCAGCTCTCTCATCGTAAGCTCACCCAAGTCTGCCCCCACTCCCACCTCCCTCCTGCAGCCCAATACCAGCCCACGTAGACAGCCCGCCGCCCTGCCTTCCAAGGGCTATAATTAAATATATATATAAATAAGGGGGCACAGCACCAGGGCTGGCTTCCAAGCCTGGCCCCCTACCAAGTCGACCCTCCATATGGCTCATGGCTCCACATCTGTGGAGGACACTGTGGAACCAGAGGTGGCCAAGGTCCCACCAACACTGACCTCTTTTGACAGATCTGTCTCCTTCACCATCTCCAGGGCTGTCACCTTGGCCCTGGAGGACAGAGCCTCCATTACAGGGGGAGGTGAGTGGCACGGGCAGCCCCTGAGAAGTGCCCCTCAAGAGGAGCCCTGGCCAGAGCCCCACTGAGAGCCCCCATCTGGACCGCAGTGTGCATGAGGTTCTGCCACCTCGTAAGTGGGCACCAAAGGGCTGGTGGATGCCAGTTAGCACCACGCTCTATCTCCAGGCCAAGGTTCCAGGACAGCCACGCCATAGACTACCCACCCCTGAAGATCCCAACAGACCCAGGACTCCCCCCTAACCCCAAGCCAGCCACAGCTGTCCTCAGGCCCATTTAAGCCCCACAGCCAAGAGCCGGGCACCCGGCGTGGCACAGTCCCACTGCAGCCGCTCGGGGACACTCACACTGATAGTGCTGCAAGAGCCGGTGAGTCCGCACGTCCCACACCTTCACCGTGTTGTCCATGCCGGCGGCGGCGATGCACGTGCCGCTGGGGTGGAAGTCCACGTAGGTGACAAAGCTGGAAAGGGGGCCACCGCATGCTGTAGGAGGTCTGCCCCGGCTCAGAACAGACCCCCAAACATCCAGCACATCCCCATCCCCACACACCTGCTCACACTCTTCCCTCAGCCCAGAATACCTCCCTATTGCCCTGTATCTTTACCAGGCGGCCAAGGGAGAACAAGAAGGAGAGGGTGAGAACAGAGGCTAGCAGTGACCTGAGGGGCACTTACCAGGGAGCAAGTCTCAGCACCAACTTCTAAATGCGAGCAGAGAAAGTGGACTTCAGACCAAAGGTCAGCCAGCTGCTCGGGTGCTTTCAGTTAGAGCTGATGCCCCTACCAGAGCAGGAGGCAGGGCAGGCCCTGCCACCTGAGGCCCAGACATCAAGGGCCAGCAGGGTCCCAGAACCACTGGCTCACCTATTTCTAGAAGACAAGCCAAGGGCCCTCGACATACTCATATGTGACACCCAGGCTGGTATCGTGGCCAGTCCTCAGGAGGGACCCTTACCTGGGGCTCCCAGCCTAAGAAGGGGCAGACGCTGAGGTTCATCTAGGAACCCAGATTGGGTGGGTCCCTGCTCAAATGCAGGCTCATCCCTCTCAGTGATGCGGCATGATATGAACAGTCACCATCCACTACAAGAACCTGATTAGCCTTTCATTTATAAAGTCATCACCAAGGAGAACATCCTTTTGGGGGTCTGGGTTCAACTTCTTTAGACAGACGTGTCACAATTTTGAGAACTAGAAAGTGAAGGGAAAAGAGAGGCCTCGAGAGTTTCATGCCTTTATCTTTATCTTTATTCCTGTCCTGCCCCTAGGTTCTTCATAAACATTTTTTTTTTTTTTTAGATTCCATATATATGTGTTAGCATACGGTATTTGTTTTTCTCTAAAACACAGACGTAGAGAATGGACTGGAGGACACGGGGAGGGGGAAGGGTAAGTTGGGACAAAGTGAGAGAGTGGCATGGACATATATACACTACCAAATGTAAAACAGCTAGCTAGTGGGAAGCAGCTGCATAGCACAGGGAGATCAGCTCGGTGCTTTGTGACCACCTAGAGGGGTGGGATAGGGAGGGAGGGAGGGAGACGCAAGAGGGAGGGGATATGGGGATATATGTATACATATAGCTGATTCACTTTGTTATACAGCAGAAACTAACACACCATTGTAAAGCAATTATACTCCAATAAAGATGTTCAAAAAGAGTTTCGTGCCTTGAGGTTAAGCACTCTTACTGTTTGTGGGGATGGGGATGAGGCAGAAACTTCCACCCACAAGCGAAAAGATACAGAGCCAGGGAGCAGCAGAGACATGGCGGTGGGCCCCAAGTGCCGCCACTGGAGGCCACTAGGGCCTCTTCGAGCCCAGGTCTATGCTTTTCTCGAGCGCCTACAGGTGGAGGACAGGGTCTGGGGACTCACCTGCCGTGCTCACAGTATGAGTGGACACACTCCCGGCTAGTCTTGTCCCACACCTTGACAGTCTTGTCATCACTGGCAGACACGATGAGCCGCCCATCCGGGGAGAACCTGAACCAGGCGGGGCACAAGTCACATCACCAGTCAACAGACATCACGGGCACCACACACCATCTTCCACAGTCACCCTTCCTGAGCTGCCCACCACCTGACCTCAGGAACCCACCTGGGCCACATGCCCTGCTCTGACCCTGAGTGATCCTGGGCAAATGCCTTTCTCTCTGCAAGATGGGTCAGAAGGGTGCCTACCTCCTGGTAAGCAGGTAGGCAGTAGCGTCGCACACGAGGCCCCCAGCACTGCACATGGCAACATGCGTGCTGACTGCTGGTACCTGGCATCATTATCCTGTTCCCAAGTGCCCTGAATCCACATCTAACTCTGAGAATGGGTCAGCAAAACCAACCTGCTAACAAAAAAGGAGTGGAGGTTCTGGGGACCCACCACCAAAGGCCTGGTGTGAGTTTAACACTTGTTTGCTGGCGGGGCCCCTCCTATTCTCAGGAGCCCAATGGTGAGGGCCTCTCAGAGTAATCAGGGAGCTCCCAGGACAGAGGAACGAGGGCCCTGGAGAACAAGTAACTTCATGGGGTCCCCAGAAGAACACAGCTCAACAGTCCTCAACCTCTGACTCCCATGGTTTCCCAGTGTCCCCCAGACACCCCATCCTCTTCCTCCAGGGCACAGAGATTCGACACGTGAGATCTCTGTTGAAAGGAACAGAATAAGCTAGAAGCAGGCACAGCTGTGTCCGCAATTCTTAGACCTTGAAAGGTGCTTTGAATCAGCTGGCCCCCATCCCCACGGCACTGGCCCCCACACCAAAGGGAGAACCGGCTTCCAGACCAACCCCTCTCAGAAGCCTGGGCCCCCATCTGGCAGCTCTGAAGCAAAATCAACCTCTGAGGAGCAGAACGTCCTCAGAGGAAAGTAGGCAAGGCTTAGTGCCAGACACTCAGCTTCCAACCCCAGCTCTGCCACTTACTCCCAATGTGCCCCACGGCAAGATACTACACTATTCTGAGCCTCAGTTTCTTCATCTGCAAAATGGCAACAATGCCACCTACTTGCGGGACTGCCATGAGGAGTTAGAAGAAAACGTCTAGTGGTGGTACTGACGTTACCTTGTTGTTGTTGCTATTGCTAATAAGTGGCCCCTGATGACTCACCTTGGGCTGCATCAGCACAGACATCGGGGTCAGTCGTGGCTGACAACGGACTAACTTACTTGTCGTGCATTAGCTCAGTGAAGCTTGGACAACTTACAATGTGAGAACTATTACTGTTCTTTTTCACACATACGGAAGTTGAGGTTCAGGAAGATAAAGAGTGGCTAATAACTTGTCCAAGGTCATGGTGCTAGCACCTGCCAACTCCTCTGTGCCCTCCAACCCCCGGGGTCCCTCCAGTGGTCTCCAGGTAGGACACTACTCACTTGGCACAGCGGACCCAGTTGATGTGCTGGCTCAGGGAAAACAGGAATTTCTGGCGATGAGTTGACCACACCTTGACTGTCTTGTCGTCGGAGGCTGTCACGAAGGACTGGCCATCGCTGCAGAAATGGATGCTCCTCACTGTGGCCGTGTGTGCACGAAACATGGTTGACTCGCCTTTGCTGCAGGGATGGGTATCCAGAGTCAGGAAACCCATAAACCCATAAGAGCAACAGAAGGGCACATCGAAGCCCTCCCCACCCCTCAGAACCCTCCCAAAGTAAATCCAGGCTTGAGTGCCTCAGTCCCCAAAAAGCGAAGCCAGAGCCTCACCCACGTGCAGGCAGCGTCAGGTGGGATCCCTTCCAGGATGGCTGAGGTCAGCCCAGGATCTCCCTATTGGCCCTGAGGGGAGGGCCCCGACTGAAGCCCCAGCTTCTGATGTTACCTCCTCGGAAGTGGGGCAGATGTCCCACTGTGACCAGTCCAGCACTAGGGCCTAGACTCAGACAAGCCCCTCCAAGTCTTTAACTCACACGTTGGGTACCCAGATGCGGACAGTCTTGTCACGGGAGCCTGAGGCAAGCAGGTGTCCCGAAGGGGAGAAGTTCACACAGGTGACGGTGTCCTTGTGGCCGGCGAAGCGGTAGGCACGTGACTGGGGCTTCATGTGCCACACCATGAGGCATGAGTCCATGGAGCCACTGGCTGAGGAGAGAGCAGATGCCATGACGCTCGGCTCAAGCAGGCCTGGAGCCTCCACCAGGATGCTGGAGACGGGCGGGGGTGGGGTGCGGGCAGCAGGGACAGCCCAGCTCTGCCTTCTCCATGGGGACAGGCCACACCTCCAGTGACTGCTGAGCAGGAGTTCGGAGAGCCTAGGGCCTGTCACCACTCCAGGCAGCGGACCCACACAGCAACCAGACCTGGGCTGTAACCAAGGGTCCCGGGTCTCCCCACAGACACACTCTGCAGCTCGAGAGAGCAAGTCCTCGCAAAACTGGGGAGCCAGCTCAATCCAGTGGCCATTTTACCATTAAGAGGACCCATCAGAAGCCTAGCAGAGGTCCCCAGAACAGACCAAAAATGACTTGTTTCCTCTTAATCTCCAGCGTGTATCATGAGACCAGCAGCTTCTGGCAGGGGACCTTGACCATTGGATGAAGGGGGAGCCTCGTCCATAGAAACAAGAAAGCTGCAGCTGTGACAGCTGTGTATGAACCCCCAGGTGGCCAAGGAGGGAGCACTCGGCTGCAGCATAAGGGCAGTGGGGGGAGGGGAGCACCCGGCTCTGCCCCCCATCCTTCTCAGTGGTGGGCGTCTTCAACAAGGAGGTGTGCCCATGGTACTGTGGACAACAGAATCAATAAAGACCCAAGGAAAAAGCCACTGTTTAGGGCTCATTCTGCAGGCCAGGCCTGAGAGGTGGATGGGGTGTGCACGGAAAAGCCCAGAGCCGGGTCCTAACCTCAAAGGCTGTGTGACCTTAGCAAGGCCCCCAACCTTTCCGAGCCTCACACTCCACATGCAGAATGGAGCTCATAAAGCCTAGCGCCCAGAGAGCAGGCCGGCTGAAGCAGGAGGTAGGTCTAGACAAAGCACCTGGGTCCTCACTGTGCCCTGCTCCCCCCATGCCACACCTCCCAGGTAGAAACGTGACCTTCTCAGCTCATAACCTAGTGCCTAGAATAAGATGCCTCTTCTTACCCAGCTGCTTCGTGTTGAGGCTGAAGTCCACACAGGTAACTGCATCCCGGTGGCCCTTAAAATGCCTCTCCAGCGAGGGGTCCTCCTGAGGGAGAGCCAGGGTCAAATATGTGAAGCCAAGATGAGGAAGGGGCTTCCCCAGGGCCAAGACTCTTCCTATAACAGCCAGCAGCATTTAAAAATGCTCAAGGCATGGGCTTCCCTGGTGGCGCAGTGGTTGAGAGTCCGCCTGCCGATGCAGGGGACACGGGTTTGTGCCCCGGTCCGGGAAGATCCCACATGCTGCGGAGCGGCTGGGCCCATGAGCCATGGCCGCTGAGCCTGCGCGTCCGGAGCCTGTGCTCTGCAACGGGAGAGGCCACAACAGTGAGAGGCCCGCGTACAGCAAAAAAAAAAAAAAAAAAAAAAAATGCTCAAGGCATAATCTTGTATATAGAAAATCCTAAGGAATCACTAAAAAATCTATTAGAACTAATAAACAAGTTCAGCAAGCTTACAGGATACAAAATCAATATACAAAAATCAAGTACACCAACAATGAACAATGTGAAAAATAAAAGTATGATAACAATTCCATTTATGATACATAAAAAAGAACAAAATACTTAGGAATAACTTAACAAAAGAAGTGCAAGACATATGAGAACTAAAAAACATCATTGAAAGAAGTATAGAAAGACCTAGATAAATGGAAAGACATCCCATGTTCATAGTTTGGAAAACTTAATATTGTTAAGATGAAATACTCCTCAAATTGATCTACAGAGTGAACAGAATCCCTTTCAAAATCTCAGATGCCTTTTTTTTGCAGAAATTGACAAGCTCATCCTAAAATTCACATAAAATGTAAAACAGCCAGAATAGAAAACAATGTTTAAAAATAAAAACAAAAACCAGTCACTGTAGAAAGCAATTTGGTAGTTCTGCAAAAAGTTAAGCACAGAGTTATCAAATGATCCAGCAATTGTAGGTAAATACCCATAAGAGTTGAAAGCATTTTCACACAAAAACTTGTACACAAATGTTCATAGCAGGATTATTCATAATGGCCCAAAAGTGGACAAACCTTAATGTTCATCAACAGACAAATGGATAAACAAAATGTGGTATATCCATACAACAGAATATTATTCCGTCATAAAAAGGAATGAACTACTGACACATGCTACAACACAGATAAACCTTGAAAACATTATGCTAAGCGAAAAAAGCCAGACACCAAAGGCCACATTTTGTCTGATTCTATTTATATGAAATGTCCAGAATAGGCAAATCTATAAAGATAGAAAATAGATTAGTGGTTGACAGGGACTGGGTGGGGGCGGCGGAGGGGGGGCAGTCACGAAGAAGGGGAGCAACTTCTTAATGGGTATGGGTTTCTCTTTGGGGTGACAAAAATGTTCTGGAAATAGACAGTGATGGTTACACAATATTGTGAGTGTACTAAAAACCACTGAATTTTACACTTCAAAAGGGTGAATTTTATGGTATGTGAATAATATTTCAATAAAGTTATTTTTCGAAAGACCCAAGAGAAAATGGGGACTTTCAGCACCCCCATCTCAGGAATCAGATGCTATACCTTCAGTCTCACTGCGGACCAGCCAGTGAACCCAAAGGTCAGCCCTGAATAAGCCCCCAGTGGCTTTACGACCATCTCCACTCCACCCAACATCAGAGAAGCAGTAGCTTAGGAAGACATGGAGATAATATTCCAGAGATTCTCTCCATCCAACAGCAATTCATGTTGAAGAGTTATAGGCCAGCCATGCAGACATCTCCCCCTACCCCAAACATCTTAAACCTCAAAGAAGCATTTTGGGGGCACCAGGGAGCCCAGCAAAGCCTCCTCTTGAGGAAAAACAGCCTTGGGGCAGAACAAGGACTGCAGGGAGCTGTAACCAGAACAAAGGCTCCCGTGGCCCCTTGCCCAGCTCCACCCCCCAACACACCAGCCTGAGTCCTCCTTTCAACAAGAGAAGGAGGAGGGCAGAGAACTGAGCAGAAACTGCTCCACCTGAACTTGTTGGAAGAATAAGGGTAAAATAGTGCACCCTCTAGAGGCAAGTTCAGATCCGCCCCTAACCAGGGGACGCCTGAAATCTCCCAACACCCTCTCTTCCAATCCCACAGGCTTGTTGGTTCCTCATCTCCCCCAAAGGTGGTTTATATATTGGGGTGGGGGGTCAAACACCACTAGAGATCAAAAGTCCTAGTTCCTAGTCTGAGCCCTCTGCTCACATGCCCAGACACCCAAGGAAGCCAACAGGCCACCACCCAGCGTCCTTGACTTTCAACCCAGCCAGAGGACCAGGCAGGTTCAGGTTTAAAACAACCTCTCAAAAAGAGAGGCTTTGGAGTGCTCCCCTCTGGCCTCACGAAGAACCTGGGACTCAGAGAGGGCAGTCTGGCCCAGGTCACACTGCAGGCCTGGGCCGTCCCGGGCATCCCGGGGGCCTGCTGTTCCCACACGTCGGAACAGGGTGCACCCTCAACAAACCCCCGTTCAGCCATCCACTGCTCAGGATAAGGAGACAGAAGCCAGAGAGGCCCGGCGCTGGCCCCAGGTCACACCTCCAGTCGGGCCATACAAGTGTCTCCCCCGCTAGGGGTAGATGCAAATCCTGGGGGCAGAGGCTGGTTTCTTAGCCCCGTTAGCCCGAACAGAGCCTGGCTCGCAGGAGGCGTTCACCAGGTGCCCGTACTCAAGTGCCCCCTGCACAGACGGTAAACTGGGGCCAGAGAAGACCGGCTTGGAACCCTCCGTCCGGCTAGGCGGGGAGACTAAAGTCCGGGCGGCCGCAGCTGGCAGGAACTTACCAGGCAGGGTGCGGCCATGGCGGGTCCAGGGGCGCCCAAGGCGCCAGAGAAGCCCGAAGAAGCAGCGGCTGCAGTTTCGTCCCGTTCAGTTTCCGCGCCCCCAACCGCCGCCAATAGCAACGCGGGTCGCTTCGCCTCGCCCCGCCCACCGCGGTTAAAGGAGACGCGGCGCCTCGGCTTTTTGCCCCCCGACTGGAAGGAGAGCTGTATGGCCGGCTCCATGGTCTCTGCGTCCAGCGCCCCGAGGCCAGGCAGCCTACAGACGGCGTCGCCAAAGGCCTCTGTCCACCGTCACTCATTCCCCCTGAGAAATTAAAAAGTCCAGGATGAGAGGTTCGCCCCACCGACCCGTAGCCGGGCTAACGAGACGGCGAGCACAGCCTTCTGGGAAATGCAGTTCCAAGACGCCTTCATCCTTGTGTCTGGAGGAAAGTGGGACTACATTTCCCAGGATGCCATGAGGGCGGGGCCGTGAATAACCCGAAGTGAATGCTTTAAGGATCCCGGAAGTGGAGATGCTTAAAGCGTTCTCTTTGGGTTAATCGTGGCTCGTTGTGATTGAGTCCTCTTCAAGCGCCCGCGAGGCCGGCTTTTCTCTCAGTACCCCATTAAAAGCCAATTATTCACCCTTCGGGAATTCTTTAAGTAGTTCGCTCTTCCGAACGCGCTTAAAACAGGTGTCGATTTAAAAGAACACTAGTCACTCGGAATCACACCCTTGGAGTGGAGAGGCCTGGGTTCTATTCTCAGTTCTTGCCCTGATTCGCTGCGTGACCTCGGGAAAAATAACCCTGCTCTGTGGACCTCAGTTTCCCCATTTGTGACATGAGAGGGTGTGACGCAGCCTGGCCCTCTCAGGACCCTCAGCCCTGAGCAGCCGTTATAAATTACAAGTTTAAAAGAGGAGACAATCCAAGGGCCTGGCCGCCAGAGGTCGTCCTTGCTCACTTTGTTGGGTCTCTAGACCTTCTCGCTCGACCGCCCACCCCACCCGCCGTCGCCACAGCGCGCGCGCGCGCACACACACACACACACACACACACACACACACCACACACACACACCCCTACCTCACTCTGGGCATCTTCCCAACCTGTACCTGATCTGGACTGGACATTTGTCAAGATTTGGGAACCTTGTGTCACCTCTCTGGTTAAGTGTGGATTGGCCATACTTCAACACTGATTAAGATTTGGCCAGGCCCTGAGGTTTCTCAGGACATCCTGAAACCTAAGATGGTGTGTCCCTAGACCTGCAAACCAGAGCCCAATTCAGTGAACTCAGAGACTGGCAGTGGGGGGGAGCTGGCATGTGGAGGAGTGAGTCTCTTCTTTGGACCTGGAAGGTTTGGGGCCAGACCCAAGAAATAGACACATTTAATCCCATCTTCACTGTGGTTTGGCTTAAAACTGGTTCCTGTATGTTAGAAATTGTCAGGCTCACATAACTTATACAATATGAAATTCCACTTAAAACATGTATAGTATCGCTTACACACACCCGAAATTGTTCAGCACTGTTCAAATGACAATTTTCAAGCCTTCCCACCAATGTTTGCATCTTATTCAGCTATTCTCTTGCCTACTGGACAAACATTTAAAGTGAAAACATTAAGGAAGAAAAAAATTTAAATACAGAAAAATATATCTATTACACATAAGGGTTCAATCATTCTTGTTGTTGGGTGGTGTTTTTGGTTTTGTTTTGTTTTGTTGTCAATTTTAGCTATAGAACACCCATGGTTTACAGGAGTTCATAATCTACATAACTAAATTTATGAAACCCTTCTGTAAAATGATTTTCAAATGTCAGGTCTGCTCAAAGCGAGAGGCACTGGAAGATTTTACTCATCCTTGCTGGTCTTTCTAGATCCCACTGTCTGCTATCCTTACCCCTCAGGGAGGAGCAGTTGGGGATGCCCCACTCCCTCTTGCTCATTTACTCGCCATAAGAACGCAGAGTTCAGCTCTGCCAAAACCACATAGACAACCTAGGATACAACACTGGCACAGCCTGCATAAACCAAGATTGGTGCCTCCATGTTCTGATGGAGCAGTCCCCACCCCATGCCACCTCGACCAGATTGAACTCCATTTCTGACTGGGGCCTCCATGGGAGGGGGGAACACTCAGTGCTGGAAGAGCTTTAATACTGGGGGGCTCCATGTTGAGGCGGCTCAAAGAGAGCTTCTTTTCCAAGCCCCCCTATGGCAGAGATGTCTCTATCCTGGTACAAAGCCCACGCTCAGGGCCCCCTGTGAGGGCCTCTCACCCTGTCATCACTCCCAGACTCCCTGCCCAAGGGCCACATGTCCCCTCCTAGGGCTGAGGTGAGCCAAAAGAGACTGCTCATAGATGGAGCTCTGGTACCAGGTCTCCCTGTTGTGGGAGTGACCCCTGCAGGGTGACCCTCTCCAGGAAGACCCATTGTAATTCTGGGCCTCAGGAGAACCCGCTGTGAAATTAGCGTGCCCCTGCAGGTCAGCCTTCTATATGGTAGGCCCACCCCAAAGTGGGGAGAGGTCCCGTGGAGCCCCAAGCCTTCAACCTCGCCTAGTCCTGCTCCTCCATCCCATAGCAGTGGCCAGTCTGAGTAAGCATCCAGCTTGGGCCTGTCCTTGCATGTTGCAAACAGTGGGTAGCATGACTAAAGTTGCCATAGCAATTCCTGGGACAGTGATGTCAAGGGTCCCAGGAGTCCCTGGGACCAGTTTCCAGAAAGACAGAGAGCTGGCCAGTAGCCACATTCCACACCATCCACTGAAGTCAGATAGGGACGCCTCTGGGTACTTCAACCCACCTCCCATAAGCATGACAGGCAAGATGCATGGCCTCTCTCCCACAGCCTCAAGCAAGCCCGTGAGAGATGCTGGGCCTCCTTTTCACACTGTCCAGAGAGACGGGAAGGGGCCAGGGCAGCCCAACTGTGGTAAGAGAGGGAATTCCACAAAACTGAGCCCCACCCCCCAACCTTGGCTCTGCACACATGGGCTGGAAGCGGGATGCAGACACTCACAAAAAGTCTGAATTCAATTTGAACCGTTTAGAGAAACCTTTCCAGTAGACAATGCAAACAGGGCTTCGGAGCAGTTCTCAGCCCTGGCTGCCATTCAGAACCTCTGCAGGTGGGGCCAGGCACCAACGTTTCTTAAAAGCTCTCCAGGTGAGTCTAGTGCACAGCCAAGGCTGAGAACAGCCCCTCTAGATCAGTGTGACCGAGAGAACTTTCTGTGACGATGGAAATGTTCTGTAATCACACTGACCAACTGGTCACATGTGACTATCCAGCACTTGAAATGTGGCTACCGTGCCTAAGGAACAGAATTTTAAATTTTATCCAATTTTAATTAATTGAAATGTAAACAGCCATATGTGGCTAGTGGCTACCGTATTGGACTGCACAGCCCTAGGCTATGGACTGGCTCTGTGGCCCTGGGCAAGTCATGGAGTCTCTAGGACTTCAGTCTCCTGGTGAGGCCGGTAAGGAACTCAGTGTCCTGTCCACAGTAGCCAGAGCAAATCTTGGTCCCCATGTCCCACTGCCCACCTGAGGGGTGTTTGGTGACACCAGCCCAAACCCAGGGAAATCGGTCAAGCTAGAAGAATGCAGGCCACAGCTCCTCAGGCCCCCTAGCAGATTTTGCTGGCTGCCCCCAGAGCATTTGGGGTGGGAAGATAGGGCCAGGTACCCATGAAACCAGAGGATAATCAGATTTCCCTCCTCCAGGGAGCCCTGAATTGTGGTGTGGTGAACCAGCCTGGAATAGTGCCAGCTATAAAATAATTGATGATTTTCATTTACCAAAGGTCACTGTACACCAAAAGCCATGTGAAGGTTTAGCTACAACCCCAGGAGTAGTACAATATTATGCCCATTTTACTGATGGGGAAACTGATGCACAGAGTTACTAAATGGGGAGCCAGGAGTCGAACCCAAGTCTGTCTGTCTGCACAGTCTGAACCGTTAATCCTAACAAATACAGGAAGAAGAACTAAGAATCCTTAAATAGTTCAGGGCCCGGTAAAACTTAAGAGGGCCTCAAGACTTTACCCCCAATAGTAGGGATGGAGGCCGAAACAGTCCCAAGGCAGTGAACCCCACATTAGAAAGTCCTTTGTTGTCTCATATTTTATCTTAAACTGTCAGGAAGTTTAGCATCTACTCTTCTTTTCAATATCTTTTTAATATCAAATTAATGTTTTAATGATGGACCAGTTAATACCAAGTCACAATGATATTCAGGAAGATGCCCCAGTTTATCCTGTGGTTTTATGACCTGCCCCCATCCTCAGTTTGAGAAGCAGGGCCATAGAAGGGTCATTCAGCCGTTTATCAAAGGGAGTGGGACTGCCAAGACCAGGACCACAGGGGTCCTAGGGCACAGGGTTTCCAGAGTCTAGGTGCAGCTGGTTTAAATACCAATTCCCAGACCAGCCATAGAGTCTGACTCCATGGATCTGGGTGGGGCTGGGAGCCCACATTTATAACAAGCCCCTGGGATTGTGACATGGTGGTCCCAGGACCTGATAAAGAAACCCTGGGCACCATAGTGCCTGGACAGCTCCATCCTACCCTCGAGGAGCCAGGGGACTGTCACTCAGCTACGATGCCTTGGCCAGGGACTCAGACTCGACAAGTCCTAGCTCTGACCCCAACCTGCTCTGTGATCCCATCTCAGGTCTCAGGTTCCCCATGGGTACAACAAGGACATCCATAGGTGACCTCTAGGGCACTTCTGGCCTCAATGGGTGGATGTGGTCAGCTGGAAGAGGAAGGGCTGGAGGCAATCGTAGGCAAGGCCCCTTGGTCTCCCTTCCTCATCATGCCACATTGGCCTCCCTCATGCTCAGACCCTCCTGAGGGCCTTTGCGCTGGCTGTTCCCTCTGTCTGGCTGCTCTTCCCCCAGCTCATCGCTTTGCTCACTCACGGTCTTTCGGGCCTTGGCCTGGACATCATCCCTTCAGAGACACCTCTGCTGGCCCCACCCCAGACACTCCTCATTCCTCCATCCCCTTCACTGCTTATATGCTGGAGCTTTCTCATCTATCTCCTCTGGGCTATGAGCTCTGTGCAAGCAGGGACCACACCCTGCTGATCACAGGGGGGTCCTGGGCACTCAGCCCTGGCTTGGCACCGGAAAAACTCACCAAACTTGTGTGACAGTTCAATCCCTGGAACCACCACTGGGCCTGAGGAACACCAGGAAATCCTTCCCAAGGTCCCCAGTGATGCTGGGACTCAGGGAGGGGCTTGCTATGGGGTCAGGAGCAGACAATTCTATTCCACAAGCATCTGTGGAATGCCAGCTGCGTGCCCCACCCTGTTCTGGGGTCCCCAGGCATTATGGAGGGTCATGGGGGAGGCAGGTGATGAACCAGAGCCTCTGCTCCAGGAAAACCAGAGAGGGAAAGGGCCACCAAGCAGGCTGAGCCCTCTGTGTGTCCTTCCAGGTGTTCTGGCTCAGCACTGACGGTGTCCCTCTGTTGGCAGGATTGGGGGGCTTCCAGGAGAAGGCGCATGTGGGGATTTGAAGTAGAAGCAGAATGGGGTTTTCTTGTGAGGATCCAACTGCTTTCAGAGGGAGGGTCCTGTCAGTTCATTCGGGTCCCCTCTCAAGAGCATATGGAATGGATGAAGGTGTGTGACTGTGTGTCTGTGTATGCCCACGTGTGCCTCTGAGTGCTTGTAGGTGATTGTGTGTCTGTGGCACATGTGTGCATGCCTATGGGAGATACTTGACGTGTGTACCTGTGCCTGTGTATCTTGGTTCGGGTTCCTCCAGAAGCTGAGAGAGGATTCAAGTTTAATTCATTTATTTGGGAGGTGACTCTAGAAAACACCAGTAGGGAGTGGGAGTGGGAGACAAAGGATGGAGAGCATGCAGTGAAGGGCATTATTAAGCAAGTTACCACCTCAGGTGACCAGAGCCCAAGGTCGCTGGAGAGCCTGTGACCCAATACAGAATGTGCCTCAGGGTCATCTCACCTGAGGTGAGGGAGTCGAGGGTTTATCCACCCACACTCGACAGCCTGGCATTTCCAGCCAGTCCTACACCAGGCCTAGGGTCTTCTGGGGCAAAGAAAGCCCTCAGCACAGCGTCTCTGGTACTGGCAGTAAGAAGTCAGGCTTGTGGGCCCCAAAATGGTCAGTAAGGAGGGAGCAGGTAGAGCGCCGACACCAGCTGCTACACCACATGTCCACGCTCCTGTGTATGAGCCACTGCCCAGTTACATCACGTGGATGCATGGACTCCAATGACCTCTCCTCGTGCAAACCTCCACTGGGCCAGAGGAAGGCTATTGCAACATCAGATGAGCTATGTATGGCCTTGCTCTCCTTCCCTTTCCTGAACAGGCCGGCTCAGGATTTGTCAAACCATGCCAGGCCTCCGCCAAATTTGGCCGAGCAGACCCGGACCTGCTTTGGGCAGCGGCAGCTTCTGCCCTTGAGCCAGGATGGAGGTGGCGGAGAGGGGAGTCAAATGGGCTGGGGGCAGGGAGATGGGGGAGGCCTTCTCTACTGCAGAGAAGGCAACCGGGGCCTCCTCTGTCTGAACCTTGCTGCCCACAGGAGCCTGGACAGTGGCCTCAAATGCCACTCGGGGGCAGTGGGGCCTGCTCATAGCTTGGGGTGCCAGAGAGGGGGTGCAGTCAGCGCTCCCCTTTAGAGGGTCCATCCTGAACAGGGCTGGAGGGGGAGAGGTCTGGGGACAGAGGCCTGGCCGTGGAGACCTGGGAGCAGCAGGAAGAAGGGGTGTGGCCACGGGGAGCTCGTGACTGCACAGAGATGCACAGGAGGATCCGGAGTCCGGGCCATGGAGTACCAGAACTCCCACGTGGACAGCTGAGAGCTACACCAAGGACTGAGGCTATGTGGGGTCTGGGGGGGACAGTGAGGGGCACCCCTGAAGTCTGCTGGGGAAGGTAAGACTGGAGCTTGGGGAAACCAGGACATGGAGGAGTTTTAGGAGCTAGTGAAGAAGACTAGCGGCCCCCAGCTGGGAGGGGATGGGGTCTCCCCTGAGGCTGCAGGGGGTGGGGTGCTGTAGTGGGTCAGGGAATGGAGCCAAGGTGGGTCCGTAGGGGAGAGGCTGAGCCCACAGGCTTGAAGTTGTATAGATCTGGGTTCCAATTCCATGTGCAACACTGACTTGCTCTGTACCTGTGGGCAAGAGCTTAACCTCTCTGAGCTTTATTTCCTTGTGTAAAATGGATATCCTAACAGAAACTAGGTGTATTAGTTTCCCAGGGCTGCTGTAACAAGACACCACAAACTGGGTGGCTAAAAACAGCAGAAATTTATCCTCTCCTACTTCTGGAGGCTAGAAGTCACAAAGCAAGGTGTTGGCAGGGTCCTTCCAAAGCCTCTAGGGGAGGACGCTTCCTTGCTTCTGGTAGACTCAGGGGTTCGGCTTGTGGAGCGTAACTCCAATCTCTGTCTCCTTCTTCATATGGCCTTCCTCTCTATGTGCCTCTGGGTCCAAATTTCCCTCTTCTTTTAAGGACACAGTTATGGGATTAGGGCCCACCCTCATCCAGTATGGCCTCATTTTAACTTCGTTACGTTTTTAACGACCCTATTTCCTAATAAAGTCACATTCACAGGTACTGGGGACTTAGGACTTCAACATATCTTTTTGGGGAACACAACCCTATGGCATAGGGTTGCAGTAGGATTAAACCACAGGCCTGGCACAGTCAGCTCTCAATAAATGGTAGGGACTTCCCTGGTGGCACAGTGGTTAAGAATCCTCCTGCCAATGCAGGGGACACAGGTTCAAGCCCTGGTCCGGGAAGATCCCACATGCTGCGGAGCAACTAAGCCCGTGCGCCACAACTACCGAGCCTGCGCTCTAGAGCCCGCAAGTCACAACTACAGAAGCCTGCCTGCCTAGAGCCTGTGCTCCGCAACAAGAGAAGCCACCACAATTAGAAGCTGCACACCAACACAAAGAGTAGCCCCCGCTCGCCACAACTAGAGAAAGCCTGCCCGCAGCAATGAAGACCCAACGCAGCCAAAAATAAATAAATTAAATAAATAAATTTTTAAAAATAAATTGTAGCTGAAAAAAGAAAATTTCCAGTTATAAACTGAATAATTCATGGGGATGAACTGTACAGCATGGTGACTATAGGTAATGATACCATATTGCGTATTTGAACATAGGAGAGTGGATATTGAAAGTTCTCATCACAAGAAAAATAATTTTGGGGGAACTGTGTATGGCGACAAATGTTAACTGACTTATCATGGTGATCATTTTGCAATACATACAAATATCGAATCTTTACATTGTACACCTGAAACTAATATAATGTTTTGTCAATTAAAAAAACAAAGAAGGGCAAGCAGGGGTGGAGGGTGGAGGTGCAGGAGCGCAGACTGCAGACTTTTTCTGCACCTGCACACATGTGTGTGGGCAGATATGGACACACGAGAAGCAGGACACTGATCATGGAGTTGCACCCAGGAGGGCCGGGATGAGTGACCTAGAGACCTCAGCCTGCAGTCCACTGGCCAGGCAGAGCCATTCAAAGCAAGGCTCAGGGCCTGATGCCAGCTCCCTGGGCAGGAGGACCCTGAAGTCAAAGCCTTGCTTGTCAGGGACTTCCCTGGAGGTCTAGTTGTTAAGACTCCATGCTTCCACTGCAGGGGGCACGGGTTTGATCCCTGGTCAGGGAACTAAGACCCCACATGCCACGCGGCACAGCCAAAAATAATAATAATAAATATTTAGGAATAATTAAATAAATAAATTAAAAAGCCTTGCTTGTCAGAAGATTCCTTGGGAGTCCTGAGCAAGGCCACCACTGACATCATGGGCAAATTCATGGACTATCCCAACACCCAAGGCTGCTTAAACCCACAGCCTTGACATGACAGGGGAGGACTGTGGGTGTACAGCCAGCACAGCCACTTTCGGAGGGAGGCAGAACACAGACTCAGACAGGCCCCAGGGACTCCAGTGCAGATTCTGGGCAGCTACCCCGCAGACCTCACAGAGGACTAGGTCAGAGGGGAGTCTGCCATTCCAGGTGTGGTCCCAGAAGCACCACCTGAGAACTTGTAGAAATGCAGATTCTCGGGTGTGCTGCTGAATCTGGAGCCCTGGGGTGGGGCACAGAGTGAGCGGTCCACGGATTACTGGTGCCCCCCAAGCAGCCTTGCCCCAGTGCTCCCAGCCCACCAGAGGCTCTGAGAAGAAAGCGTGGGTGGGAAAGGGGACCCACACTATCACCCCCCAACACCACCCTGAATGCTCTGGCAGCACACGGCCCTGCCAAAACCCACAAACAAGAAACCGGTTCACCTTTGTTCAGCCCAGCTGAGTTATATAATATACTTTCCTAAGTTAACCACAGAACATTTTTTTCAGAGAACACCTGTTAAACAGCCTGAACGCAGACCAGAGCCACCTCAGGTGCACTTCCATGTATCTTCTCTGGTCTCCTGCCTGTGCCTAACACGCAACTGCCCTTTAGAAAGTGCACGAATGTCCCAAGGTGACCCTGACTGGACTCGGGTGATTTACAAACCACTAACGTCTCCCAAGCTCCCAAGGGGGACGTACTGACCTCATAGCCCTGACCTCATCAGGGATGCAGGTGGGGGAAGGGACAGTGATGACACAACACAGGGAGCTAGAGAGCACTCGGGGTGGGGGGACAGTAAGGGTGAGAGGTGAAGCACCGTGCACAACCCTATGACCCTACACTGCTCAGCCCATGTGTGTGTGACACCGCGTATCACCATGGTGCATGGTGGCGGTCCTTGTATGTCTGCTGGCAACAAGTGTGACTTTTGCACCTACATGTGGCTGTTTTCATGTGTGTTGCTGTCCCTATGACTAGAGTGGCTGGGCATGTGGCTGTGCACGAGGGGGTGTTAGTGACTCTGGCACCTGTGGGCCTGGGACCACGTGTGAATTTGAGAGATATCCAGCGTGTGCACCTGTGAATGTGGCCAGCAGGCTGCTCTGGCCCCAAGAACTCCCAAACCTGAAATGTCACTTCAGAGCTGCCAGCAATTTTCTGTCTGCTAAGACATGGGCAGGCTGTGGAAAACTATTTTCTAAATGTAGTTACCCAGATATAAAGTGGGAGCGCTGCCACATAGACCCATGGTCATCTGATGTGCTGGCCACAGAGGCAACAGGAGAAGGACCAGGAGAAAGGCTTAGGGTCTGCCATGGGGAAGACTTGCCACCTGCCCTCCGTCTGTCCTGCAGCCCTTAGCCCAGCCCAGCCCCACGGGGCCTCAGCTGGGTCCTGACCACACACACAGTCCACAGACCAGGACCAGGATCAAAGACAGCCAGCTCCAGGGTGAACACAGAGGACGGTGTGGAGGAAGATGGCATGGACCCCGGGGAGGGCCCTGTGAGTCTGTGCATGGACAAGATGGGGTGCAGTGGTAGGGTGCTCGCAGATCTCGCCAGGGGCAGACTCATGCAAATGCCAAAGCAACCGAGTGCCTGGTAACGACCTTGCTCAGATTCTCCTGCCCATCTCTACACTATCTGCTGACCAGCCATCAGCTTCCCACTTTCCACACTTACCTCTTTGCTGACACAACTTGCCCACAAGCTGCCCCCAGCTCTGGGGCCTGAGAAACCACCACACACATGCATTCACACACAGTCCACGGAGAATCCTCGTCTATTTACCCACTCCATTCATTCATGCATGTGTGCATGCATTCATTCATTCACCAAATGCTCATGGAGCACCTCCTCTGAACCACCAGCTCTGCGGACCCCTCTAGTCCCCCAGGCCCCCCAAGTCAAAGCAATGAAAGCAAAGTCCCAACGGACCTCCACGTGGGTAGCTCAGAAAAGAGGAAGCTAGGGGCTGGGTGGGATGGTGGCCGTTAGCTGGAGGGAAGCTCTGAGCTGGTGTCACAACCAGGTCTTTGTATCAAGCCGGATGGCCTCTGGAGGTTGGGTAAATGCCATGACTGCCCTCCCCTGACCCCAGGCTCCCCTGACTGGACCTGGCACTTCACTCTGCCTGAAGCCCAGGGTCTGTCTCACCTAGGATTGACCCCAAGGCTTCAGAGCTGTCCCCCAATCCCACACCCCACAGAACAAGGTCCACCTCTCTGTTAGCTCTCGGGGGGCCCCTCAGTTGGGCCCAGGCTGCCTTTGCTGCCCCTCATGCTCATTCTCACCAGCTACACCAGCCTCTGTGACTTAAACGGGGGCTTGGAGGCCTTCCAGCTCCTCCCCACTCTCCCTCCTCAGGGTCCTCAAAGGCCTAGAGAGCCCGAGCCCATCTTCCAAGTACTGCCCACTTCCCCCAACTTGTCATCCATGCGTCCTCGTTTGCATTTTGCTCATAATGATAGCAATATAATGAGACGTATCCAACACCTCCTTGGTGCCTGGCACGATGGGTGATATTTCCAACTGCCTATATCATGAAGCGCAGTGACTGGAGCTGGAAGCAACCAAGGTCATGGATCCCCAGCCCAGCCTCCTCCTCCCCTACATCACCTGGTTGGCTCTTCTCATTCTTCAGGACTCACCTGGAATGTCCCATCCTCAGGAGTCCTCTCCAAGCCCCCAAATAAAGCAGTCCCTGTTCTGGCCACTCAAACGACCTGTGTGAGCTCTCACTCTCATGTGATCACGTGTTTGGATGGGCTTGTGTTTACATCTGTCTCCCCCACTAGACTGTCTACTCCATGAGAGCAGGACTGCATCTGTCTTGTTCACAGCCGCTACCCTGGCACCTAGTTCAATGCCCGGTAAACAGTAAGTACACAATATGTATTTGCCGAATGAGTAAACCTATTTATCTATTTTTTGAAAACAACCTCACTCCAGCAAGAATCTGAGGTTGTTTATAAGAATGCATACAATTCTATACGAGAGAAAAAACAAAGTTGGAATCAAAGATTTTGACCTTCTCTACAAACAATAAATGCAGGAGAGGGTGTGGAGAAAAGGGAACCCTCCTACACTGTTGGGGGAAATGTAAATTGGCACAGCTACTATGGAGAGCAGTATGGAGTTTCCTTAAAAAACGAAAAATAGGGCTTCCCTGGTGGCACAGTGGTTGAGAGTCCGCCTGCTGATGCAGGGGACACGGGTTCGTGCCCCGGTCCGGGAAGATCCCACATGCCGCAGAGCAGCTAGGCCCGTGAGCCATGGCCGCTGAGCCTGCGCGTCCGGAGCCTGTGCTCCACAACGGGAGAGGCCACAACAGTGAAAGGCCCGCGTACCGCAAAAAAAAAAAAAAAAAAATCTGGATGTGAGGCTTTTCTCAAAAAATGGGAGGAAGGCCTGGCCACACCGGGCTGTGTTCCTTGAGATGACAATGACCGGAGCTGAGATGGGGCCTCCCCTCAGCACAGGGGGCGCAGGGCATGCACTGCCTCACCCCATCTGGCCTCTGTGGGCCTCTGTGCTGCTGACCCCAGGTCTATGCTGCAAAGAGATTAGCTTGCAAGGTCTGCAGAGTGCAGAGCGGGGCTGAGAAGGCTTCCCTAAGGTGAAGGGAAGCCATCTCTCCTGGTTGATTTCACTCACGATGACTCTAAAAGCCACAGCACAGTCACCACAGTTTTAGGGCTGGTGAATGTTGACATGTCACAAACCTGTTAGTCTTGCACAAGAATCAGTTAACTCAGTACCCGCCAGGCCCCAACAGTGCCTCTGGTCTCACCCCCGACCAGAGCTTGAGGGCTTTAATTAAACCCAAAGGGAACCCCTGGAGCGAGGGAGCCACCAGCAGCCCCTTGGGCAATGAGGTGGGTGACAGGGCAAGGACATATTGGGAGAGGCAGGAAGGCAGGCCTGGCTCTAATCTTGACTCCAGCTCTGAAACTTTGGACAAGTCACTTCTCCAAGCCTCCGTTCCCTCATCTGTATCCAACAGCTGATACTAACTGCATAACGTTTCCAGAGGCTGGTCCCTCCCCCAAGCATGGAGGCAGGGTCTCAGGGAGTCCTCGTGTCAACCTTGTCCATAGAAAGTATCCCAGTCAGGGGTCTCCAAAGAGACAGAACCAATAAGATATATATTTAGCATATATGGAGAGAGAGAGATTTATTTCATTTTAAGGAATTGGCTCATATGATTGTGGAGGCTGGCAAATCTGAAATTTGTACGGCAGGCCAGGAGGCTGGAAACTCAGGCAGAATTTCTATATCACAGCTTGGAGCAGAAGTCCTTCTCCAGGAAACCTCAGGTTTTGCTCTTAAGGCCTTCAGCTGACTGTATGAGGCCCACCCACATTATCAAGGATAACCTCCTTTACTTAAATTACAGATGTTAATCGCATGTACAAAATACCTTCACAGCCACATCCAGACCAGTGTTTAAACAAACAATAGGCAACATCGCCTAGCCAAGTTGACACATAACATTTAACCAACACAGAACGCATTATTTCCTTTTGCGCATGAGGAAATTGAAGCTCAGAGAGGCTGTGCCACACGCTTAAGGCTAAGGAGCACAGAGGGATGGAGCTGGGAGGTGAACACGAGCCAGAGTCGGCTCCACTCTGAGGTCAGGGCTGTGGGTGGCTACTCCACACGGGGCGTGTGAGGATCAGATAGGAAAATGCACAGAAGTGCATGGGACCATGTCTATGGTAGGGACAGAAATCAATAGGGCAGTGGGTGGTATTAGGGAATTACTGTTAGTACTGAGAAAGGACAGAATGGCGTGGGAACAGGGAAAGGAGGCAGAGGAGTGTTGCTCCACCCCATGAGGGATGGGTTCTAGAGTGTAGGGCAGAGAACCTACAGTCCCCGGGCCCCCCAAGGAGGAGGGGGGCAGAAGGTGGACTCCAGCAGGCTGTGATCTCCCATGTCAGGCAACGAAGTCCAGAGCCTCTGACCCACGTGCAGGGCACAGAGAGGGAGCACAGTGTCGCCAGCATGTGGGGTCAGAAAGAAGTCTCGCCTCCTGAGGCTGTGGCTGGTTGCCCAGACGTTCCTGGAAGTGGGTGATTTCCCCTAAGGGTCCAGCTGGCTGGCTCCTGGGCTGGTCACTGCCATGTGCCCACCCTAACTGGACTAACACCCAGAGGTAGAGAAAAGCTTCCACTGAGACCTGAAACCCTTAGACACAGTCCCAGCCTCATTCCTCCCAGCTTCCTTAATCTCCCCGGGGTGGAGCGCTAGATCAGAGGCAGAAGGCCAGCAGGTCAGCCATGTTCTCCACCTGCTGGCTGTGTGACCTTGGGCAAGTCACTTAACCATTTTGAACTTCTGTCCAACGTATGTGGCTAATCATTACACAGACCGAGAGGTCTGCTTCGGGGCTAGAGGGCTGCTTCGCCAGGACCAGGCCAAACATCTGAATAGAGCTGTTGCCAAACATCTGAATAGAGCTGTTACTTGTTGCCATACTTGTTCATCATAGTATCATCCTCCCTGGCCTTCTTTTTACGCCTGTCCACCCAGCACCACTTCGCTGAGCCTCGCTCACTCTCTCCCCCATCCTCCCTTCCTTTTTCCAGCTCCCATATCTTCTGGTCAGAATGTGTGCTGGGTAGGCTTTTAAATGCCTCCAGGGCCAGAGAGAAATGAAGTCCCTTGCCTTGGTTGATAATCGCAGTGTTGATAACAGTGGGATTCTGGCAGTGGTTGGTTGGGACTCTGACCCCCGCCCTCCCCTCTGCCACATACCTCGTCCTTCTCCCTCTTGCCTCCAGCCTCCCTGGCCCCCTAAGTCCCTCCTCCACACCAGGCTCCTCTAGCCGCCCCAGAGGGCCCCTCAGCCTGGCTGCTCCATCAGAGGTGGTATCTCATTGATACCAGGTCCCAGTTCCAAGGTGGGTCCCCCCTCCCCACCACTGTCCATCCCAGGCCCCTTGCCCACACTGGTCACAGCCTGTAATGGTTCCTTTCCTGGGGTGCCTCCCCAGCAGCCCAGGGCAGGGAGCGAGGCTCCTTCACACTGTGCACCCAGCACCAGCTGGAGGAGGCAGGCTTAGCCTGCTCCCTTCACCCCCCATCGCCACTCCATCACCTCAGGGGGCCTGCTCTGACCTGACCTGCAGGCAGGGGCTGGGGGTGAGGACAAGCACTGGGGAACCCACTTCTGGGCCAGCCTGATTCTTCCCCTCACCCCGCAACCCTCCTCCAGAGGCTGAGGGCAAAACAGCCTAGTGTGTGGGCTAGAAAGCAGGACACCTGGATCCCTTTGCAGCACAAACCTCACTTGCTGTGTGGCCTTGAGCAAGTCCTCTCCCCTCTCTGGGTCTTAGTCATCCCGGCTCTAAAATGGGCTAGGGCTACCGACACACACCCAGAGGTCTGCAAGGCCAGACAGTTGTCACTGCTTGGACATCACATGTCCACAGGGTTGGGGACCCACTGAAGGGAGCGCTGGTGGAGAAGTGGAGAGAGCACGTCCTGCCTGGGCCAGCCCAGGGGCTCCAGGTCTGCTGAGTCCTCAAGAGAAGCTGGAAATCTGAGTTTCAATTTAACGATCTCCTGACTGCAAAATCTTGACAACTAATTCACATGTTTAAAAGCACTGTGTGGGGACTTCCCTGGTGGTGCAATGGATAAGACTCCACGCTCCCAATGCAGGGGCCCCGGGTTTGATCCCTGGTCAGGGAACTAGATCCCACATGCATGCCGCAACTAAGAGTTCGCATGCCACAACCAAGGAGCCTGCCTGCCGCAACTAAGACCTGGTGCAACCAAATAAATTAATTAATTAAAAAAATAAAAGCACCGTGTAGGTCAAACAGAACACGTCTGGGCCACAGTCTGTGGGTGGTAGACTAGAAGGCTAGGTTCCAGGGCCCTCTGGGGCTCTCTGGAAGGATAGTGTTTGCTCTGGGGGCATTTCCTGCTCTCATTTGGCAAGAGGGTGGCGTGCTGTTCCTTGTGTACCACCCCAGACCTGCTTCCTGGAGCATTTGATGGCTTTGCTCCACTCTGGCCTCTTTCCCCGACTAGTCAATCGGAGTCCACCCCTTGACCTGTAGATGGCTTCACAAACACAGGCCCAGGCCTGCCCCAGCTAGGCCAGAGCCTGAGAGGGTTCCAAAGGCAGGGCCAGCATAAGGCAGGTGTTGGGGGCCTCAGAACCCTCTTGCCCCGCCCAATCCCCAAATTCCTATCATAACTCCCGGGCCCTATCACTGTAAACCCTGGAGCTCATGTTTCCAACCCTCAGGGCAGACCTGAGCTGTTTCTAGAAACTCTAGCCACTCTGCAAAGCTGGCCCCTCACCCACCACTATTCAGACAGGGACTGACACCCCAAGGAGCACTGCTGGGCCAAGGCCAAGGCCACACTGACCATGAGCAGCACAGGCTGGAGGTTTTGTCTGTCTCTAAAACTGTCTCGTGTCCATTCGGGTCTCCTCGAGGTGAAGGCTAGCAAGATTTCTCAGCTGGCTGGCAGATGTGGAAAATGAGGCCCAGAGGAAAGCAGTAAGCTTGCTCAAGGTCCCTGGGCTGCGTGATCCTTATAGAGGGGCACTGCTAAAAATAGTTCCTGGAACCCAGAGTGGAAAAGGATGAATTCTGGGGCTAGCGTCAACGTTTTTCTTTTGCCTTGATCCCTGGGCAGATGCTGTATGCAGCAGCCCCTGAGGGTGAAGATGACGCAGACGGCGCAGAGAGTGGGGAGGAAGGAGAAAGTCAGGGAGGCCAGATCCCAGCATCATCCCCAGAACGGAGCCTGACCTTGCCTGAACTCCGGAGGCTTGGGCTCCCCTGCCCAGGGCCAGGGTGATAAGATGAGTTTATATCGCAGCTCTGAGGAGGGAGGCAAGACAGGATTGAGGGAGAGAAAAGAGAGGGAAGGAAAAATCACGGGGGAGGGAGAGGGGAGTAAGTATGCTAAACCCAGGAGAGGGACGACAACTTTGCCAGAATGGGGCCCACCCAGACTCATCACTGAGGCAGGAGGGGCACTCCCACTTCACAGATGCAAAATCTGAGGCTTAGGGCATGGGGTAATTTGCCCAAGATCGCAGAATCAGAAAGTAGCACAGTCAAGATTAGAATTCATGGCTTTAGCCTTTGCCCTTCAAACAAGGTCTCAAACTGGAAACCACTCAGGCAGCATTTCCCAAAATGTGGCCCCAATATACCCTACCCCTGCATTACCAGGAGGGAGCCTGGTTAAAATGCAGATTCCTGGGTCAGAATCAAAGGGGCATGGCCCAGGAATATGCATTTTGACCAGTGCCCTGCTGGTGGTTCTTTGAGACCTAACACTGGGAAGCTCTGTGGCTCTCTTTTGGCTTTTCTGGTCTGACTTCCTAGCCCTACATCCTAGCTGCACCCCTGCAGCCAAGCTATTCAAACTGAGTCACCCTGCCCTCCAGGACAGAACTAGGCCTTTCCCATTCAATGACTCGCCCACCAGTCTCCCAGTCCCATATAGACCCACCCTTCCAGCCAGTACCTCTCTTCTGGAAGCCTTCCTTGTGGTTGGGATTCCCCTCTCCTTCAGCTTGTGTTGAAGTAATATTGGGTTGGCCCAATAGTTCGTTTGGGTTTCCCATAGCATCTTACGGAAAAACCCTAACGAACTTTTGGGCCAACCCAATAGCCTCCTCCTCCCTCTGGAATTATTTACAACATCCTATTTTACTTTCCCGGTGGATCTGCTTTGTTTCCCAACCTTTCCCTCTATTAAACAGGAAACTCCCAGAGGACTAGAAACTTATTGGTTTAAACAATAAGCCTCTGAAATCCATGACTTCACTTGCCCCTCTGCCAACCACAAGTGGCAAGGCTGGGAGAGCTTTACAATGAGGAAATGGAGCCTTAGAGAGATTGTAGCCTACCTAAGACCAAGTAAGATTGAGCCGGGGTTAGAACCCATGTCCAGCTCCGATGTCCAGTTCTTTCTGCTTCTGCTTTGCCTCTGATCACTCAAACAGCTCTGCGACGCGGGCAGGACAGGGATTATGATCCCATTGCTCAGATAAGGAAAAGTGAGGCCCAGAGATGGACAAAGCACTCAATACCATCTTTACCCTGTTTTGGCTGCACCTGGGTCTGACCTTTTCTCTTACCCTCTCTCCGGCTGTTGGGCACTGCCCAGGGCCCCTCAGCAGGACGGGGCAGAGCTGAACTTTGGGTTCCCAGGCAAAGCCCTCATCCTGGACCCCTGGAATGGTCCCAGTGCCACTCCAGACCCAGGTGCCTCCTCTTCAGGTGGAGACTCGCCTCACCTGCCTTGCAGCTGGCTGGAGATTCAAAGAGAGGGAATTGGGAAATACCTGGACACACCTTGGTCACCATCACTCTAGACTTTGTCCCTCTTATTAATGCCCAGCTGAGGAGGAAGCGACCTGGGTGGTCCTTTCCTGAAGAGTGGAGGAGGACAACTCTGAGCCTGGCACGGGCCCAACCCAACCAAGCCCAAGTTAAGCTGGGAAGGGTGTGGAGCAAGGAGGCCAGGCTGGCGTTCCTGAGAGGGGTTTGCCAAGCTGTACTCCACAGGTGTGGTCTAGGGGAGACTCAAAGGTTGCCCTAGGGTGAGGGCAACTCTGAACTTTGGGAGAGAGTACTGAGTCACCCAGCTGGTGCCCGGCCAGGGTGGCCAGCAGGGACTTTGGATAGCCCACAATGGAAAATAAAAATAATAATTGGGCTTCCCTGGTGGCGCAGTGGTTGAGAGTCTGCCTGCCGATGCAGCGGACACGGGTTCGTGCCCCGGTCCGGGAAGATCCCACATGCCGCGGAGCGGCTGGGCCCGTGAGCCATGGCCGCTGACCCTGCGCTTCCGAAGCCTGTGCTCTGCAACGGGAGAGGCCACAACAATAAGAGGCCCGCGTACCGCAAAAAAAAAAAGTAATAATAATAATAATTAATATATGTCAACCCCCAACTATGTGTCAGGCCCCATGCCTCCACCCTCACCTCCCACCCAGTGTGTAGTGTGTGGGTTCCATCCAGCCCTGTTCCTTGTGCTCCTTCTCTGCATCAGGTTAAGTCCCTTTATTTCGGACCAGAAAAATGCCACGGCTGGGTCTCCGTCTGCTTCTCCTCGTCCTCCTCACTACGGATCCCTCCCTCCAGCTCCCTGGTCATCACCCCCAGGACCACTCCATCCTTGGTCAATCCAGCCCCATCTCCTCCGGGAAGCCCTCCGCCATGAAAAAAGCCCCGGGTGGGTCAGATCCTGCTTAAGACCCTGGTCCGGAACTCCTCGTTTCCCCTGCCTCCTCTATATCCAAGGCACCCGTTTTTGCAGCCCTATAACCCCCTGGTTACCCTAGAGGCGCTTCCCCTCCGACTCTGCCCTTTTATGCTCCACAAAGGATTCTGAAGCATAGGGTAGTTAGGGGAAGCGGCAAGGTGGTGCAGCATGAAGTCATCCGTCCCCAGCCTTGTTCTTCGTCCTCCCAGCAGGCCGTCCCGGTAAGCCCAGGTCCCACCAGCACAAACCGAGCCTAAGGAGGAGTGCCTTTACGCCCCGCCCCGCCCTTCCAACTTCTGGAGTGCCCCGCGGCACGCCTGCGCGGAGGACGCCCCGGCCCATGGCGCATGCGCAGCTGTCTATCTGTGTATATTAGGACGACTGGGTTCGCGGCCTGAGGATTCTCGCGGATAAGGGCAAGGGTTTGTTTCTACCCTTGTTTGGGTACACGCCGCCGACGCCGCCGACGCCGCCTCCGCCGAGTCTCCCGCGCAGGTGAGGGCCCCGCGCTCTGGATGCGGCGCGGCCGGGGACAACCCCCGCGTGTCCTGCTTGCCTGCGCCCCGCTACTCCGGCCATTGGGACCCCATCCCCCACCGCTCCAATCACCCGCCGCCTCGGGGTCAACTTTCATATGCCCGATCTTCTACCTGATCGGCCCCCTCACGGCGTTCCCCGTTTAATTGACCGCTTTCGAATTCCCTTCTTAGACACCTCCCGTTATTCTCGAGCTCTCGACGCCCCGGGTAACCACAGACCTCCCCTGCCCAGGACCACCACTTTCCACCAGACCCACGGCCCTCATTTTTTAGCCCTTGTCTCTTCCCAGTTAGCCCCAGCGGCGCTTCCCCTCGTATCCCTGGCCTTCTTTATGCCCCCTCCTTTCTCAGTTATGCCCAGTTCACGGAGCTGTAGGGGCATAACCTCGGGGAAATCATGGCCTCAGGAACCCAGGGCCGGACTGGATGCCTTCTTGGGGTCTGGGAGTGTAGGGACCCGGAGAAGATCAGGATCCCTAAGAGTCTTCTCTGCCTTGATGGATGACAGTGGCTTCTTCCCTGGCCTCACTTCTTCACCTGGGTGGGTGCCAAGGTGTGTTATCTGCACTTCTGCACTGTGTATCTTCCTCAAGGAGCCTCTGACCTCCTAAACCTGTTCCTGACTTGTCCCTCCTGTCCCACCCCCTTGGTTATTGATCATCAGTATTTACCGTATTTGGTAAAGTAGTTTTGCAGGTGCCTTTGTATGGAGCTGGGGAATGAAGGTGATCTGGGTAGAGTGTGGTCACCACTTCTTAGTTGAGTCCCTCATCAGTGCTGTCCTTAGACATTTTTGAGTGAGACTTGTTAGTATCCCACAGTACCCTTGCTATAAATTTCAGGTGACACCTGAACCCAGTGACCTTGGAGTGGTATTTGCGTGATTATTAACAAGTGTTGGTATCACTCCTCATCTTTGTACAGGATCAGTGCACCTCCGGGACATGGAGACTGTTGTTCGCCGCTGCCCATTCTTATCCCGAGTGCCTCAGGCCTTTCTGCAGAAGGCAGGCAAATCTCTATTGTTCTATGCCCAAAACTGCCCTAAGATGATGGAAGTTGGGGCCAAGCCAGCCCCTCGGGCCCTGTCCGCTTCAGCAGTACTCTGCCAGCAGGTCAAAGAAACCCCTCCGGCCAACGAGAGTAAGTGTCCTTAGCAATGAAGTAGAGAGTGGTGATGTTTGCATTCATTACAAGACCCTGGAAGCAATTCTCACGCACAGTGCTGATGAGGGTCACGCGAGGCGGTTACTTGGTGCCAGGGTCAGTTCTCTGCATAGATTATCTCATGGAATTGTCATCCTAACCCCACAAAGTAGGCAGTTTTAGTTTTCACATCTTTAAAGGTGAAACAGTGGCCAGCATTCCACCTTGTGGATTGCGTGTCAGTGTCTGTTGGAGTTTGTGAGTTGTCAGTTCCTCGTTCATGTAAATGTAAAGTTGGAATCTTTATGTAAAGTTGGAATGTAGATGCTTGTAGCTTTTAAAGTTGTGATTTTTTTTCTTCTTTTTTTTTTTCCTTGCCTTTGCTATGTTGCCTGACCTGTGCCTTTTGCCCTCAATTCCTTTCTGTGCTATGCCTTCCCAAATTCCTGGTAGTTTCTTATGCAGTCACTTATCATACCTTATCTCTTTGTCTGGCTCCAGACCACATAGGCTATTCCAGGCTAAACCATCTTCAAAGTCAACTCTACCTGTGAGTTTTTCAGTTAGGTTAGGCTACACTGAGGTATCAAGCAACCCCCAAATCTCAGGGCTTAACACATAAAGATTTCTGTCTTGTTCACACAAGGTCCACTTTGGGTCATCAGGGCAATTCTGTTCTAAGCAGTGACCTGGGGTTCCACACTCTGGTGTCCTACAGCTTTAACTCTGAAATAGGTGGCTTTTGGGTCACTATTGCATAAGGGGAAAGTGAGAGGGTCTCAAACCAGCTCATCTTTTTAAAACTTTTCATAACAGTAAATTTCAATTATGAACAACAATAATCAATCCAGGGCCAATTTTGCTTCACTTGTGTCCCCATTCACCCCGCCTGCTCCCACTGGATTAACTTGAAACTGATTCCAGAAATTTCCTCTGTAAATATCAGTATGCACCTTTAAAAGATATGACTTCTTTCTTTTTTTTGCGGGCGGGAGCACACCACGTGGCATGTGGGATCCTAGTTCCTTAACCAGGGATCGAACCAGTGGAAGTGCGGATTCTTAACCACTGGACCGCCAGGGAAGTCCCTATGAGTTCTTTCTAAAAGCACCATCACAATACCATTATCACACCTAAAAAATGATGCAATTTCCTAATATCATCAAATACTCAGCCCCACCAGCTCTCGGATATTTTAGCCAGGAAGCAACACACGACATGCATTGGCCAGAACTCGTCACACGGCTCCAACTAAATGCACGGATGCTAGTTTTCTCTTTTTTTAATTATGTTTTTTACTGTGGCAAAATGCATATAACATAAAACTTACCATCTCAACCATTTTTAAGTGTACAGTGGTATTAAGTACATTCATATTGTTCTGCAGCCATCACCACCATCCAGTGTCCAGAACTCTTTTCATTGTCCCAAACTGAAACTCTGAGCCAACTAAATACTAACTCCCCATCCTCCTCCCCCAGATCCTAGCAAACATTATTCTACTTCCTCTCTATGAATTTGACTACTCTAGAAACCTCACATAAGTGGAATCATACAAAATTTGTTAAAGTAGTGATTTTTTTGACACATGTGTCTTTTTTTTGTTGTTGGCACGGCTTGCGGGATTTTAGTTCCCCGACCAGGGATCAAACACAAGCCCCCTGCAGTGGAAGTGCTGAGTCCTAACTACTGGACCACCAGGGAATTCCCTTAACACATGTATCTTTATTTTGTATATGAATTTTTAAATTTTGCTTTTAATAAAGACATCAGAGATTTGGTTTTGGTCTGTCTTTGCCAGGAAAGAATGAAGCTTTTCAGATACCACTTAATTCTAGGGAATAATTTACCTTACAGGCTCTGTTAGTTGTGTTTTCTGGATGTGGACTTGTAAGAAAAGAATGTTTTTTACTAGAAAGCATTTAATCCTTTCTAGGATTTCTTTCCCTCTTTACCATTGTTTAGGAGTTAGTTATGTTTTTTACCATTCTGTCCCTAGCAGTAGATTCCTCTTCTGTTCCTGGTTGAGTAAAATGTGACTTATCCACTTGATAGACTGCCATGCATCCATCACAAATGATATTCACAAACTATTTACTAGCTTATGTAGATCTTTATAATGAAAAGGGCAGAATAAACAAGCATATACAGAATAAGTACAACTTTTTCTAAATCTACACATAAGGGGTAAAGAAAGATAATATGCCAAGTTGTCTGCAATGGTTATGTTTTGAATAATAGAACTCTATTTTTCTAGACTTCCTACAATGAATATGTATTTACTGACTTTTATAGTGAGTGAAATGAACTTGAAAGCAGGTTTTTTTTAAATTTTATTTTTTCGCCGCACAGCATGCGGGATCTTAGTTCCCACACCAGGGATTGAACCCCTGCCCCCTGCAGTGGAAGGGTGGAGTCCTAACAACTGAACTGCTGGGGAATTCCCCAAGGCAATTTTTTTGCTTTCCTTTATAGATTTTAATACAAACTGTATTGAGACACTGCCCAAGTTGTAGGAGAGCCTAGCCTATGACTCACAGGAGGATTCCAGAATGATGAAGAAAGACTTCTCTGGAAGGAAGATGAATGCATTTGCTCAAGGGGAGAGGGAAGTCTAGAAGCTTACCAGCCAACTGCATTAAGTCATGAACTTCTTTGAGGCATTTAGAGAAAACTGGTAGTTTATCTGTTAAGCAATGGCAAGCTTTTTTTTGTCAAGAATCTGTTTAGAAAATATTAGCAGAGAAAAAAACCGTATGACCACTTCCAGTTACCTTCAAGAGTGTGTCCTCGCATGAAATATGCTGAGTGTACTTGGGGTAGATTTACTGGAAATAATTCAACTCAAGAATGCTGGGCTGTCTAGAACTAGAAGATACTACTTTGGGGATTTATAAGTGAGAAATACTATGGGTTTGAGAGGTAGGTGAACTGTGCCGGTTAACTCTTCACAGGAACATTGTGTCCAGTGAGGCAGATGAGAAAACAGTTGATTTAGCAGAACCTAATAAGAATAAACTTGTCTTTGGATCATGGGATAGAGTAAGTATAAGGTTTGTCTTTGAGGCAACAAGAGAAAGAAACAAGTGGGCTTCTGTGTACCGTGCAACCAGATCTGATGCTTCCGTTTTAACATTTCCCCCCTCAGAGGACAAAACTGCCAAAGCCAAGGTGCAGCAGGCTCCTGATGGATCCCAGCAGACTCCAGATGGCACGCAGCTTCCGTCTGGACACGCCTCCCTTGCCGCGAGCCAGGGCAGTGCGAGCAAATGCCCTTTCCTGGCAGCCCAGATGAGCCAGGGCGGCAGCAGCGTCTTCTGCAAAGCCAGCCTAGAGCTTCAGGAGGATGTGCAGGAAATGCATGCCGTGAGGGAAGGTAAACAGATGACATGAGCCATCAGAAGAGCGAAGAGGTTCTGTGGCTCTTTCAGACCCTCAGATTTATGTGTGAACTATTATTAGGGTAGTATTTGTGTCAGCACCTTCCTGTTTTAGGGCCGAGGAGGAAGGTCATCAAGATAGAGGACTGTATGGCAAAATGTGGGAGTTCTTTTTCTGTGTGTGTGTGTGTAGGATGTAACCAGCTTTTACAGTAATTCTTTAATTTCTGAAAATACCCCTCAGGCATAAACTATTACCAGTGCCCTTTGTTTCTTTCCCACCATTTGGTTGGATAAAAGGTAAAAAACAGTGTTACTGCAGTAAGTGCTAGTTTTAGGACTCCCAAGCTGTGTGTCTTAGTGGTGGTCATTGAGTGGCAACCTTAATTCCACTTGTGGCCGTATCCATGGAACACATAAGGTCCCCAGAAGTTCTCCCCAGCAGAAATGATACAAGTGGCTGAAATTGTTTTCTGTGAAGAAAATCAGGGTAGGGGGGGTGTGATGGGGAAGGCAAACCAGCCAGAAAAAAAAAGCTTTGGACTTTAATGTTCCTCAAAGCTGACTGGTAGCTCTGAAAACAAAACCAAACAGTAACTAAAGAAGAAGAAAAGCTTCATACACTGAGTTACATCTCACTTTCGTTATGATGGGCTATTTTTGTGAACTAGGCAGTAAGCCATTTTTAACAGTATGTCTGGAAGGTATTGTAGACTCAGAATAGAACATTGGTCCCCTTTGCCTCTTGTTACTTTTGTTACAGAGGTTGCCCAAACCTCAGTGAATCCCAGTGTGATTAGTGTGAAGACCGATGGAGGGGAGCTGAGTGGTTTGCTGAAGAACTTTCAGGACATCATGCGAAAGCAACGACCAGAAGGAGTGTCCCACCTTCTTCAAGATAACTTGCCAAAATGTGAGTCTTCTTGTTATTTGCCTGATGCAGGAGAGTTTATAACTTAAACATACATCAGATTAAACGTATAATTGCATGGTGAGTTGTGGATTAAAAGCCATGTCTCTTGCTTGATGCAAGTAGATGCTCTTGGCTATAGTGAATGCCAGTCCTATTGATAGCCTGCCTCATCTCTCTCAATACCTACTGTCTGCTCACGGGGTCAGACATTGTCATTTGAGACATACACAGACTCAAGATAAGGATGTCAAGGAGCTTGCCCAGATGAGTACTTAGTACTTAGTACGTTAGTTTGTCCAGAATCTCCTTGCTCCCAAATGGCCAAGCTGGGATTGGAACCTAGGTCTTAACACCAAAGCCTAGATGTGCTTTTTAACCGTCAAACTGTACCATCTTTTGTTCGGTTTTTAGCTGTTTCCACTTTTCAGTATGATCATTTCTTTGAGAAGAAAATTGACGAGAAAAAAAATGACCATACCTATCGAGTTTTCAAAACTGTGAACCGGAGGGCGCAGCTCTTCCCCATGGCAGATGACTACTCAGACTCTCTCGTCACCAAAAAGCAGGTGTCCGTCTGGTGTAGCAATGACTACCTAGGAATGAGTTGCCACCCACGGGTGTGTGGAGCCGTCATGTAAGTAGCCTTCAGTTTTCAGATGTCACTGGCACGTCACTGGCATGACTTAGCAAGACACTGATGATTTATAGAAATTGGATCTTTTATGAGGGGGGATATTCAGCAGCTGAGAGTGTGCCATAGCAAAATGCTCTTCTTAGCCTTTAAAAATATGTACAGGTTACTTTTAGAGAAACTCTAATGTGTAAATAGTTGGTGGAGCCCCTTTGTGAGAGTTTTTTCTGGGCTCATTGGCTACACATGTCCACTTACTACCCCTCCACAGGCAATCTTGCACAGAGGCTTCCTGGCTTGTGGCTGTGGGTGGAGAAATACAAATCGAGCAGCACTGGATGGTAGAGGGACTGCCCTGGTGGTACAGTGGTTAGGACTTCACGCTCCCAGTGCAGGGGGCCCGGGTTCAGTCCCTGGTCAGGGAACTAGATCCCACATGCATGCTGTAACTAAGGGTTCACACACGACAACTAAGGAGGCTGCTTGCTGCAACTAAGACCCAGTGCAACCAAATAAATAAATATTTAAAAAAAAAAAAAAAGGGCTGGTAGAGCCTGTTGTTCATGTCCTTCAGGAGGTTTGCCATGGCTAGGAACACTTGAGAGAGTTGCTGGTCAAACTCTCCAAGCAGGCTTGCTAGAGAGAGCCCAGTCTGAGGTTTAGTAATAGAGATAGCCTAACATTACGGGACTGGTTCACAAAGAGTTTAGGTAGCCACCATTCAAGATGTCCCTCTAGAGCCTGAGGTCGTGTTATTGGAGAAAAAGATGTTTGTCAGAGAAAAGAAATCTCAGTAAGTTAACTAAAACTCAACTAAGATTGTTAACACTTGCTCTTGATGTTCCCTAGAGGCCTCATCACCCTGGTGTTGAGACCTTCTCCCGCCCAGTCTAGAGATGAAGTGGGTTGAAACTTGTGTGAACTTCTGGTTCACAGGGAGAGAGGTGCTACCTCAACATCAGTTTCAGTCTCCTGGATCCTGGAGGGAGGAATGTTCACATCGTATTCAGAACCATGAGATTTATTTTCTGTCTGCTCTTTTTTTTTTAAAAGGGACACTTTGAAACAGCATGGTACTGGAGCAGGGGGTACTAGAAATATTTCTGGAACTAGTAAATTCCACGTGGACCTGGAGCAGGAGCTGGCTGACCTCCACGGGAAAGATGCAGCACTCCTGTTTTCCTCGTGCTTTGTGGCCAACGACTCAACCCTCTTCACTCTGGCTAAGATGATGCCAGGTAGGAAGCTGTCATGGGCGCCTTAGAGTTTTCTGGCTTTCTTAGTAGTCACAGGAATATTGACAACAAAGAAAGCTTACCAGAACCACTCAAGAGTTATGATAGTAACTGGAAGCATTTGTTCTTGAACTGAGCATAAAGCGTTAACTGTACATTATAAATGCCAGTAGAACATGATAACGATAAAGAATCAGATTTGCAGGGCTTGTCTTTAAGCTAATTGCTTCCAGTGTGCTTTGTACTCTAAGAAAATCCTTTGGAGAATTCTCTTAGTTATGTGTAGTTATCTTTCTTTCTAAAAAAAAAAAATTTATTTTTGGCTGCATTGGGTCTTCGTTGCTGCGCACGGGCTTCTCATTGTGGTGGCTTCTCTTGTGGTGGAGCGTGGGATCTAGGCGCACGGGCTTCAGTAGTTGTGGCTCGCTGGCTTCCGTAGTCGTGGCACGTGGGCTCAGTAGTTGTGGCATGCAGGCTCTAGAGCACAGGCTCAGTAGTTGTGGCACACGGGCTTAGCTGCTCCGCAGCATGTAGGATCTTCCCAAACCAGGGATCGATCCCGCGTCCCCTGCAATGGCAAGCCCTGTAGTTATCTTCCATTGAGTTTGGAGTGAGACAGCCAGATTTAAAAGCAGATTAGTTGCATGCCACTGGGTTATTTTATACCTATGGGCCTTCTCAGAGGAGAAGCACTAGTTAGTTATTTTTCCAGGAAGAAACTGCCACACAGGGTCTTTTTCCTACTGGGCAAAGCAACATTTTCAGGTCAAAGTCTGTTGTCCTTGACTGTCGAGGAAATAATTTGTCTTTGGTGCAGATGGCAATAAATAGCATTTTTGTGTTGTTAGGCTGTGAGATTTACTCTGATTCTGGGAACCATGCCTCCATGATCCAAGGGATTTGGAACAGCCGAGTGCCAAAGTACATCTACCGCCACAATGATGTCAACCACCTCCGAGAACTGCTGCAGAGGTCTGACCCTGCCGTCCCCAAGATTGTCGCATTTGAAACTGTCCACTCAATGGACGGTAAGTCTAGGTAGAGGCCAATCTGAAATCTTAAATGAAAACAAGGCCTGAACTTCTTAAAAGTGTGATATTTATTTCATTTTTGTAGTTTCTTTTCACTTTGCCAGGATTTTGTAGTTGCGGGACACTGTATAGATTGGGATGAATGTAGATATTCTACTCTGGCTTTTACTAGGCTCCAAACCCCAAGGTAATCCAGAAACTGGGGGAAGTTAATTGGTTTCCCCAATGTTAGAAATATCTTAGAACGTACGTTGTTGTGTTGTAACTCTTACCAAAACAGAAATTCGTGAAATAGCAAGCACTTCAACGCGGTCTGTGGTCTCTCCTAGGGGCAGTGTGCCCACTGGAAGAGCTGTGTGACGTGGCCCACGAGTTTGGAGCAATCACCTTTGTGGATGAGGTCCATGCGGTTGGGCTGTACGGGGCTCAAGGAGGAGGGATTGGCGATCGGGATGGAGTTATGCCAAAAATGGACATCATTTCTGGAACACTTGGTATGTACACTCTGCATAGTCTGTAATCTGCACTAAAATTACATTCTTCTAACAAGGCCAAGGACTACTGGTCTAACAGGTCAGGTGAGGAGATGGTCTGATAGCATCTAAAGCCTGGGTCACTTTTTTGAGTGAGTTTTTCTTTCCTCAGTGAGTGGTGGCACAGCTTATCAGAATCCCTTGAGTCATGGCATGGCCCCCAGAATCAAAGTAAATCTCACAGCCTAACATGATAGAAGTACCATTTGTTGCCATCTGAGCTCATTCCAAACATAGTTGTGGCTTTAGGTATACGCCGTGGCAACAGCCTTTACTCTCTGTGCGTCAGATTTTTCCCTTATATTAAAAAAAAAATAAAAAAGAAGAATTTTAGTGCTTTTGTCTTAGAGCTGCAGGTAAGGCATTGTGCTGTGAAGCACTGAGCTCTGTGCCTACCGGGTGGGAACATTCCAGTTCACCTGGCTACTTTGTATTTCCTCTGCTCCTCCCAATAGAGGGGCCGTGTCTCTTGGAGCAACTCCAGACTCTTCCAGACTCCATAGCCATGCTGCCTGCTGGGTGTAAATCTTGCATGCTTAATAACTCACTAGCTGTGTGACCTTGGGTTTATGGTTAATTTCTCTGTGCCTCAGTTTCCTCATCAATATGATGGAGGTAACAATAGAACCCACCTCAGCTTGGAGAAGATAAATGAACTGTATACAAACAATTACTGTAGACATTCTTTTGTCTATGAGGTAAAAATGTAAACTGTACAAATTTTTTTTTTTTTTTTTTTTTGGCTGCATTGGGTCTTTGTTGCTGCACACAGGCTTTCTCTAGTTGCGGCGAGCGGGGGCTCCTCTTCATTGCGGTGGGCATGCTTCTCATTGAGGTGGCTTCTCTTGTTGCAGAGCACGGGCTCTAGGCACACGGGCTTCAGTAGTTGTGGCATGAGGGCTCAGTAGTTGTGGCGTGCAGGCTCAGTAGTTGTGGCACACGGGCTTAGTTGCTCCACAGCATGTGGGATCTTCCCGGACCAGGGCTCGAACCCGTGTCCCCTGCATTGGCAGGCGGATTCTTAACCATTGCACCACCAGGCAAGTCCAACTGTACAAATCTGAGGATTTCAAAAGTTAGTAAGGCAGCTGGAGACCATGTAGTGGTTAGCTAAAGTGCCACTTTACAGCCTGCAGTTGGTAAAGGAAGGGCAGGCAAAAAAGAGCGTCCTTCAGCACCGTGAAGGGGCGTGAGAACGTCGTGCAGACCAGTAGAGCCTGGGGCCTCGCAGGGCAGAGCCTTGCCAAGAGGAAAGCTCTTGTTCATGCGTCCTAATTCCAGCAGCCCTTTTCTTGTAAAGAGCTCTTATGACGTGGGCTCTTTGAAGGTATGGTCACTGTGAGATGAAAAGGGCTGGAGAGAGAGATTTTCCACTGTCAGAGATTATACCAACCCAGCAGTGCGTGGGGCTCAAGCAAGACTGTTAATTACAGAACATAATGTTAAGATCAAGGAGGACTCTTCTGGAGTCATTAATCCTGAAACCCGAGATACCGATTATACAAGGGGACTTAACAAGAATTGAAAAATGAGGCCTGCCCTAAATCAACCCTAACAGGGTCTGAGTTTTCATATTTATCCAGCAAACACTCCTTGTCAGAGTTTTGTGGTTACTTAAGTAGAAATTAATACCAGCCCTGCCAAAACAGTTAATGTCTTAGCTGGGTGACATTCCGGCCTCAAGGGTAATTCTCACAGTGAGCCCCCCGCTCAGACCCTGTCCTGGAGCAGGCGCAATGCAGCGCGAGGGGGAATGCAGCCAGCCTGGGTGGGAAGGGAGGTGGCACGTGGGGTTCAGGCACGCTGTGATCAGTCGCCGGTGCCAGGCCTGGTCTGGAGACCTGTGCTTTGATCCTGGTCAGACACCAGCTTGGTCTTGTGACTTTGGTCAAGACCCTTTCATAACGTTCTCAGCTTTTTCCCGTTTGGAAATGGGCTTGATTTGAGTCTTAGGGCAAATAAAGATGAGGAAGAGAAGAGTGAGTGCTCTGAGGCTCTGCAGCCCCTGGCTGTGCACACTTAGGGCAGTTGCTGTAATAAATGAGCCTGTCTCCTCCCAGGCAAAGCCTTTGGCTGTGTTGGAGGGTACATCGCCAGTACGAGTTCCCTGATCGACACCATCCGGTCCTATGCGGCGGGCTTCATCTTCACCACCTCCCTGCCGCCCATGCTGCTGGCTGGAGCGCTGGAGTCTGTGCGGATCCTGAAGAGCACCGAGGGCCGGGTGCTTCGGCGCCAACACCAGCGCAACGTCAAGCTCATGAGGCAGATGCTGATGGACGCCAGCCTCCCAGTCGTCCACTGCCCCAGTCACATCATCCCCGTCCGGGTAATGAGCGGCCTGTGATTGGACTCGCTGGGGGCCGGGGCTCCGCACTCAACGGGAGATGTCCTGGTTCATGCCTTCCTGAAGTTGGGCTGCGGCGGGGTGACTGCCAGGGCGAGGGACTGTAGCCAGTGGCCCTCTGCCGTGTTTCTGCCTTTGGTTGACTTCACAATGAGAATGAAGCCTTTGAACCCAGCAGGCTGGAGCAGAGGTTCCTCCTCCAGAGCACTAGCCTTGACAGGGTAAACACAGAGCTTGTATCTGGAAAGCTCCGGAAGCCTGAGCTTGGCTAGCTTTGAAGTATGGCTTTCTATTCATTTAATTTTGAAATGGGTCTTGCTTTGCCTGCTACAAAGGGTAGCCCTGTTGGTGTCACAGTTGAATTCATCTGAGTAGTGGAGCTGGTATAAAAGCTACCTTATCCCCAGGATGCACACGTCCAACTACCGTCATACTGGGGTCACAGAAGCTCCCGTTTCCCCCATTCGGAGTCTGGGTGGGAGATCAGTGTGAAATTTACTTCTAATATGGTTTCAGTTCTCTGGTCTGTAGTGAACAACACTGGACCCTTTAAGTCGCAGGTGTCTGGGCAGCGCTTTACCTCTGTGCCAGGCTTGCATACGCGGCTCCAGCCTGAGCCACGTGGGCACGCGTGTCACTAGTCTGCTAAGAGGTGGTCCATCCGGTTCTGGTCTTACCTTCTGTTATCATCAAACTTAGGTTGCAGATGCTGCTAAAAACACGGAGGTCTGTAATGAGCTAATGAGCAGACATAACATCTATGTCCAAGCGATCAATTACCCCACGGTGCGCCGGGGGGAGGAGCTGCTGCGCATCGCCCCCACGCCCCACCACACACCACAGATGATGAACTACTTCGTGGGTGAGTAGCCAGGGAGCCGCCAGCACCTCATGGGAGAGTGGCATGAAGCTGTCTTTTCAGTGTCTATAATTGAAGCCATTCAGAGTCATTCAGATTTGTCTCTTCTTTTTCCAAGTAATTCAGAATGTTCTCAGATGGTATAAAACTGTAAAAGACACTTAGTCGTTTGCGTTCACTTCGGGAGGGTGCAGTCATTTGGGAAGTGCTGAGGGAGGCTGCTAATCCACTCACTGTTCCCATGCCCCTGTCTGTGTGACTCAAGGATGCCCGGTCACGGCTGTTGCAGGAGAGATGCCTCTGAAGGCCTAAGTCTGCCCAGGCCTCCAGAGCTCAGCTCTGTACTTCTCTCTGTTCTCTGAACCAACTCCACACAAACCCCTTCTGATGAGAGTCATTGTTCAGCATTTTATATTCTCATAGTTCTGTAGAAGCCAGTCCTTCACCCCCCCGCATCCACCTAAAGGCAGAGACTAACGGGCTGCTCCTGGTTGCCTCTGCCTCAAAGGTGCGTTCTGCTCCTGAGCCGCCACCCCTGTCCGAGGTGTTTCCCCTGCCTGGAGCCTTTAGGGCTGCTCTGCTAGGAGTGCTCAGCCCGACACAGTGGAGCCATGTGGGAGCAACTTCTTTCCTGAAGGCATGTAAAGGAAAGCCAGAGTCGGGTTTTGTTTCTCTTTTTTTTTTTTTATAACAGCCTATTAAGATGGAATTCACATACCACAAATTCCACCCTTTCAACGTATGAAATTCAGTGGTTTTTAGGTAATGTGGTGCAACTGTCACCACTCTGATTCCAGAACATTTTCATCACCTCAAAGAGAAACTGCACACCCCTTAGCAGCCCCTCCCCATCCCCAGCCCCCGTCAGCCATCAGCCCTGATCCACTTTCTGCCTATACATTACATTTTATGTAAGTGGAATAGTACAATATATGGCCCTTTATGCCTGGCTTCTTTCACAGCACAGTGCTTTCAAGGTTCAGCCATGTTGTAGCATGAATCAGCACTTCATTTCTTTTTATTACCAAATAATCTTCCTTGGCACAGATCTACCACATTTTGTTTATCCATCAATTGACGGATGTTTGGGTTATTTCCACTTTTTGACTATTACGAAAATAATGCTGCTGTGAACATTTGTGTGCAAGTTTTTGTTGGGGGCATGTGTTTCCATTTGTCTTGGGTATGCACTGCCTTTAATTTTTAAAAACTGTTCCTCCTCACAGAGAATCTGCTGGCCACGTGGAAGCGAGTTGGGCTGGAGCTCAAGCCACATTCCTCAGCCGAGTGCAACTTCTGCAGGAGGCCGCTGCATTTCGAAGTGATGAGCGAGAGAGAGAAATCCTACTTCTTTGGTATGAGCAAGCTGGTGTCTGCTCAGGCCTGAGTGTGTCACGCCCTCAATTACTCCACCTAACCCCAGGCCACATTGTATCCAGGTAGTCAGTTCTCCAGAATTGTCTTTGTATGTGAATTAAATTATATTAAATTTTAATCTGTAGTAAACGTGTAGTCCTGAAAATAAATTCTTGTCTAAATCATGGGTCCTCTTTTCATTGGCTCCTGAATCAAAAAATCATTCATCCCTTTAAACTTGGTCTGTATTGTTGAGATGTATGAAGTATATAAAAACATCCTGGTCCTCTGGGAGTGGCTCCAGACCCTGCTGGGATAGCAGGGCCTCCCAGTCCGCAGGAAGCTAGCAGGTCTTGAATGCGAGCCAGGTGGTGGCGCAGCTGCGCCCCAGCCTGAGCAGTTCTGAGAGCAGTCACCACAGGGCACCACACGGCGGCTGTTTCACTCCGAGCCTCTCCCCACACCTTACGTGCAGTCCGCGCTGCAGCGGCTTCTCCCCTTCCGCTTTCCCTTCCCAGCCACTGCCTCCCTCTCACACTTCCCTGTGAAAGTTGGGCAGTCGGGCTTGTCTGTCACCAGCAGGTCCTCCAGCGCCAGCTGCACCTGTGATCGCGCCCCTCCCCTCAAAGTGGAGGCGTTTGTGCTCCTTCCCCTGACTCGTGCCCCTCGTGTTCTGGGTCCCCTGGCTTCTCGTGCATTCCTGCAACTATCTCTTGCCTTCTCCCCATTGGCCTGCAGCAGGCTCTCACCCATCCTAAAAATAAAACAGGCTCTCCCTCAGTCTTGACCCCCATCTAGCTGCTGCCTCTGTTCTGCTCCTTTTCTGTTTAGCCCTCCCCACTTGGTCTTTCAGCCTGTTCCTTGTGGAGGCTGCTCTTTTCTTGCCACGTCTTGCTTCTTCTTGCCAAATCCAGTGGCCTCCTGTTTTCCTTTCATTGGATCTCCCAGTAGTGTTTGAGGTGGTTGTCCTTGGCCTTTTTACAGCTTCCTCTAAGCTTCCGTGCCACTGACCTCTCCTGATTGCCCTCCTCCTTCCTGAACTGGTCCTTCTCTGAACATTGAGGACCCCCTGGGTTCATCTCTAACTGCATGTAACCCTTCCCCTCCCTGCACAGGATCTCCCCCAGCCCTGGGTTTCCAGTTCCAGCTGTACGTCACTGAGGGCCAGCAAACAAGCACCTGAACCACGCAGCTCCTGAGGGCGCCCTGGGTCTGCCCACTCCTCCCCTTCCTGCCTTTCTCCTCATCTTCCCACATCTACCCAGTTACTCCCGCCTCTCATGTGGAAAACAACTCTGTCTTGCCCACGCGTGACACTGTTAGCAAGTCGTGTACGTCTTACCTCAAAGATACACCTCAGTCCAGGCCACTTCCTGTCACCTCCCACTGCTACCATCCTGCTCGTGCCACCATCATCCTGGCACCCGCCCCAGCCTCTACCCCACACAGCAGCCTGAGAGAGCTTTTTAAAAAAAATGGAGTTCCGTGGCGGTCCAGTGGTTAGGACTTGGCGCTTACACTGACGGAGCCCGGGTTTGATCCCTAGTTGGGGAACTAGGATCCCGTGCAGTACAGCCTAAAAAACATATATATCACATCCTGACCCTCCCCTGTAGAAAATTTTTCTGGGTCTTCGAATTGCACTCATTAAATTCTAGATTGTCACACAGACTGATGACATTCTCTGGGATCAGGATCCCATCCAGCTCTGCAGCCTCATCTCCCACCCCACCCCAATCTGTTCACTCTGCCTCACGTGTGGAAGCATACTGCTGGGCCTCAAATACCCACGGACGTTCTCACCAGCTTCCAGACCTCGGTGTTGTTAGCCATGGTTTCTCTCCTGGATTTCTCTTCCCTGGATCGTGGTGTGGATGCCTCTCTTCACACAGGACAAGGGTCCGCGAGGAGACCTTCCCTGAGCCCCCGGACTAAGGCAGCCCCCTCCTGTGTTCTCACCATCACTTGGCCTCCCCCCGGGCTGCCCTTCAAAGCCTTGGTCACCACCCCTGTTGACCGTTTCCCTGTCGTTCTCCTTGCTTCTCTCTCTCCAATGCCGTGCACTGTACCTGACACACACAGTGGACATTGAGCAAATGTGTTGAGTGAACGAAAGGGGACTGTCTCAGCTGTAACGAAACACCACAGACTGCGGGGCTTAAACAACAAACATTTGTTTCTCACCATTCTGGAGACTGGAAGTCGCGGTCAAGGTGCCAGCAGATTCAGTTCCTGGTGACAGCCCTCTCCCTGGCCTGCACGCAGCTGCTTTCTCGCTATAAATGTACGTGACCTTTCCCTCTTCCTCTTCTTATAAGACGACTAACCCCACCACAAGGGGCCCACCTGCTGCCCTAATTTAAATCTAATTACCTTCCAAAGGCCCCACCTCCAAACGCCATCACCTGGGGGTTATTGTTTCAACCCATGGGAGGACAAACATTCAGCCCATAATAGGGACCAGTGAGAACACCCAAGGCTACTTTACCAGAAAGAATAGGTGAGCCGAAGATGGAGGACACAGAGCCTCCTGGCCTCGCTGGCCTGTCTCAGCTCCAGGGGTAACTGGGGGTGGCCCCATGCCCCTAATCAGCCCAGGCACTGAGAGAGCTCGCTGAGCCCTGGTCCCATCAGATAAAGCCACACACCTGGGCAGGCCGCTGGGCGTGATGGAAGTCACGTCCCTTTGGAAAAACCATGCGGTCCTTTCTGCTCAGGAAACACGCCTCACTCAGCCTTCCCAGATCCGTTCCCTCATGAAAGCCTTCAGGGCCTTTCCATTGTCCTACACATTCCCACGCCTGGAACTCCCTCCACCTCCTTTCCGCCCAGTGTGGTTTCCCCTCTACCTTGGGTGGTGTTTCTCTCTGAATGCTTAATGAGACCCACCTTCCTTCTCATTAAGACTCAGAGCCAGCTGGGTCAACAAGGTCATGAGCTCAACTTCTCCTTGCTGCTGGTGGTTATGAGAACAAAGGATGATGGAATGTTCTGGAGGGCGTGGATGGATTTATCGACTGCTTACACAGGAGAAGCTTGGCTTCTAATAAGAATCCAAGTGTGAAAATGTATGATGTCATGGAAGTTTCCCAAGAATATTTAGAAGCCTAGGGTGTTAAATAAAATGTATTAGAGGGGAGAGGGAGAGCTGTAGCTTAGACCCTTAGCAGGTAGCATTTCCTTACATTTACATTTCTTCACGTCAAGTTGTCCTAAGTCTCATGCCCTCTACTTGTCTAGCACACACTGCTCCCCAACAACAAAGAAGCACAAGGAGGCAACACCAGGGTCCGCAGGCACCCCAGTCCTCCTCCCAGCTTCACGAGCCTCTGATTCAACCACATTTACCTCCAAACCCCGTTCAGTGCTCTGGGCAGGGGCCCTGATTCAGGAGGGTCCCTCTCTGGGTGGAGAGAGAAAATCTCGAAGCCACATCAGCCAGTTGTCCTCAGCATAAGTCCCTTACCTAATAAGGACCACCAAGGACCCGCTAGGTTTCCCAGACTTTACACACATTACCACAAACCCTTGTAACAGCCTGCAGAGTAACTCTGGCCATCCCCATTTTCAGATGAGCAAACAGACTCTGCAAGGTAGGTCACCTGCACGGGATAACCCAAATGGCAGAGCTGGTGATCGCCCCAGGTAATCTGACCTGAGGCCCATCTCTTCCACAGCCTTGCAGAGCTGCGTTGTGGGCAGTGTCGAGGATGTCCAGCAGTGTGGAGGAGAGGCCTGGGAGCCAGCCACGAGCACCCTTCCCGACCACCGTATATCCCTCCCAGCTCCTAGCGCCCCCTGTGGGGCCTGGGTTAGTGGCTCTGTCCCCGACGCCATAGACAGCAGCAGAGCCTTTCCCTGCAGATTGAACCAAGCACCATGGACCCGTAGACTCACTTAAGCGGAGCCCAACAGTGTTCCTACCATAGCCCCCATGCTTCATCTCCTCTTCTTCTGAATCCTCAGCCCCAAAAGAACCGGGTCTGGGAGCGTGAGCGAGTGACCGTGTATGTGGAGGCTCTAGCTGGGAACTACCCAAGGGCAGACTCTGCTGGTCTGAGACAGGCAAATCGTGCTTCCCACATGCAAAATGTGGTGCCCTGGACAGGGCCCTGCCTCCTGCTCCAGATGTTGCCAGAGCGGTCTCAGAGCCACTCAGCAGGGGCCTCCCCCAAGACTCCAGCCTGGGGGAAGGATGGTTTCTGTTTTCTTTTCTCCCCAGGCATGGGCCACGGAAGCTCATGGGGCCACGCTATAACTTCAGCCTGCCCTTCCAGAAGCCGGATTGGGTCAGGGCCCTGGTGGGGCTTCTGATAGGTGGGTCAGAGATTCTCCTCTCTCTTTCTTTCAGGCAGGCAGATAATAGGGGATGCCAGCCCCCTGCAGGAACCCCTATACCCAGGTCAGAAAGGAGAAGGAAACCTGTATTTCTCTCCCAGCTGTGGCCTGGAGGGAGGGAAAAAGCAGCCTCCCAGCCCCACCAGGGCTGCAAAATTAGCCAAGTCTGCATGAGCTCCAACCTTCCAGCCCAGAGGCCCTGAGCTGCCCCAAACTGGCCTGGGCCAGCCGGTTCCACTCTCCCACCGCCCCAGGCCCCAGCTCTGACTGAGAGGCTGCAAGTGTCTCCTCTGCTCCTCGAAGGGCAGATTTACTTGTGGGGATGGTGAGGCAGCCGGCCTGGGCAAAGCACCACAAGAACTGTGGGCCTGACAGAACCCACAACTCCCCAAACACTTGTGGAGACCGTGAACAGGTTGTCTCCAAACACTGGGCATGTGGGCATCAAGGCTCCTGGCAGTATCCCAAAATCTATACTGAAATCTAGTATCAAAACTAGAAACACACACACATACTCCATCCTGGCTGCAACTCTCACCTAAGTGCAGTCAGCTGTGAGAGGTGGCGGCTCATCTAGGTGTCCATTTGATGTCAGAACAGAGAGACTCAGCATGTGCTCTAGGTGGAAACAGAAAGGGATGGATTGTGAGCTCACCCTAGAATCTTCCCTGACTCTCAGCTCACTGCTGCCAGGATTCACCCGCAGGCCTTCCTCTCCCCAGCCTGGACCAGCCTCCTGGGTGCAGCACAGAAATGGCCACCAGAGGGCGCAATCACCCCTCTGAACTTGCCTCAAATCTTCCCTATCTCCTTAGGAATGGACATGCCCCAGGGCCGCTGCCTCCAAGGAATCTGGCACCAGTCAGAAATGAAGGGGGCCTGCAGGTTCTCTGCCCTTGAGGCAGCTTCAGTTCCATCTGGTGAGGGAGGCAGATCCTGAGACCAGTTCCAGAGGAATGCTGAGCTCGGTAGGCCTGGGCATCTGGGGAGGGGTTGACAGGGGCAGAAGACCCAGCCTGCTCTCTGGGAAAGACCAAGGCCGCACTCGGTGACCTTCCTCAGACTCCCCTGAAAAGATGCCAGTGAACACAATTGCCCTTAGCATCTTCCCTCCCCTGCGGACCCATGCCCCGTGGGCCCTCCCTTTTTCTCATGACAATTACCCCCAAATCACCTCCTGCTCCCCTTCATTTTAGGAAGGCCTGGAGAATTCTCCCCTTTTCCTCCCACTCACACCTCCAGTGAGCTCAGGGTTAGGGGTTGGCCCTCCGGTAGCATTTATTAAGTGCCTGCTATATGCCAGGGGGCTGGGGGGAGGGGGAGGCAGAGCAGTGGTCTCGCCGAGCAAGGCAGGTTGGGGCATCCCAGGCAGAGGGGCAAGTAGAGGTGGGGCGATGAGGCACGCTGGGCTGTTGCTCTGTGCTATTCGGCTGTCGTGGGGCCCCGGCAGAAGTTCCGGTTGTAGAAATGGCGGTTGTCCCTGGTCAGGGCTGTGCCCAGCTGGGCCCAGAAGCTGCCCTGGCCACTGGGCTGGTGGGGCCAGAGGAGGACGCTCTGGCGGCACAGGCGCTGGCGCAGCCGCACGTAGCGGGAGCGGTAGGCTTCGGGGCGCAGGATCACCAGCACCACGACGTCCTTGCGGTCCTCCAGCAGGCGCTGCTGGGCCAGCAGGAAGCTGGCACGCAAGAGGCCGCTGACCCGGTCCGTGTGGGCCAGCACAAACAGGGTCTTGCGGCTGCTGTAGACCGAGGCCCACAGGTTCTCAAAGAGCGTCTTGCCGGGTAGCCAGTCACGCTCCTCCAGGCACAGGCGGAGTGCCCGGCGCCCACGGCGCTCCTCCAGCTGTACCCGCAGCTCGTTGTACACCCAGTCGGCCACTGCGCTCTGTGCCTTGTCGAAGACCACGAAGGCATCGTAGAACAGGGCGTCTGCGCCCCGCCGCTGCCCCCACCGGGGCAGCCAGGCCAGGCACAGGTGGAAGCAGTACCAGAGGTCCCAGCCGCAGAGGTGGTGCAGCATGGGCACAGCCAGGCCCAGGGCCACCACCATCAGGGAGAGGCCAAAACAGTCCCAGGAGAGGGCCTCGTCCAGGCAGAGGCGCAGGTCCTGCGCGAAGATGCTGCGGCCCTGGAGCTGGCGGGGACTGCCACACTTGACTCGGCTGGGCAGCCCGGGCACGGCAGCCTGCACCTCCAGCAGGAAGTCCACGAAGGCCGCCCCACAGGCGCAGTGCAACGGGTTGGTGCTCACGTCTAGGATTTTCAGGGTGCCCGCTACGGAGCCAAACCAGGAGGGCTCCACCGTCTTGAGGGCGTTGGCACTGAGGTTGAGCTCTTCCAGCCGCTTGGCGAGCACAAAGAAGCCGGGGGTCACGAAGCCGATGCTGTTGCCGCTGAGGTCCAACTTCCGGATCCGGGTACCAGACGGCAGGCTGCCATTGCTCAGGGCCTTCAGCTGGTTTCCCGCCAGGTCCAGCGTTTCCAGCTGGGGCAGGAGGGCCAGGCTGCTCCAGTTGAAGAAGCCCAGGTTATTGTCACGGAGACGCAGCAGCTTCAGGCTCTTGGGGAGGTTGTCCAGGGTGCATGGCAGGAGGGTATGCAGGCGGTTCTGGGACAGGTCCAGCAGGACCAGGCTTCTCAGGCCTTGGAAGAAGCGGAGATAGAGGTCTCCCTCAGCCCACATCTGGCTCAGGGCATTGCCACTGAAATCCAGGGCCTGCAGCGAGGCGCTGCAGAGCTGCTGGGACACACGGCTACGGATGTCGTTGTGCGCCAGGCTGAGGTAGCGCAGGGAGCGCAGCTGGGCCACGAAGCTGAGATTGTGGCCCACGCCCTGCATGCTGAAAGGCTGGCTGTTGTAGCTGAGGTCCAGTGCCTCCAGTCGCGGCAGCTCCGTGAACGAGCTCCCGTGGTACAGGTCCAGCTTGTTGTGGGACAGGTCCAGCACCCGCAGGCTGGTCAGCGGCACGAACTGGGAGCCATTGACCGCCTGCGAGATGCTGTTGTGGCTCAGGCGCAGGCACTGGAGGCGCGAGAGGCGGGCAAACATCTCTGGCTGGATCGTCACCAGGTTGTTCCGTGACAGGTCCAAGGTGAAGCTGGAGTTCTTGCAGCTTAGCGTGAAGTCCTCCAAGCTGAGGGTGTCCAGTGGGCCTGGAGCGAGGTCCCTGGACGGCAGCCAGATCTTCGGCCCACTGTCCGCCTCCCCCAAGGTGGCTGCCGGCCTTGCAGCTCCACTGATGCGGTTGTCCGACAGGTCCACGTAGAGCAGGCCCGGGAAGGCCCCGAACATGCTGAGCTGGGCCTGGTTGATGAAGTTCATCTGCAGACGCAGAATCTGTAGCATGGGCAGGTGTGTCAGCGGCTGAAGCGTGGTCTCGCTGAGCGAGCGGAAGAAGATGCCGTGCATGTCTAGCTCCTTCAGGGAGAGCAGGCCCCTGAAGGAGGGCGCCAGGTGCAGGTGGGCGAAGGACACCTTCTTGTGGTAATTGAAGGACAGGTTGAGGCTGCGCAGCCGGGCCAGGCCCCGGAAGGCCGTGGTCTTGGTGATGCAGTCATAGAGGAAGTTCTCACTCAGGTCTAGCACTTGGAGCCTGCCCAGGCCACGGAACCATCTGTTGTCCAGTCTGTAGAGAGAACTGTCCTTCAACACCAGGCCTTCGAGGCGGCTCAGGTGGCTGAAGGTGTCGGGGTGCAGCTTGGGGAAGTGCTTCGGACACTCCATGCAGGGGTTGCGGGCATGGTCACAGCGGCGGCAGTTCCCACCCACGTCGAGCACGCGCAGGGCGGTCAGATTGGCCAGGTCCTCGGGCGCCAGGGTGACAATGTGGTTATAGGACAACAGCAGGGTCTCCAGGCTGGGGGGCAGGAGGCGGGGCACCTCCGTGAGGTTGTTGTACTTGAGCGACAGGTGCGTGAGGTTGCCCAGGCCAAGGAGGGCGCCCGGGGCCACCTCCAGTGTCCGGTGGCAGGGGTTCTTGTAGTAGCAGTTGCCGTCCATGTACAGAAAGCGCAGGGCGTGTAGGCCGGCGAAGTGGGTGGGGTCTAGCACCAGGATGTTAGTGTGGCTCAGCGACAGGGACACGAGGGACCTGGGCAAGGCGGGCACGGTCGTGATGCCGTTGTAGCTCAGGTGCAGCTCCTCGAGGGTGGGCACGGCCAGGAAGGTGTTGGGCTCGATGGTCATGTGGCAGGGGAAGTGCATGGGGCTGAGGCCGGTCGGCGGGCAGTTCCACTTGAGGTTGAGGATCCGCAGGCTGGACAGGTGGGCGAAGTCGGAGTCATGCAGGTGGTGGATGCGGTTGGAGAGCAAAGAGAGGCTGGTGACATTGGCCCGGGGCGCCGCGGCCGAGAAGTGTGGCACAGACTTCAGGAACAACCAGTTGCAGTTCACCAGGCCGTGGGGCTGGAGTTCACAGGGCAGGAAAGCAGGCAGGGTGCCCTGGGCCAGGGCTGCAGCCAGTGCCACCGCCTGCACCAGGAGAGAAAGGGGGTGCCGGGCACGGCAGGGGCCCTGTGGGGTGGGCACCGTGTGAGGGCACGGCCCCAGCTCCACCTCTCCTGCCCCACCCCCCGGGTCTCCCGCAGGGCTCCCAGCCCTCCAGGGAGGTTCCTGTTCCTCTGCCCAGTGCCCATCCCACCTCCAAGGCCCACAGGGAACTTGGACTCAGGTCTGAGGCCCAGCCTTTGACTCAGAACGGGGAGTCAGAACTGGTTCTGAGACCTGGAATCCAGACTCATGATCTAGAGCTTTCACTCAACCAAACCCCAACTGGACAGGAGAGCCAGGTAGGTGGTCAACAGGCCCCCCAGGATCTCCCCGACTCTCCCCTTCCGTTCCTCAGAGGTCATTTCTCTTTCCTCCTGAGCAAAGGGGCATCTTCCCTTCCCTCCAGCCCCCTGAAAATCTCCCTCTGCTTTCTACCAGGCTTCTCCCAGCCCTCCCTCTCCGTTTGGCCAAGAGGTGGGAATGAGGGTCTCCTGCTGGGGCTCAGGCTGTCTACCACCCAGGGTCCTGGCCAGAGTGGGCACTGCCCAGCTCTTTCCCCATCTGCCCACCTCACCCAGCCCAAGCACTCAACCTGCTGTGGGTCAGAACGGATTGGAGGGGAGGTTGGGCAGCAAAGGGCAGACAGGGCCCAGCCTGGGTGCTCCCCTTGCTCGCAGCCCAGCACCACCACTGAGCGCAGCCCTAGGCCCCAGCCTCCTCACCCAAGCAATGGGTTTGTGTCTCATGGCTCAGAGGAGGTCTTCTGCTCTGATATCTTCAGGGTTCAGTGAGTTTCCCCAGGGCCATCTGGGTGACTGTCCCTTTCACCATTGCAGCCACCAATCCCACCTTTCTCCCTACCACTTCCCACTGTCCCCTTCCCTGGGGACTGAGGGCTGCTATCCTACCATGACAGGGAATGGGGGCTTCTCCAGAGGGTCTGGCTGGCAGACTAGGCAGCAGCTGCAGGGAAGGATGCTTCGCATTCACAGCCCCTTCCCGTGGTGACAGCTTGGGGAACAGAGGAAGTGAGAATTTCGCAATAACCTAGCCCCCTTCCTTCCCCCACCCCATGCCCAGGGCAGGGGTGTCGGGGCGGGGGGGGGGATGCAATGAGTCAGAGGCTATTTGCATAGTCAGGTGGCAGCCGGCCCCTTCACCTCTTCCTCTTTCTACTCTCCCCCCCACCCCTCTTCTCCACAGCCTGTCCTAAGAACCCTCCACATCCCACACGGGCCTCACACCGGTCCTCTGGGAAGTCTGGGGAGAAACAACCACCAGAGCCCAGTCTAAGGTCAGTGAGAGAGTGGAATTAGGGGCAGTGCCAGACCTGGGTGGGCTACTGACACCCATGCCAGGGCCTGCTCAGCCCCTGCCCCCAGGCAGCACTCTCAGGCCAGCAGCTCCCGCACTGCCCTTTCCTGCCCTGCGGCCCCATCCCCAGGGCTGTGTGCCATGCCAGGCCTGGCATACAGGGTCGGGGGGCAGCACTGGCCTTGCCCAGGCTCACCTGCCCCACTGCAGCTGCCACTTCCTCTAGGAGCAAGGACTCCTCTGCATTCCCAACACACCATCAGAGAACAAACCCCATGGCTGGACCAGCTGAGACCTCCTGGCTCATCCTCCCCTGAGGCTCTTCTCACACGATCCTTCTGACCCAGGTAAGAATCGTAACAGATCACTCAGGCCCAAAGCCTCAAGGTGACCCGGGACCCTCAGCAAGTCCTGCTGGCTCCAGGTTCAGAATCTGCCCGTTGCCCCCCACCTTCACATCCACCAGCCTGGTCTGAGCCGCCATCACCTCTTGCCTAGACCAGTGCAGTCATCGCCTCCTCAGGGTTGTCCTGATTCTGCTCTCAAGCCCCAAAGCTTATTCTCATTAGACCCTTAGGTCACATTAGGTCCCTCCTCTGCTCAGACACCTCCACGGCCCTTTCTGGGGTCAAAGCCAGTCTACATCATAACCAGCAAGGTCCTATGGTATCTGCCCTCTCACTGCCTCCCTGACCAGTCTCCAGCCATTGGCCTTCTAGCTGTGGCTTGAACACACCCATGTACTCTCCTGCCCCAGGACCTTTGAATGTGCTGTTTGTTTGTTTATTTAGCTGTGCTGGGTCTTAGTTGTGGCATACAGGATCTTCATTGTGGCGTGCGGGATCTTTCAGCTGCGGCATGAGGGATCTAGTTCCCTGACCAGGGATCAATCCTGGGCCCCCTGCATTGGGAGCATGGAGTCTTAACCTCTGGTCCACCAGGGAGTCCCCATTCCCCCTGTCTTGAAGCTTTTTCCAGATACTCACATAGCCCCCTCCCTCATCACCTTTACATCTCTGCTCACACATCACCCTCTCAATGAGGCTTTCTCTGACATTCTTATAAACCCCCTACCCCAGATTGGGTTTTCCTGAGCTCTTTTACGTAATTTGTCCTTAACAGTCTTTACCTGCTAACACACCATAATACTGATTTTTCATGGTTTCTTGTATATTCTCTTATTCCTCTGCTGGAACGTCAGCTACTTGAGGGCAAGGACCTCTTTGTCTGTGTCCCCAGAGCCCAGCACAGTACCCGGCACATAGCAGGTGCTCAATATTTGCTGAATCCATGGGTCTCCAGCACTCAGCCCTGGGCAGGCACAGAGAGTGTTTCTGAGTCATGGTTGAATGAATGAACAAACAAATAGGGCTTCTGCTGGGAGGGGAAGCTTGTCTGTGCTTCTCTGTGCCCACCTCTGGATGGTGTCATGGCAGGCAGGCGCCAAGCTGCCAGGCGTCCAGCTGGTGCACAGGCCCAGGCGGTTTAGCAGTCTGAGGGTGATGGCATTGTCCTCCTGCTCACCTGAGAACCAGTGTTTGGGGTGGGAAAGGACAGGTCTCCTTCTCTGGATTCTGGCTAGGGTTCCAGCTCTCCTCCCTACAATTCTAAGGGCTTCAGGACTTCCCTGGTGGCACAGTGGTTAAGAATCCACCTGCCAATGCAGGAGACATGGGTTTGAGCCCTGGTCCGGGAAGATCCCACATGCCTTGGAGCAACTAAGACCGTGCACCACAACTACTAAGCCTGCGCTCTAGAGCCCATGAGCCACAACTACTGAGCCTGTGTGCTGCAACTACTGAAGCCCGTGAGCCTAGAGCCCAGAGCCCACACTCCGCAACAAGAGAAGCCACTGTAGTGAGAAGCCCATGCACTGCAACGAAGAGTAGCCCCTGCCCACCACAACAAGAGAAAGCCTGCGCGCAGCAACGAAAACCCAATGCGGCCAAAAATAAACTAATTAATTAATTAATTTTAAAAATAAATAAATAAGGGCTTTAGTAGGGGCTGAGAGAGGCCCCAGGGATGGGATACTGCCCTGAATCCCAGCCCAAGATGCACTCTCAAGAAAAAGGACGGTGCCCATCGAGCAGCTGAATCCATCATCGGCCCCACATGTCCCCACCCCTGCACAACTCCCACCCAGGATGGGAGGGGTCTTCCACCCACTTCTCAGAGGCAGAGAATGAAGTTCTGGTTCCTGCTGAATCCCAAGCCTGAGGGAGATTCTCCCAGACTCCCTGGGACCAGAAACCCAGGCCCTTCGGGGCACAATGCAGGTACCCAAGAGAGGGCCCATGAGATGACAGTGAAGTCTGCACATGCACACATGGGCTGGAGACACCAAGACCCAGAGGTCCACGGAAACAGCCACCATGCCTCAGGGCCACGGCAGCCGGGAAACCTCGTGGACAGAGCTTACTCAGTGTGGCAGGCCCCCAAGGAGGTCCATGTCCTAATTCCCAGAACCTGTGAATATGTTCCCTTATGTGATAGAGACTTCGCAGGTGGGATTAAGTTAAGGCTCTTGAGATGGGCAGAGTATTCCGGATTATCTGAATACAATCACAATGTCCTTATAAGACAGAGGCAGAGGGGATTTGACTACTGATGGCCATATGATCACGGAAGCAGAATCAGAGATAAGATGCTATGCCCCTGGCTTTTAAGATGGAGGGGCCACAAGCCAAGGAATGCAACCGGCCTCTAGAAGGTGGAAAAGGTGAGGAAATGGATTCCCCCGAGGCCTCCAGAAGGAAACAGCCCTGCTAAAACTGTGACGTTAGCCCTGGAAGACTCATTTCAGACTTAAGAACCGTGAGAGAATAAATGCGTAGTTTTTTTGTTTGTTTGTTTGTTTTTTTGCGGTACGCGGGCCTCTCACTGCCGTGGCCTCTCCCGCTGTGGAGCACAGGCTCCGGACGCGCAGTCTCAGCAGCCATGGCTCACAGGCCCAGCCGCTCCGCGGCACGTGGGATCCTCCCGGACCGGGGCACGAACCCGCGTCCCCCGCATCGGCAGGCGGACTCTCCACCATCGCGCCACCAGGGAAGCCCTAAAGGTGTCGTTTTAAGCCACTAAGTTTGCGGTACTTTGTTGCGGCAGCCACAGAAAACGAACCTACCCAGATCCCCTACATCACAGCACAGGTGTGCCTGCCTCTTGGATGGAGCTCCCATCGACAAGCCGGCCTCTCCACGCTGTGCCCTCGTATACAGGAACACAGATTCTCCCACACATCTGCAGCCGGGAGGGCTGGGGCTCCACGTAGCAGGCCAACAGGCCCCTTCTGCATTGGGAGGGGACAGTTCTATGCTCAGGGCTTCCCCATTCCCGGCGCCAGAGATGGTCCCTCAGGGCCAGACTCAGCTGTTGATTTAAAAATACTTTATTCTTTAAAAAATACAGCATTCAACCATCTCGTCCTGCAATGACCCCCTGCCCCAGCCCCGAATGACTGCACCCCTTGTGGCCAAAGGCTTCTGGGCCATGCTGGGACCCTAGTCTCAGTTCCCCTGGGGGCCAGGTTCATGCCAGGCCCCCCACCCAGCCCCTTGAACCAGCTGGGCAGGGTCCCCAGATGCCCTGGGCACATGGAAGAGAGGCAGGAACAGCAGAGGGGGAGGGTCGCAAAATGCCAGCCCAGTGGTCCTCGGAAGCTGCAAGAATGTTCACTCACCAGCCCTCCTGCCCACAGGAGGTCACCCCAGAGCCCAGGCTGGGAAGGAGGGAGGTGGCCACGGGGATGGGGTCGGGGTCGGGTAGGGGCAGCCCCACCGTTCCACATGCCAGCAGGGCTCGGGTCCCGCCACCTAGCTGTCGTCCCCATTCTCGCCGGGGCCACGGATGAGGCGCTTGTGGCCCCGCTTGCCGCCGGGGCCCTTGGGCTTGGCGAAGGCCTGCTTGAAGGCGTGCTGCTTGGGGTGCACCTCGTCGTAGAGGAAGCTGGCCGTCAGCTCCGCCCCGTCGCCAATCTCAATCTGTGCAGGGCAAGGCAGTGGCCGGTCACTGCAAGGGTGGAGGGCCCTAACACACACCACCCTTGGTCACCCCCACTCCTGGGGCACCCCCCGATCTCTCTCACTCTAGCCCTGGGGTGTCCTCTCAGATCCCCACCTGAAACGCACCTCCAGGAGCACAGAGCCTAGGGCCTGCTGCCCTGTAGGCCTTGTCACCCCCTACCTGCCTTCCAGACCCAGGAAAAGGAGAGACATGGGTGTCACAGCTGGGGCTTGTCCAAGACATCAGTTACCTGGGCGGCCTGGGCTATGCACACTACCCCCTGGGCCTCAGTCTCCCCATCCAACCAACAGGGCAACAATGCCCCTGCTCTGCCATTCTCATGGGACCCTGATGCCCCACGTGGAGGGTGGGGTGACAGGGCCCTGGGAGGCGAGGCCCTAGGGAATGGGCACCCACCTTCTTGGCGATCTCCAGCTGGAAGTCCTGCTCCACAGAATCGAGGAGGCGGCTCTTGCAGCTGGAGTAGAGCATGCGCTCCTTGATGCTGCACTTGTAGCCGGGCATCGAGTAGATGAACACTGCAGAGAACAGGGAGGTGAGCCGCAGTGGGCCTGGGACTCCTGCCGCCCCATGGCCCCTGCAGGCGGCCCACCCAGCTGTGGGCCAACGCGGGAGCCCTGCTGCGGCCACTCACCCACAGACTCCAGGGGGTCACCCTCATGGGTGTGCTTGTAGAGGAAGAAGTGGTAGCGGGCGGCATCTCGGGGCACCCGTGATGGCAGCTGCGCCACGTCCGTTGGCTCTGTGTGCACCAGTTCGATGGTCTCCCGCTCCAGGTCCAGCTTCTGCCGAGGGGCAGGGGGAGACGTGAGGGCACCGCGCGGGGGAGGGCCCAGGCCCACCCTCGCCAACAAGAATTCCCTGAGGTGGGAACCTGCTGTCATCTCTCCCTCTCCCGGGGCTCCCCTCCCCCATCCTGCCATGCGGGTCCCTCTGAAGAGGCCACTCCTGGGCACTGCCCCAACTCTGCCCCTTTGAACACTCTGCTAGAGGAGCAAGTCCCAGCAAGGACAATGGACAGGACAGTGGAGAGGGCCTTCACCTCAAGGAGGCATCACCCTTGGGCCAGCCTATCCTCAGAGCTGAGGACCCATTCTGCTTGAAAGGGGGCAGGCTGCACCACTGGGGCAGAGGGACCCTGGCTGGGGAAAGGGGGTGGTCAGGGGGCTGCAGAGGGAGTCTGGGACAGGAAGGGGCTCAGGGCTGAGGGGTGAACCCAGGGGTGATGTGTTTATGCAGCGTGGAGGGCGGATTGAGGGACAGTGTCTCACAGGAGTCCCTGTGGGTGAGCCGGGCAGGGCAGGGCAGGGGAACAGAGTGCAGCCACCGCACGTGGCTACTGTAGGGAACAGGTAGGGATGGAGGGCAGCGTGTTCCCACCAGTACGTGGGTGAGCTGAAGTGAGCACATGCGTGTGCACAGGAGCAGGGTGGAGGTGCAGCACACCCTGAGTGTGTGCCTGGGACAGGGGACGGGCACCCACCAGCTGGATGTAGTTGACTGTCTTCTGTCTGAGCTGCTGAAGTGCCCGCTGGGCCTGAGGCTGCAGAGGGAAGGCCAGGCCCTGCAGGGTCTGGTGTTTGCTCTCCACACTGATCTCTGTCTTCACCTGGGGACAGATGAACATTAAGCGAGGCCCTCACATGCCCAAACCAGGGTGTAGCCCACCTGGGGAGCACAGGCTTGGCCAGCAGGGCATGACGTGACCTCGAAGGCCTCGGGCCAGGACTTCTGCCCACCCTGTCCAGCACACCCACCTCGTTAATACGGATCTGCTGAAGTTCTCTCTCGGCCGAGGTCAGCGGGGCGGGTGCCGCACAGGATGACAGGTGCTTCTGGTACCCAGCAAAGGAGAGGTCATCCTGGCCGGTGGATGTAGAGGCATAAATGAGCACCTTGGGGTGGGCTGGCAGAAGCCCACTAAGTACCCCAGCTTGCAGACCTTGGACCCTCGCAGCCCTCCCTACTCACCCCCAAGCCTGGCACCCACTTACTCTGGACCCTGTATAACACCTCACCCTCTGTGGGTTCATGACCGCAACCTAGTGATCCTGGCCTTGAAGGGGGCGAGGGGCGCCCAGGGGAGGGGGCCTACCTTCACAGTCCCGAAGAGCTCATCCTTGATGTGGCCGCCCCCAAACTCCTTCTTCACTGTGGCCCGTGTGGCTGCATACAGCATCTTCAGCCGCACCTGAAGGGTGGGGGCCAAGCCATGAGACCCCTCCAGGCAGGGCTGCCCGTCCAGGAGCAGACAGGAGCCTCTGGGTGAGGACCTGGTCACTTCATTGTGCCCACACACCCAGCAGAGGGCGCAGCAGAGCACCCAGCAGAGGGGGCGAGGCTGCAGTAGGGCGGCTCAGACAGCAGGGGGAGCCGCTGTCCAGCCCAACCTCTTGCCTCCTACAGCCAGGCTTATCTGGCTAGGAGGCTCTCAGAGACCCCAGGCTCCAAGCACAGGACCTCATCCCTTGCTCTCGTACCCTCTAGAGCAGGATCTGATGTCTCCCCCGTTCAGACTCCCTGGGGCAGGGCCGTGTTATCTCAATCAGACCCAGCTTCCCCCTTCCTCCAATCTGGGGGCTGGGCAGGGGTCCCTAGGACTCACAGGGGAATTATCAGGTGACCAGGCGAGGAAGAGCCACTCGAAGCCCTGGGCGTTCTGCGTGTCCAAGCGGTAGAGCAGGTAGCAAGGCTGCTGGGCATCCAGCAGCGGCAGCACGGCCCCATCATAGTCCTGGTCCCAGCAGCCCACCAGCTCCCTCGAGGCACCCAGCACGAGCTGCTCTGGGGGCAGAGGCCAGGTGAGCCAAGGAGTAGCCATGTCCCACACCCACCTGTGACTGTGGGCCTCGGCCTCTGGCGGTGACTCAGACCCACTGACCACCCACCCCACCTTCCCCTGGAGCCACCACGTCCCTGAAGGCTGTCTGTGTGACTCAGTCATGAGTGAATGAGGACACAGAGCCGCCAGCCCGAGGTCGCACCTTCTACACACACACACACACACACACACACACACACACACACACACACACAGAAATGGTCTCGAGAACATGCCCACAGCTGACCCAGCACAGGCAACCGCACCAAGACACACAGCCACATGCCCACAGCCATCGACAACGCGACCCCTCACAGACATCCACACACTCAGACCCACCGCACAGCTCCTCAGCACACAGCCCCACTGGGCTACCTACTGCCCCCTCCTCCCTCAGCCTGGGGCTCCAGCAGACACCCCAGCACACCCTTCTCAGAAAGAATGTGCTATGGGAAGTGGGATCACAGCCTCAGGCCACAGGGATCTGCAGGCACAAAGGCACATGGGCAAGAGGGAGACAGGGGCTCTTACCAGACGCTGTATGAACAGCTACCCTGCTGCCCCCGACCAGCTGCAGCTTCTCCAAAAGTAACAAATCAAAAGCAGCCAACCTCTAAATGCCTGGGGCCGAGTGGCTGAATGGGGCATCGAGGCTGGACATACATTTGACCTATCAGCCCACAAGGCCTCAGTGTGGCACCGAACACCAGCCCAGATGTGCACAGGCCCAGGCTAGAGGAAGAACTGGGGCAAGGGGACAATCACCACCTGGCCAGGGGGTACCGGCACCTGACTACCAGGCCCTCCTGATGGGGGCACGGGGCCTGGCTGTCCAGGAGTCCCAACAAGCCAGGCCGCCTCCCTCTGGCCTTGGCCTCCTCACCTATCCTCCCAGAGCTCAGATGGGATCAAGGCTGAAACCCAGCAGTCACAGGCCGACTGGACCCCAACAGCACTGCCCAAGTTGTTTAATGTGTTGCCAACATTTTTCAAACTGGGAACTTTCAAATAAGAAGTGGAATTCATGGCTTCTCTAGAAAAATCAGGAAATCAAGCCACACTCAGTGGGAGCTGGGCAATGGCTGCCTGTCAGCAGGCCTGGACCCTCCTGGGCACTCCCAGGTGCCCCAACAGCTGTAATGCTGAATGCAGGTAAGGGCTCACCTAGAGACTCCTCCTGGTAAACGTCTACAGGGACGACCTGTCTGGGAGGCGACAGGGAAGGCTGGGGACTGGGGTCCATGAGTCTACTTCTTCGGAGGGGTCCAGGGAGCTGACCTACCCCAATGACCCCAACCCAGCCTCTGAGGGCATCTGAATCTGGGGACCCTGGACAAAGCCCAGCACAACTCTGGCCCTAAAGCCTGGGGTGAATTCTGGGTCTGGGAAGACCCTGCTTTGACCCAATTCAATGTGTGAAAAGTCAGCTGGGCACCAAGCCCATTCGGGGAGCCCCCAGCAGGGCCCACTACTGCATGGCTACCAAGAAGGGCTGGAAGGATTCGTGGCGGCCCGGCTCACCCCCAGTCCTGGAGTCTGCACCCTTTACTTGCAGGGCCAGCCCCTCAGCTGTCCTCTACTCCAGGACTCCTCTACCCCAAGTCCCCCCACGCCTCAGTCTAATCCTCTACCTCCTCAAAGCCCCTCCCCACTTCAGGCCTCAGCTCAAGCTCACCTGCCCCCCCAATCCCTATATCCCCAGCACCTCCCTTTGTGGAAGCCCCAGGTATCCTGGGTCCAGGTCAAGGCCTAGCCAAGCCCGGAATCCCCTAGTCCTGCTCTCAAAGAGGCTGACACGAGTCCCTTCTCCCCATTGTGAGGGCACTTCCCAAGGTTAGGGCCCTGGCTTCTCCTTAGGAATCTCCCCGAGCCAGTGGCCAAGCGAGGCCAGGCTTGCCGACCACACAGGGAGGTGAGTGGCACTAGCCACACGGGGCAGTGCCTGGCCTTACTCATCCTCTGCCACCCTACCTAACCCAGCCCAGCCCCCTGACTAGGCCAACGGCCAACTACAGAGCCTCTGGGGAGGGCTCTCCTTGCTATCCCCCCAGCTTCAGCCTCCTGCTCAGTGTAACAGGCAGAATGACCATGCCCACCTCCAGCCCTCTCCTACAAGACACCTCCCATTTCCAGATGGGAAACTGAGGTCCTGAGGGGGCTGGAGGCCAATGTCCCCCACCTCTCAGAGGAGCAGCGGGGTCCAGCCACCAGCCTGTACCCTCGCCTGTAGGAAGCACTCACCGTCCTCAATGACGACTTTGATGAGCCGCACAGAACCAGCCCGCGCCTTGGCAAAGAACTCCTTCAGCTCCTCGGTAGCTACCAGAACAAGAAACATGGTGGAGGATGAGCAGACAGAGGGAGCACGGTGGGCAGGAACACACTCAGGGCCCACTCTGTCCTGGGGGTCTGGTGGCGGAGCTGGGAGCCGGGTTAAATACGGCCCCCCATGTGACTGGGAACCTGAGACAGCCGCTGAACACAAGCTCCCAAATTTAGCCAGCAGAGGTGGCAGGCGGGCGGCCTGCTGGCTGGGATGGCTCTGTTGACAGGGCACACGGGGATGGGACAGCCCACCCGAGAATGGGGCGGGCTCTGGGACAGGCCAAACCAGCCAGAGTGAACGGCCCCCTCCTGTCCCCTGCCCCCCAAGAAGGCCCAGCACAGAACTGGCCTGGGACACTCCCAGCACCGTCATGTCCACAGACAGAAATACAAGAACAACTGCTCCCAATGCACACTGCCCACTATGTCTACTCACATGTGTACATGCATACACACACACATGCATTGCATGTTGCACGTGCCAATGGGTACACACTCAGTCAGGAATGTGTGAACGAAATATATAAACACTATGTGACAGAGAGAGGAACAGAAATGCAAACGCCCTCATACATGAACACACCACTCAGCTGGTCAAACATAAATGGACGCACACATTTAAACGTGCAAACACACAGACACACACACACAGATACAGTCCCCAGGGTGCTAATAAATTCACACACAGGCAAATGCAGAGCATGGCTAACATGTTTGTACAGGCGAGTGGCTGTACAAAGTGTACACAGAAATACACATGCATGCACACCCAGCCCCAGCCCACCAGCCACACTGCCTAACCCTGAGAGGCCCTGGGGAGCCAGGCCAGCTCTGGCACAGCCCTGCCAGGAGGCGATAAGCCTCCACCCCCAGGCAGCTGGAAAGAGGAGTGACTCTCAGGGTCTCCCCAAAACAGACCCTGTCTTGGTCCCTGAGCCACAGACCTGAAAGGTGACAGCCAGTGACCAAGGACCCAACTGCAGAAGTGAGGATCATGGTCAGAGCTAGGGAAGATCTAGCTCTGGAAGTCACAGATATACTGGTGGTTCAGAGAGGGAAACCAAGGTCCAAGTTGGGAAGGACCTACTTGGGTCTCTGGGTGCACAGGGCCAGGCCAGCATGACCTTGGGGCTGCCCAGGGGTCAGGAGAATTCTGCAGGAACACAGCTGGACGGCTGAGGTCAGAGAATATTTATAGGGCCCAGACCCGGCAGCTCGAGGGCGGGGTGGGGGGGGGGCCTTTAGGAAAACAAACTCTGGTCATGTCCTCAGGTGCCCATCATGCAGGGTGACCCTGAGCCTGAGACCTCACGCTGTGCACCACCCTCCAAGGCCACTGGGTGGGCAGGGTCCCAGCTAAGCCCGGCAGGCCCTTGGGGCTGAGAGCAGCATGGCATGGAGACACAGCCCCAATGCACCAGGACAGAGCTGCCCCTCAGCAGACCCCAAGCAGGTCCCTGATGAAGAGCTTTACCTCAGGGGCTCCACCTTTCCCATAGCTATCTGTGACCTCTGACCTCACTGAACCTCAAGCTCATCTATAACATGGAGCTAATACCCCTCACATGGTTAGAGCCTCTCCTAATAACAATTACTAATACTTTTTTAAGATTTTTTTCTGATGTGGACCATTTTTTTAAAGTATTTATTGAATTTGTTACAATATTGTTTCTGTTTTATGTTTTGGTTTTTTGGCCCTGAGGCATGTGGGATCTTAGCTCCCCGACCAGGGAATGAACCTGCACCTTCTGCAGCAGAAGGTGAAGTCTTAACTGGACTGTCAGGGAAGTCCCAGAAATTATTAGTTTTTATTACTGTAATGACGGCGGGACAGGCCGTGCTGAGCTGTCACTTCCACCTGCTCAGACCTCTCCCAGGGAGAGGCTGACACGCCCCTTCTAGTGTTACCAGGACAAAGTGACACCCCGGTAGTGGAAGAGACATCCCCCTCCATGCCTCCTCAGCCACCATCAATAATCCAGAGGCCAGGCCTGGGACACCTGAGCCTCTATCATCAAAGATTCATGTCCCCCACCCCCACCCCACCCCCGCCTTACCTCCCGCCCCCCTCCCAGTAAGCCTCAGGTTACAGGTCTCTCCCCTGCCCAGCTCTGAGGCAGCAGATCCACACCTATGGCCAGGTCAAGGCTGGCACCTGGGCATCCAGGGTGATCTCTCCTGCGGCCTCCTCAGGACAGAAATGGGAAGGAGTGGGTTGCTCCCAGGCAGAAGGAGGGCTGGGAGGGGGGCTAGGCCCTCAGATTCCCCTAGGCAGGCCCATTGCAGCATATGGGAAATGAGGGAGTGAGGAAAGGCCCAGGCCACAGGACAGGTCAGCCTACAGTGGGGAGGAGGAGCCCTAACTTCTGATCCCCTCTCAGTTGGAGGCAGCAGCAATGATCAGACAAAGGGGAAGGAAGGGGCAGGTCCGGTGAGGGGCTGTTCCCTTCTGTGGGGCTGAGTCATGAAGCTGCCCCTCCAGCTCTTCTTGGAGAATGGCTGGCCCAGACCCAGGCCCCTGCCTTTTCTGGTCCTGTGGGGTGTGGCCAGGGAAACCCTCTCAGGGCCAGCCACCAAGTGGCCACAACCACAAGCAGAGATCCAGGCGGTCAGGCTGGTTGATGGTGATGGCCCAGGGCAGGGGATCCTGATGTGGTGGGAGGAGTGGCTGACAGCCAAACCACTGGGCTATCTGGGCCTTCCCCACAGGCCAGGCAGCCCTCCCAGGCCAGTGACACAGGAGGACACTGAGGCCCAGGTAGGGTCAGGACACCTGGCTCCTGGCCACTGCTTCTTCCCCATCCTGTATAAGGAGGAAACCGGCCCCTTGGGGGAGGAGGGTGATGCTCTGGGCTGGAGAAGCTTGGGGTGGGGGGAGCTGGCCTAGAACCTCTAGGGTCAAGACCCTCTTCCCTGCCTCCAGCTTGGAGCAGGAGCCTTCCAGCACTGGCTGGGGCAGACTCAGGGGATCAGAGTGGAAAATGGCAGGGAGATCAGAGGTCAAGGTCAGATTGGCGACTCTCCACATCCCACTTAGAAAAAAACCTGTCCCAGGTTTTTCCCAGCCTAGTCTGTGAGGGTCCCAGGAGGAGCCCAAGGTCAGGGCCCCCTCCTCACACAGACACAAACCAATACGAGCCATACATGCATCCATGGTAACAAATGAACACTGAAATGCACCCAACTTGTGCACACGCACACAGACACCCACAGACATGTGCACACAGTCACGAAACACTGATGTCTAAAGATGATTCCATGCGACAGTGTCCAATCAGCCATTAGTGCATGTGCACTGGATGTACACAAGCAGTCAGATCCAGATGTGAACACACAGAACTGTACACACAAGACAAATGCACATGCGTGCACACTCCCTCAGATGTGCACATCCGGGTACACCCACCCCCCAGAAAGGAACAAAAATACATAGATGGGCACACACAGGCACATCCACCCCCACATAGGAACACCGATACTTCCACCCCAGCTGTGTGCGTACATGTACGCCCACCCTCAACTATGCACAGTAAGTGCGCATCCCACCAAGATGTGCCCACCCCAGGCGACCCGCGGCTGCAAAAGAGAACAGGAAGCTTCCCCAGGCTGGTGCCGAGGAGGAAACAGGGGCCGAGAGCCAGCAAGGGGGCGCAGCCGCGAGCACTGACCCTCGGCCCCCTGCCCGTCCGCCATCCTCCCTCACCGTGGATGCCGGTCTGGTGCGCCATGACTCTGTGCCCCGCTCCGCCCGCGCCGTCGGAGCCCTCGGCTTGGCCCCGGCCCGGCTCGGCTCGCTTGCACTCGTAGAAGGAAAAGAAGTAGGAGGATGTGGTGGCGGCCGCCCAGCCTCGCGCAGCTTCCCGGGCGGTGCCGCAGACCCGCCCCCAGAGCGCCCCGCCCCTGACGGGCGAGACCCGGAGGGGGCGGGGACTCGGGGCCGCGCGTGCGCGTAGTGGGCGCCTGGTTTCGGGTGGGCCCACGACTGAGTTGATCGCCTTGTTCGCGCGCTTGCGCGTGCCCTGTTTGTAGCCGAGAACAGGGCCTGCGTGTGGCCGAGCGTGTGTGGGCGCACGCGTGTTTGAGCCTGTGCACCATGATCCGAGTGGTCTATGGCTGGGGTGTGTCCGTGAGTTCCGGCCAGGTGGGTTTGTAGGTGGGTGGGATCCACGCATACCCCAACCTGTGGCCTTAAAGCGGGCGGGGGGCGGGTGTGGTCTGTGTGTGGATGGGCGTGCGTGTGTTTGAGTGGCATCCCTTTCCTCGGAGACGTTTCTTGAGCGCCTCCTGGGGGGCCTGGGCTCCTCGAGGCGTCCCGGCCCGCAGGCCCTGCCCTAGCAGTGGGAGCCCAGACCGACTTTCTACTAGGCAGTCAGCAAATGAGCTGTGTCTGTGGCAGCGAGCGCCCTGTGCAGAGTAAGAGACCACTAGGAAGAGGTGATATTTGAGCGGAGACCTGGAGGAAAGCCTGGTAGAGCGAGGGAAAAGTTTTCTGAGAAGAAAGAATTGCGTGTGCAAAAGCGCAAAGGAGGGTCAGAGCTTGGTGAGTCTGAGAAACTTCCAACTCCTAATCAACTTCTGGCTCCATACACAGCAGACTTGCCTTCTCTGGCATCAGCCCCTGCCTGCTGTTACCAACATAATGTATCTTCTAGGCCACCGTGATTGAGTCAGGATGAGCACATGACCCCAGTCTGTCCAGTCAGAGCCTGTCCTGGGACTTTGGATGGGACGATTAGAAAGGAGGTGGGCTTTGGGGGCTGGGGTTGCTGAGAGTTGATGATGGATGATGTGGCCTGCCTGGTATCTAGCCCCAGCTTGAGCTCCCTGCTCCCTGTCCCTTTACCCAACCCTAACTAGGCAGAATTGAGCCCTCCTCTGTGTGCCCCAGACCCTGGGTTTCCTGTCTCCTGAGAGTCCAACTCACACAAAATTGAAAGGTTTTCTTGTTCATCTTCCTGTGCACGCCCTGAGGACTGGGCCTGTGTAGTAGGCTCACCATGGCCACCCTAGCACTCACAGTGGAACATAAAAACCATGTGTGGCCCTGCAGCCAGCCCTTGGGAGAACGGTTCGTAGGTAAGTGCCCCCAACTCTGAGATCTGTCACAGCCCAGATGAGGCCAGCAACACAGAGCCACTGGTTACATCAACTCTCAGACCTGGCCACCTCCACAAGAACACTTGGCAATTCCACAGAACCATAAGAACTTTGACCTCTTGGAAACAGGACTTAACCAAGAAAACAGATTGATGAAAAATAATAAGGTTATGTTCCCTATTAAAATGTCCATCACTGGGTGAACTACATGGCATCCTTAACATCAAGGTCTCCCCTGATACCTGGTTGGCCCCACCCTGTGTCATTCTCTGTTTTTATCACTACCTGATTCATATATTTACTTGCTTATTTGTTTATTGTCTTTCCCCCCACCAGTCATTAAATTTTTGCCCCTGCTCTATCCCCAACACCTAGAACAGTGCCCAGGATTAGTAGGTGCTCAATAATATTTGCCAAATAAAAAAAGTGTCTGAATGAACTATGAGTCTTTGTGTTGCACACTAACTATGACTGGGCACCTTTACTTAATCCTCATGACAGCCCTACAGGGTAGGTGTTATTGTCTCCTTACAGATGAAGAATGAGATTTGGAGAGAGAAAGTGATTTGATCAAAGTCACAAGGTAGTGAGTGTCCCCAAGAACCTTAGTTTCCTTTACTCAAATTGGAACAAAGGATGAGAAATCCTGCTGGGCAGTGGCCCTCATCGCCTCCATCACTGTCTCACACCTGAGTGATGAGGGTTTAACCAGAGAAAGGAACTTCCTGGGAGACTGGGATTGGGGCCCAGTCCTGCGCAGTTTCAGAGCCTAGGATGCAAGCGAGGAGCCTAAGGACCAGTGGAATATCCAAACAGACTGCATCTCTGGCTGAGATCTGGTTTCAGGCAGAAAGATGAGAAAGCTGCACACAGCTCCTCAAATGAGTCTAGGGATGATCAGAGTGTCCAGGAGCAGGTTGGTTGCTCCTTTCTTGCTGATGTTTCTCAACAAAGAGTCAGCCATTGAAATTATTGAAACATACATATTTTTTTTTCAGGTGGATCAAATATTTAAATGTTTTTTTAAGTGAACTATAAAAATACTGAAGAAACAAAGGGAGAAGTTTGTAAAATCTTAGAGTAGAGAAGTCCTTCTGAGTATGTCACCAAACCCAGAAACCATAAGAGAAAAAAACATTTATTTACATTAAAAATAAAAAGTCTATGTGGAGTAATATTCCATTGTATATGTGTATTACTCAGCCATAAAAAGAAACAAAATTGAGCTATTTGTAATGAGGTGGATAGACCTAGAGTCTGTCATACAGAGTGAAGTAAGTCAGAAAGAGAAAAACAAATACCATATGCTAACACATATATATGGAATTTAAGAAAAAAAATGTCATGAAGAACCTAGGGGTAAGACAGGAATAAAGACACAGACCTACTAGAGAATGTACTTGAGGATATGGGGAGGGGGAAGGGTAAGCTGTGACAAAGCGAGAGAGAGGCATGGACATATATACACTACCAAATGTAAGGTAGATAGCTAGTGGGAAGCAGCCACATAGCACAGGGAGATCAGCTCGGTGCTTTGTGACCACCTGGAGGGGTGGGATAGGGAGGGTGGGAGGGAGGGAGACGCAAGAGGGAAAAGATATGGGAACATATGTATATGTATAACTGATTCACTCTGTTATGAAGCAGAAACTAACACACCATTGTAAAGCAATTATACTCCAATAAAGATGTAAAAAAAAAAAAGTCTATGTGGAAAAACCCACGATCAAAACCAAAACACAAACATAAAACTGTAACTGGCTACAAACAATGTACTTGCAAGTCATTTCAAAATAAAGAGCTGATTTCCCTAATATATAAAGAGCTCTCATAAATCAATAAGAAAAAGACCAATGGCCCTGTAGAAAACTGGGCACAAGATACAAAAAGACCATCTACAGAAAAGGAACTACAAATAATGTCTCTCAAACCTGTGAAAAGTTGGTTATCCTCTCCTATTAAGATAAATGGAAATCAGAGACTTCCATGGTGGCACAGTGGTTAAGAATCCTCCTGACAATGCAGGGGACATGTATTCGAGCCCTGGTCCGGGAAGATCCTACATGCCTCAGAGCAACTAAGCCCATGCACCACAACTGCTGAGCCTGTGCTCTAAAGCCCACGAGCCACAGCTGCTGGGCCCACATGCCACAGCTGCTGAGGCCCACCTGCCTAGAGCCTGTGCTCCACAACAGGAGAGGCTACTGCAATGAGAAGCCTGCATGTGGCAACGAAGAGTAGCCCCCACTCGCCTCAACTAGAGAAAGCCCACGCACAGCAACGAAGACCCAACGCAGCCAAAAATAAATAAATAAATAAAAAATAATTCATTTTAAAGAAGATAAATGGAAATCAAACTAAACTTGCATATTTTTTACTTATAGGTAAAGATTAAAAACTTTAATAATGGGCTTCCCTGGTGGCGCAGTGGTTGAGAGTCTGCCTGCCGATGCAGGGGACACGGGTTCGTGCCCTGATCCGGGAAGATCCCACATGCCGCGGAGCGGATAGGCCCGAGAGCCATGGCCGCTGGGACTGCGCGTCCGGAGCCTGTGCTCTGCAACGGGAAAGGGCACATCAGTGAGAAGCCCGCATACCGCAAAAAAAAAAAGAAAAACAAACAAAACTTTAATAAAAAATTGCAATGGTCAAAGGATGGGGAAATAGACTGGTGCAAACTTCGTGTAGGACAATATCTACAAAATTATTAATGTGTATTCCCTCCCCCCTTTTAAATTGAGGTGAAATTCACATAACATAAAATTAACCATTTTAAAGTGAACAATTCAGTTCATTCACTATGTTGTACAACCACCACCTCTGTCTAGTTCCAAAACATTCTTTTTTAAAAAAATTATTTATTTATTTATTTTTGGCTGAATTGGGTCTTTGTTGCTGCACGTGGGCTTTCTCTAGTTGAGGCGAGCAGGGGCTACTCTTCTTTTTCTATGGATTTACTTATTTTGGATATTTAATATGAATGGAAGCTTAGAATATGTGACCTTTTGTGTATGGCTTCTTTTTTTTAATATTTATTTATTTATTTGGCTGCACCAGGTCTTAGTTGCAGCATGTGAACTCTCAGTTGCAGCATCTGGGATCTAGTTCCCTGGCCAGGGATCGAACCTGGGCCCCCTGCATTTACAGCATGGAGTCTTAGCCACTGGACTACCAGGAGAGTCCTGCATATGGCTTCTTAATATAACGTTTTGGAGGTTCATCTACCTTGTAGCATGTATCAGCATTCCATTCCTTTTTATGGCTGAATAGTATTCCATTGTGCATATATGCTACAATTTGTTTATCCATTCATCCAGTTGATGGATATTTGGGTTGTTTCCATCTTTTTTTTTTTTTTTTTTTGCGGTTTGCGGGCCTCTCACTGTTGTGGCCTCTCCCGTTGCGGAGCACAGGCTCCAGATGCGCAGGCTCAGCAGCCATGGCTCACGGGCCCAGCCGCTCTGCAGCATGTGGGATCTTCCCGGACCGGGGCACGAACCCGTGTACCCTGCATCGGCAGGCGGACTCTCAACCACTGCGCCACCAGGGAAGCCCCTGTTTCCATCTTTTGACTATTATGAATAGTGTTGCTATGAACAATGAATGCCTTTGACACAACAGTTCCATTACTAGGCTGATCCTACTAATATGCCCACACAAAAAATTATATGCCCACGCAAAAAATTGAAAACAATCTGAATGTTCATCATTGGGGGGCTAGCTACATAAAGTCTGCATATTTGCAGAGACTGCTCTGCAGCCCTCACAAGGAACAAGGCAGCTCTTCAAGGACTGATACAAAAAGATAGAGGTATCTTATGTGAAAACTTCAGGTGCAGTATACAGTGTAGAGTATGCTATCATTTGGGTAAAGAAAAGGAGGGGAAGAGGAAAGATTTAACATATATATCTATATAATTTTTATTTATCCATTTATTTAAAGTGAGATATAATTGGCATATAACATTGTATTAGTCCAAGGTGTACAACATGATTTGATATATGTATATATTGTGAAAGGATTACCACAATAAGTTTAGTTAATATCCATCACCACAGAGTTACAAGTTTTTTTCCTTGTGATAACTTTTAAGATCTATTCTCTTAGCAGCTTTCAAATATACAATGCAGTATTTTTTTTTTTTTTTTTTTTTTTTTTTAGCTGCATTGGGTCTTTGTTGCTGCACGCGGGCTTTTCTCTGGTTGTGGCGAGCAGGGGCTACTCTTTGTTGCAGTGCGCAGGCTTCTCATTGCAGTGGCTTCTCTTGTGGAGCATGGGCTCAGTAGTTGTGGCTCGCGGGCTCTAGAGTGCAGGCTCAGTAGTTGTGGTGCACGGGCTTAGTTGCTCCGCAGCATGTGGGATCTCCCCGGACCAGGGCTCGAACCCACGTCCCCTGCATTGGCAGGTGGATTACTAACCACTGCGCCACCAGGGAAGCCCTACAATACAGTATTGTTAACTATAGTCATCATGCTGTACAGTACATCTCCAGGACTTACGTATCTTATAACTGGAAGTTTGTACCTTTTGACCCCCTTCATTCATTTTGCCTCCACCTCCCACCACCTCCTGCCCCACCACCTCTGGCAACCACCAATCTATTCTCTGTATCTATGAGTTTGGGTTTTGTTTTTTGTTTCGTAGATTCCACGTATAAGAGAAATCAAGCAGTATTTTTCTTTCTCTGACTTATTTCACTTGGCATAATGCCCTCAAGGTCCATCCACATTGTTACAAATGGCCGAATTTCTTTTTTTATGGCTGAAAATATAAAATATATAGAATATATATAATAAATTAAACATGTATTCTATATAGTGTATAGAATATATAATAAATATATTCTATATAATATATTGATTCTATATTATATATATATATATATATATACACACACACATATATAAACTTTCTTTACCCATTTATTCATTGATGGACACACAGGTTGTTTCCATGTCTTGGCTATTGTAAATAATGCTGCAGTAAACATGGTGGAGGCAGATATCTTTGAGGTAGTGATTTTGCTTTCTTCAGATAAATATCAAGAAGTGGAATTGCTGGATCATATAGTAGTTCTATTTTTAACTTTTTGAGGAACCTCCATACTGTTTTCCATAGTGGCTACACCAATTTACATCCCCGCAACAATACACAACAGTTCCCTTTTCTCCACATTCTTTTGCCAACACATGTTATTTCTGGTCTTACATGTTTCTGTTTTTGTTTTTGTTTTTTTGCTTGAACTTGCACAGAATACCCCTGACATCTCTGGAAGGATCCACAAGAAACTAGTAATATTGGTTGTCTTCAGAGGGAGGAACTGTTCGAGCCATAGTGAAATGTATTAAATTTTTTGAATTAAATCTAAAATAAATCTTGTCAAGAACAGATATGGGACTCAACAAAAGCTATTTTCACGGTGCATGAAAAAAACGTAGCATAAAAATCTTTTTCCTTTTTCTAAGCTTGCTCCTTCCCCCGCCTCCATCCCTCACATGCTGACTGAGTTAGCTGAGGCAAGGTCTCCGGCCAGGAGGGGGCAGGCTTGGGTTCCTTCGAGCAGTTGAGAGAAGGGTGTCAGGATAAGGGTATAACTGGAAAGTGAGGAGTTGCATGGCCTCCAGGGAGAACTCTACCCAGAAATGAAGACAGACCCACCCCAAGGAACCTCACCTACAACTTCAGGCACTGGAGACAGAAGAGCCTGGAGGCTTCTGGAGAGAAAAAAAGGTAAACAGAGCCAATCCAAAGGCCTGGGAATGACAGGGGCACTGGATTTCAGCAGCAGCAACAGCCAAAAAACAATGAACAGAGCAGTCAGAAAGAATTCTGAGCCAAAATATCAATCAAAAGCAAAGGCAGGGCTTCCCTGGTTGGCGCAGTGGTTGAGAGTCTGCCTGCCGATGCAGGGGACAAGGGTTCGTGCCCTGGTCTGGGAAGATCCCACATGCCGAGGAGCAGCTAGGCCCGTGAGCCATGGCTGCTGAGCCTGCATGTCTGGAGCCTGTGCTCTGCAACAGGAGAGGCCACAACAGTGAGAGGCCCGCGTACCACAAAAAACAAAAAACAGAAACAACAAAAAAAGGCAGAATACAAACCCTTTCAGAATTGCAAGGACCCAGAAAATTACCGGGACCCAGTCATCCTTTCTTGGAAAGTTGTTAGAGGATGTGCTTCAGCAAAATGACAGAGTAAACCAAGAGAGTCAGGCTTGGGATCCAGGCAAGAGCAGAGGCTCCCAGGAGCCTAGGGAGCCAGAGGAGCCTTGGTAGCACTGGAGGAACACTTAGGTCAGCTTGGAACAGGGAGGATGGGATTGCCATAGAGCTCCACATGGCTCTGAAAACTTAAAATAGTTAAGCTGGGCAACAGACCACCTGTGACACCTGGCTGCCAGGAGCTTCTCTGAATACACCTAGAGGACAAGATCTTCATCTACCCAGGGGAGTCCAAGATGGTGAGTTTGGGGAATAAACTGTGTTTGCATTGTTTCCTCTAGTTTTAGACTTTAACAGCTTCTGAGCCATTGGCTGGTGGGATGAGGAGGTTACCCCACTGATAGAATTGGGTTTGCCCCACTCTGGGTCCCTGGTCCATTTCTGTCCTGATGACAGGTTGTAGCTCAGGTGTCCTTTGGAAAGCTTTCTCTGACTTCTCCCCCTCCCCCTTGCCAGCTGGATCAAGCACCATCCACCAGGACTTCCACCATCACTGCAGGGGAGCTCATTTCCATTAGTACTGTACTTCTGTGCCTAGTGCTTGGGGCCTGACACACATGGTGGGGTCAGTAAATTAGCTCCCAGGCTACCCTGGAACTGAGTCATTTGAGGGAGGGGCTGTTGGGCACAGCTCCCTGCCCCAGGAACCTTCTTCCTTGGGTGGAGGGAACTCCCAATGGGGCAAGGCTGGCCTCCTGGAGGAAGTAAGGCCTAGTGAGCATATGCTGGGCTTGGGTGTGGAGGCGAAGGTAGGGACTCCTCCTGCAGCCCTCCCTGGGCCCTGGGCTGTGGGGCCTCAGGGGCTTTGAGTTGTCAAGCCTGCCTTCCTGGAGGAGGGAAGGGGAAGAGAAATACCCTCTGGGGGTTCTGAGTCAGCTGCACTGTCATAATGGAAACAGCACAGCCCTGGGTGTCAGGACACTTCCCCTCTGTGGGCCTCAGAGTCCCCCTCGTTATGAGATGGAAATAACAGTCCTGCACAGGGAGTTGGGCTTCAGTGACAGAGGGTGACAAAGCACTCTGTTAACATGCTGCTGACCCGCTGACCCAGTGGTGGTAGGTAACCAGGAGTTAAGAGGCTGCAACATCTTGCCTCCAACCCAGATGAAAGTCTTTCACTTCCCTTAGGCGCAAGTCTGAACTCTGACCAGTTGGAGTCTTTGGGGGACCATGGATTCCTTTTGTCCATCAGTCACTTGCACTCTAGTGAGGCCCCTGCTGTCTGTCTAGAGAGGACATCTTGATTGGAGGGGCAGCTGTTTAGGAGACTGGCCTTGAGGGCGGGAGCTGCTTCTCAGGATAAGGAAGGCCAGGGTGACCACCAAGCCCCATCTGGGAGTGGAGGGTGCCAGGCCGAGTGGGTGAGGCATGGAGGTCTCCTGAGGGAACACTGTGCTCTGAGACTCTTACTCAATGTGTCAGTCTGACACCTCCAAGGACATCTTGTTCCCATCTTGCCCTTGCGTAACGTCCGGGCCCAGCAAGAAGAGGCCTGAGGCTCTGCCATGGACACTGATCCAGCCCGGAGGCCCAGGTGTGCTCTCATCGACCCCTACAGCCTCCCTGGGTAGGGAGGAGGGACTTTTCCCTCTCAAAGACTCGTGCCCCTTACGTGTGGGCGAATGTCAGCCTGCTCAGGTTCCTGTGTGAGCCGGGCCAGCGTCTTCGTCTATCTAGGCCTCAGTGTTCTTGCCTGTAAAGTGGGGTTGATAACAGCGTTGGCTGATTAGGAGGCTTGAGGAGCCGGAGGGCACCCAGGCCGCCCACAGACTCCGGGGCGGCGGGAGGTTGGGGTTTGGGGGCGTCACCGCCCAGCCGGCCCCGCCCCGCCCCGGCCCGCTTCCTCCTCCCGGGTCGGGCGGGCGGTGCCGTCGGCCCAGCCTTCTGCCCGGCGCCCCGCGGGCAGCCCCGGGCCGCTGCGCCATGTCCGCCAACTGGTTCCGGCGCCGCTTCCTGCCGGGGGGTCCGCTCCCCGCGCCGCGGCCGCCCCGGCCCCGCGCCAGCCCCGTGCCCTACCGGCGGCCCCGCTTCCTGCGCGGCTCAGGCTCCAGCCCCGGCACCGCCGACGCCTCGTGCCGCCCGGACGCCCGGCCAGTGCGCAGCCCGGTGCGGGGCCGCGCGCTGCCCTGGAACGCAGGCTACGCCGAGTGAGTGCCCGGCCCCGAGCGGCCCCCCTGCCCCCGACACTCCCCGCTCCCTGCGACTTTCAATCCTGAGGCCCGGACCCCCACCCTGTGATCCTGCCTGGGGTCCCGTGCTGACCGAGAAAACAGGCCAAGCTGAGTGAGGGATCCCGCCTCCCCAACCTTGTGGATATCTCCCTCTTGTCGGCACTTCCGCACTCTTGACAACCTCCCCTATTCCACCTCAGGTCGGGAAGGACCTGCCCCCCTGGGGCTTTCAAAAGAGGTAGGGATACTAGGTAGAATTCCAGCGTTCTGGGCTTTGGAGACCCCCCCTCCCCCCGCACACACATCTCACCCTGGGTTATGGCCTGTGCAGCATTGGACAGGGATTCTGGCTGAGGTGGGACAGGGGGTAGGCAAGGAAGCCCCACACCTCCGCAGGCAGACTTGCCCTTACCTCCCGGCCCAGGTCAGCAGGTAAGCTCCAGATGGGCTGGGCCCTGAGTTTTGCTTTAGCTGTGAGGTTACTGAACAGTTAGCAAATTTCCAGCATTTGTTTGTCCAGGTGTGTGTCAGGGACAGCATGGGGGCTGTTACTCGAGGGAGGGTTCCTCTCTGTGTTCCAAATCTGTTCTCTGTGCCCATGGGGGCATAGGTGTGTCCCTAAAGGGTCACTGATCACTTCCTGGCCTCAGGATCATCAATGCAGAGAAATCTGAATTCAATGAGGATCAGGCGGCCTGTGGGAAGCTGTGCATCCGGAGATTTGAGTTTGGGGTTGAAGAGGACCGGGAATGGCTGACCTTGTGCCCAGAGGAGGTGAGTGCAGCTGGGCCTGAGCCCCTTTTACAGGCTGGGGCCAAGACTGGGGCCAGGACTGTAGACTGAGGTTCTTGCCCTAGTGCCCTACATTCAGCCAGGGGACAACTGGGGAGGCCAGGCAGAGCCTGACGCCAAGCCCTTCCTGTGCAGTTCCTGACAGGTCATTACTGGGCACTGTTTGATGGTCACGGTGGTCCAGCTGCAGCTATCCTGGCTGCCAACACCCTGCACTCCTGCCTACGCCGGCAGCTGGAGGCCGTGGTAGAGGGCATGGTGGCCACTCAGCCCCCCATGCACCTCAGTGGCCACTGCATCCGCCCTAGTGACCCCCAGTTTGTGGAAGAAAAGGGCATTAGGGCAGAAGACTTGGTGGTCGGGGCTCTGGAGAGTGCCTTCCAGGAGTGTGTGAGTGTGACCTTTGGCTGGGAAAGGAGGGCAGGTGTTACCCTCAGGGACCTGAGGGACTCTGGGTTGTGGGGTGTCCCTGCACATGATGGTGATCACCCTGGATCTTTGGATTGGGAGGACAAGATTGGGTTGGTTGGTTTGTTACTAAACAGTTATCATAACCCCACCCATTTATCCAGCGCCTACTATATGCTAGGTGCTTTTACCTGTATCATCTTGTTGCACACCCTGTGGGTCCTTGGTTTCCCTTCCTCACTGTTTTGAATAGGACTTCTCTACCTCCAAAGGGATATGTCTAGATCTCCTGACCACAGGGATCTTGGAGTCATAGCTAGACTTTGCGCTGGGACTGCCACTGCTTGCTAGTGGGGAAGTAAACTGTAGGGTGAGGGTTGGGGACAGTGGTATGCTGGCAGTACAAGCAGCAGCTAAAGTAGCCTTGGTTTGCTCCAGGATGAGGTGATTGGGCGAGAGCTGGAGGCCTCAGGCCAGGTGGGTGGCTGCACAGCCCTGGTGGCTGTGACCCTGCAAGGAAAGCTGTATGTGGCCAATGCTGGGGATAGCAGGTGAGTGAGCCCAGAGGGTGGGTAGGGTGGGGTGGGCAGACAGGCAGCAGAGGCAGTGGGGACAGTGAAAGGGGGAAGTCGAGACAGAATTGGGGAAGATTGGCTGAATTGTGTACTTAGCATGTGTACTTAGCATGTGTTGAGTGTGAGGGCGGACAGCAGATGCCAGGGAGGGCAGAGACCTCAGGGGCCAGGCCAGATGGCTGCGGCTTTACCCTGCAGGCCTTAGGCAGTCATGGGGGCCTTTGAGCAAGGGATTGTTATGGGCAGAACTGGCCCCTGGTGGTTGGAGAAGGGGCCGGCAGGAGGGAGGCTATGGGTAAGGATGGAGGCTGCCCCACAGACTTCTCTCTCCTCTAAAACCTCATCCAGGGCCATCTTGGTGCGGAGGGATGAGGTACGGCCCCTGAGCTCTGAGTTCACCCCGGAGACTGAGCGGCAGCGGATCCAGCAGCTGGTAGGTGCCCTTGGCAGAGGGAGGCTGTGCAGCCCCAACTCCTGGGCCACCAGAGGGAGCCTGATCTGAGCATGGCCTCCCTATTCCAGGCCTTTCTCTACCCTGAGCTTCTGGCTGGTGAGTTCACCAGACTGGAGTTCCCTCGGCGACTGAAGGGGGATGACTTGGGGCAGAAGGTTTTGTTCAGGGATCACCACATGAGCGGCTGGTGAGCGAGGTGGGGTTGGGGGACACAGTGGGGAGAGCCCTGGGGTCCAGGCTCAGATGTGTGGCCTGGGGCAGTCCCCTTCTACCTGGGCAGGGTGGGCCCTGTGTTGGGGGTGGTGAGGTGGTAAGTAGGGCCTGGGTTGATACTGGGTTTGCTCCTGGTAGGAGCTACAAGTGCGTGGAGCAGTCGGATCTCAAGTACCCACTGATTCATGGACAGGGTAGGCAGGTCAGTGAATGGCGCCTCCAAGAATCTCTCTTAAATTGCCCCCTGTAGAGGTGGGAGCTCCTTTGTCCCTTGTGGGGAGCTTTAGCTGGGGTCCTAGGTACTGCTCCGAGGTCAGAGGGTGTTTCTCCCTCAGCCCAGGCGCCCAGGGCCACAGTCCACCTCTTGGTGTGCTTTACTTGTACATTTGCTGGGGCTGTTTGCTGTCACCTCATACCTCCCTTGTCTCCAGGCTCGGTTACTGGGAACACTGGCTGTCTCCCGGGGCCTAGGAGACCATCAGCTCAAAGTCCTGGACACAAATATTCAGCTCAAGCCCTTCTTGCTCTCTGTCCCACAGGTGAGGGGGCAATAGCCTACACCAGCTTCTATCTGCCCAGAAAGGCAGACTACGCAAGGTTGGCTGGAGCTGGGAAGGGAGCCAGTGAGGAAACCTTAGGCTTAACTTGCAGGTGACTGTGCTGGATATGGACCAGCTGGAGCCGCAGGAAGAGGATGTAGTTGTCATGGCGACTGATGGGCTCTGGGATGTCCTGTCCAGTGAGCAGGTGGCACGGCTGGTGCGGAGCTTCCTCCCTGGCAACCGAGAGGACCCACACAGGTACTATAGCTGCTGGGGATCTGCCTGGGCCTGAGTTGGTGCCAGCAGAAACACCAAGAAGTCATGGCTGAGAAGACAACACTGCAGATGAGTCCGGCTAAGAACAGTTGGCCAGGACTAGAGCTATCTCAAGCTTCCTGGGGGTGACTGTGGGTCCCCAAAATCTCTGAGTCCAGACACCCATGGTCCAACCTGTGGCCTTCCCAGGCTTGTGGCTTGCTTGGCCCCACAGTTAGACTGCATTGCTTGGGTCCTCAGTGTTCAGCACAGTGCAAGTTCTCCCTGAGGGCTGGCCTTGCCTCTTTGCTCTGGCCCCGAAGTACATCTGCAGGATGGTCCCCACAGGTTCTCGGAGCTGGCCCAAATGCTGATACACAGCACACAGGGGAAGGACAACAGTCCCACACAGGAAGGGCAGGTGTCCTACGACGACGTCTCTGTGTTCGTGATTCCCTTGCACAACCAGGGCCAAGGGCGCAGTAGCCACTGAGGATTCAAACATCGCATCCCAGAACCACTTACGGGCCAGGTGCATTGTGAGCGTCCACCATGGTCAACAGCAGGTCTGCCTGCCCCACCCCCAGACCCAGCCCTGACCCCCCCAACCCACTTCAAGGGAAGCATTTCTACGAGGCAGTCAGAACTGGAAGAACGCAGGGAGTCCAGCTCCCCAGGTCCCCCTTTGGCAGGCAGGGAAAGAGCGCTAATATCAATAATGTCTGGCAGAGTCACTTTACAACTTAGGAATCCATGTAAGCCTCCTCAGATAGGATCCTTAACAGCCCACTATATTATTCCCAGATGGGGACAGCTGGACTAAGGGCATTGGCCAAGGATGCCAGGAAGGGCAGACAGCCTGTGCTTGGATCCAGGTCTCTAATGCATGAATGTCAGATTGTCTACTCAAACAACCCCCCAAAGCCCATGCAGTGTCTTATGGGAAGCCTCGTATCTGCTAAACAGCCATCTTGAAGCAGCCCTTGGAGAGAGACCAGTTCAGGTCCTACCCTGCTCCCCTCTGTGCTGGAGGAGAGGCACAGGCCCAGGGGCTGAAGTTGGGGGAGAACTAAGGGCCAAGGAGCCCCAGAGTTGGCTGAGTAGTGAATGCCCCGATTACTGCTGCTGCCTCTAGCCCAGTCTCCCGATTGCTCCTCTCTGGCTCCAGCCCTGCCCTAGGCTGATGCCTCAACAACACCGTTTTGTTGTTCCCCATCACCTTCCTATTAAACGTTTGTGTGCAGAAGAACCCTTGTGAATCGTGAATTGCTGTATAGCTTGACATTACAGTATACCTTTTGCTTTTTCTTGTTCCCTTCTAAAAAAATCACTCTTAGCCTTAGCTCCATCTTACAAGTTTGCCTATAGTCAGCATTGTGTTTTCTCTGTGGCGTCCCCAGTTCGCAGCTTGGGGTGAGCCCCAGTGAGAGAACTGCTGCCCAGGGAACAGAAAGGAGGTCTCCACCACCATCTGTGGGCTCTGGGCTTGAGGTATCGGAAGGGATGCCTTGTTTTTTTAAGGCAAATTATAGTGATTTTAGTATAAAGTTTATAGTAAATTTATAATAAAGCTAGATTTACCAACTGGAGACAGCAAGTCAGTTGGGGCTCCAGAGCTTGCTGTTTGATGAGTAGCTTAGTTCTTCATGTTCCTCACAAGACTGTTTTTATCATCCAGCACTTGCCAAGGCTCAAATGCTCAGTAAGTGTTTGTTGAATTATTTGTTGAATTTCATGACCTCAGCCTTTCCTAACTCTTCCCTGATCTACTCCTACTTTGGTCTACAATTGAGATTAATTCTTACCAGGCAACTCATAGCCCTAAACTGCAGCCAGAAAGGACAAGGGCCAGTAGGCCACAAAACTGATTGTTAAACTTGTTTATTTAACACAATGGGGAGACTTTCAGACCTCCTTTCCTGCCCATTAACTCATTTTAGACTCTACTTCCTGCATGTTCTCTAGGGAAGAGATAGGAAAAACTACGAAACTACTCATTTTTTACCTAGTCATATTCCATAGCCCAGCACTTCTGGGCCTACATCTGTCCGCAGCTGGTCCTGAGAAAATGTGGTTGGCCCCAGAAGCTCTGGGCAGCCTCTCCAGGACTCTAATTAGGCAGCTGGCAAGAACAAGAGTGTGCCCTACCAGCCTGCAGTTTTACTTCCTCTTTCCTCAGCAGTCCCCACCCCCAACACTCACCTTCCTTCCCCCCACACCCCAGCAAAGCGTAGGCAGTATCCTGAGCCTGCCAACCAATCACCCACATCAACTACTGAGACTGCTTGCCCCAAGTCTGCTTTGCTTTCCTTCTGATCCGGCCCACTGCCTGGTCTTGCTCCTCACACCACCAGGCTGAAACCCAGGGAGTGGGCAACAGTGGGTCTCTCAACTGCGAACAAGCCAAACTGACAGGAGTGACCACTGCAGGGGCAGCCACTGACTTACGTGTTCATGTCTCTCAGCAGAGCCAAATGCTGCAGTAGCCCTCCCACCAGGCCGTGAGGGGGGGACTCTTCCTGCTTGGGCAGTCGTGTTGAGAGCCTATGCATGGCCTACCACTCACAAGCCGGGACGCTCCCTCTGCTGACCTCCAGAGTCCTTGGCCAACCTCTAATGACCATGCGCAAAGTGGCAGGCCAAAGGTGTTGCAGCTGAGGATGCTACTAGTGAGTTATCAACTCACCGGCCAGGCAATGGGTTTACAAGCAAGTGGCCAGGCCTTCTGCCAGAACTGGTACAGGAGCCTCAAAGGCACCCCACTATCCTTGCCCCCCACAAACCAGGGCCTAGGAGGATGAACCTTATTCCAGCTAGAGGCTGCCAATCTGATCAAGGGTTGAGGTAACAGTGGGGGATGAAAGGCAGCCTGAGGTACATGCCAGATGCAGTCTTTGAGGATCTCAGGCCGGCCTTTTCCTGGTCACTCATTTCTGGCCCTATGGCTGCTTATTAGAACATGGAGTTGAGGAGACCCAGGCTGCTATGCATTGAGAGCTGGATCTAGGGGTTCCTCCCACCAGCCCACAGGCCTTAGTCACCAGAGGCAGTCCCAGGGAGCCCAACAACCCATCCACACAGCATTACAATGAGTCCCAGTGTGAGCTAGGAGGACTAACAGGAGACAACCCACCCCCTCCCTCCAACTCTAGGAACCAGGCAAACAATGCTATGAAAACTCAATGGAAGAGGCTGCAGCCATAAAATTCTGTTTAAGACAGATAACATGGAAAAAACGTTTATATGTTAAGTACAAAAAGGACATAAAATTGTATATACAGTAGAATAACAACTATGTAAACACACCAAAAATCTATGCACAGAAATGTCTAGAGAAACACTAAACACCAAAAGATTAGCAGTGGTAACATTTTGGTGGCAAACTGATTCTTTTTAAAAGTCCCAGATTTTTCTTAATAAGCATTAATTATGATTGCAACGGTTTTCTTAAAAAAAAAAAAAAAATACCCCACTGGCTGGTGGTTGAGCAGTGCAATGTCACTGTCACATATAAATCAGAGGCTTTGGCCCTGACTCTTGAGAGCGTGGTGCGCCCCCCACCCCCAGGAGAGCTTAAGCACCTCTGGCTCCTACTGAGGGTGTCCTGGCAGCCCTGGTGCTCCTCAGCCTCTCTGACCCACAGACTCTTTTCTCCCTTAATTCTGCCTTTTCCCACTACCACATCATCTTCGGTCACTTCCAGCTGCATCCTTCCCTCTCCTTCCCAACTCAGGAGCCAGCTCTGCAGCCACAGGTCCCCATAAATAGAAGCAGTGCAGTGCAGTGCATATTTTCAAAGGACATGGTGCCTCAGCTTTGGACACACAGGAACTCAATACAAATCATTTTCCTGCTGATAGACAAGTCATGGTGGCTGCTCTGGGTACAGATATGTTAATTATGCAGGCTTTCTTATTAACCTGTAGTTCCAAGTACTTTCTCTGAACAGTTATTCCTACCATGAATTTTCTATCCTGGAAAGCCAGGGGTGGGCAGTAACAGCTCAGATCACTTGGTTTCTAAAAGTCCCTCCACGCTGAGAATGCAGAGCTATACGGTGTGTGGCACCTCAGAAGCTGCAGATTCCAGCCTATGTCTGGGAAAGACGTAGGCCCCTTGCTTTTAAGGTTACGGAACAAGCCAAAAAGTAACTGCTAAAAAAGCAAAACAAAACAGTAATTGCTAGCAATTCACAGCCTATTCCTGCTGCTGAACAGAGGCAGTAATGGCTTGCTTTCCCCACTAGCAGCTAGGTACTCTTGGGCAAGTCAAACATAACCTTGTTGAGCCTGTTTCTGGATCTGCAGGGAATGTGTTACTTGCTTAGATGTTTGGGAACTTAGTGAAATAATATGCCACTTGTCCTGCTCTAAGAAGGCCATGCAGGGGAAAAGGCAATGAGCTACGTGCAGCTCACCTCAACCCCGATCAGGAATCCTCCCTCTCCCAGGAGAAGGCAAGGAAAAGAAGTTAAGAAAGCAGACATACCAGGTAAACAGGAATGACCTATAATTGGCAAAGAAGCCTCAGACAAGCTGAAAATGCTCTGGTTCCAGCATCCTGTCCCCAAATGCTGGGAGCCAGACACAAAAGGCATGCAAAAGTGACTGTCACACACATACAGGCGCAGACAGAGCATCACCGGGCAAAAAGGGGGCTAATACTGCAGAGAAGGCCCCAAAGTGCGGCTTGAGGAACACAAGGGAGTCATTCCAAGACCCTCATTTAGCTGCCATGGGGACAGCAAACACTCAAAAGCTTTGCTTTTGTTCAGTCTCCCAAAGGGAAAAAGGTAATAGGGAAGACTAACACTTGTGACAAACACTATTAGCAAGAATGCAGTCTTTCTCCTGGGGCAGAGGACTCTATCTCCTTCAGATACTTTTTAAATATGTGTGTGTATACACACACACACACACACACACACACACACACACATGCATACATACATATATGTATATATGTATGCACACACATGATATATTTAAATGAAGGTGTACACACATTGTGCTAAAATACAAACAACAGAAATTCCAAGTCATATATAAAAAGGCTGAATATAACATATAACATATAACACAAGCCTAGAGCCAGCTCCTGGTTGGGAGCTGGGGAAGGGGTGGTATCATCTGGAGACTATGTACACAACTTGCAGTGGGCAGGGAAGGCATCAGTGTAAACAACTCAGACTCACTCCACAATACTGGCCCACAGAAAAGCGTGATGTATCTCATGTACAAAAATAGACGCCCACCTTGCTTCTGTACAACCAAACTTGGCAGGCACCCAGAAGGACTGTGTGTTAGTTTTGATGACAGGGCACCACACCAAGCTGCTGCTAAACCTCCCAGCCCTAGGAACTCATCTGCTACCCCTCCTCCCTCACCCAGAGCCTGAGGCACACCCAGATCATCCACCCTCACATGACTAACTTGCAAGGCTTCCTGGCAAGCAAGGTCCTTCTGTATCTGTCCCTTTCTGACCCTAAGATATATGGAGACTTATTTCTGTAAATATTTGGCACCTAAGTAACATGATGGTTGTGGATAATGCCACAATGACACAGGGAGAACCAGTAACAAGACATGCAGGGTGAGGGCAAGGGGCACTGAGCTGCCCCAGCATCTCAAAACCAGAACTGTGGCTTCCCACGCATTTATGGGGGTGGGCAAAGGGATGTGCAGAATTAACAACTTCACCGACTCCTCAGCAGCAAATACATTCAAAACTGAAGGTGTCTTGAGGGCCCCACTATACCCTAGTCACGAGTCTGGTCACTCCTCTGGAGGAGCTCGGTGCAGTGACAGCTGGAAAATCTGAGTCCTGATTGAATCTGCCGCACCAAGAGTCCTTTTGAAGAAGCTTGACAAAGTAATTTTTTTCTTTTGAGCAAATGTACAGCACATCCTTGGGAAGGCCATGTGGAAGGATGCTCTCCAGCCCAGTCAAATGATCCAATCTCACTATTATCTTAGTTCCCTCTGAGTTTTTTCCTACTGGCCACCCTCGCTGTACAGAAAACAGCCAAGCACTATGCAGGTCAGTCATCAATGGTGGGCAACCAGAAGGCCTGGATGGAAGGAGAACATAAGTCAACTTTAAAAAGCCAAGCCCCTCTCATTTCTGAGGGTTTTTCTTACCCCTCCCCAACCATCAAGGCACCCAACCCCAAAGTTAGAGGAGTTATGGCTGGTGGCCTTCCCTCCTGACCAGTTGACTCTGGCAATCTGTGGACAAACACTCTCCCATCTATGTGAAAGTAAACATTGTCTAACTTCCACCATAGTGGTCCAGTGGTAAAGAAAAGAAGAAGTGCTGTCTGGGGAGGTGGGTGTTTGGCCTCACAGCTAATCTACCAGGTGACCTCAGACAGACCCTCTCATTCATGAGCTGTAAAAAATGTGAGGGACTGGACTGGATGGTTTTGCTGCATTTTTTTCTGACACTGTTTTCTTTGTTTAAAAAACAAAAAAAAAAAGAAATGGAGCAATGTGTTCTGGGTAGGCTAGTAATGAAATGCCTCATACCCAAATACCCAGGTAGGTTTAGGAGATGCTAAGAGGAAACTGGAGGCTGAGACTCACTGATGTTTTGTTCTGCTAGTGTTGTCTAGGAAGAGACAGGGGCCTGGAGAAAACTCTAACTGGTCAGTTGTGATCAACTGTAAGAATTTCTGATGAACTCAGCATAACCTGAGAAGAATGGAAAACTGAAAGGGTACAGCCACAAAAGGCTGGTTCAAAGTATTTTAAGAAGCCAAAAAGCTGTGAGGCATAGCCCCAGGTAGTTTGGGCATAAAACCAGGAGCCAGAGCAAAAAAACTGGCCTAAGATCTCCTGGGAGCTCGCGATCCCAGGTCATGGAAAGAAGAGCAAAAGTGAAAGACCAGCGCAACCAAAGATCAGATAATAGAGGTGAAATAGGGAAGCCACCAGCTGAGAAACATGAACTTGGGTGCTTGTAATTGTACCTATTTAGAACACAGCTCACTGTGCTCATTGAAGGACCCACCACCCCAACTGGAAAGGGACCCTAGATGAAGGACATCTCCCGTTGTTCACATACCATGTTGGAACAAGCACTGGCAAAGGTCATGAACTTGGGGTTGAACTGCAAACAGGTAATGGGGCCTGTGTGTTTACCATCCAACACAGCTACTTTTATACCACTCTCTCCATTCCAGACATGGATCTTGCCATCCTCTGAACCTGAAGAGAATGATCAAGGAATATAACAGCTCAAGGCACAATACAAAGACAAGTGGCAAACAGACATGGATTGACATCTGGAGAGAGGCCAAGCTTCAGGACCCAGCCACCAGCAGAAATGGAGAGGGAGTAATGGCAGTGAAGAAAAGACACTTTGGGAACTGATCTAGACCCTAGTTATTTGTTCCTAGGCAAGTCACTTCCCCTCTAACTTCAGTTTTCTCATTTAAAAAGGGGGCTGAATACGACCACCCTACGAACATCTACACTAAGGTGACTGAATGAAGGGTTACATCAGTGCTTGTAGAGTTTAACTCTATGATGGTCCAGGGAAGACCAACATTAACGCCCGTTCCCAGAAAAGAAAGCAAAGTCAGGACAGTTTAAAGACACTATACCTTTGACATAACGTGCTACACAGAAATCTGAGAAACTCTATCTCAAAAGGATAATAAATAATATCTTAAATTAGTTAAAACTAACAGAAATAACATAATGCACAGTACCAGATAAGTAACACCCAAGGGGCGGGGGGATAAAGGAAGCTTACCAATCATAATAAACTGCGAGTCTGGAGTAAACGAGGCCTCCAGTGTGACGGCTTTGCTGTTGGCATAACCCTAAAACAAGCAGAACAATTCTCATTACAGTGCCATTAACAAAAAATAATGGCCTACAAACACTGACCCCAGCACATACATCTTCTTCTTTTTTTTTTTGATGAAAAAAATTTTTTACAGTAAAATATAGATAACAATTTACTATTTTAAGTATTTTTAAGTGTACAGTTCAGTGGCACTAAGTATACTTAAAATGCTATGCAACCATTACCATCTTCTGCCTCCAAAACCTCTTCATCATTCTGAACAGAAACTTCATAATCTTTAATAGTAACTCCCCATTTCCCTCTTCCCCTGCTCCCTGGCAATCTCTGTTCTACTATCTATCTCTATTCTAGGAAACTAATATAAAAGTGGAATCGTCCAACAGTTGTCCTTTTGTGTCTGGCTTATTTCACTTAGCATAATGTTTTCAAGGTTCATCCATGTTGTAGTACATACATCACCTTCCTTTCTGTGAAACCCTTTCTTCCTCATGCACAGTGCTATGAAGGTTTCAAATTTGGCTACCACCCTTTACAATTCACCCCCTTATCCCCAACTCCATATTCAAGGGGGTAAGAAAATGTTTATGGTCAGAAGTTTATTATATTATCTAAACACCAAACTTGAGTCACTGGGTGAGAAGTGAATGTCTCAGAATCCAAAAGAAATAATGCCACGTGCAGGAAGAAAATGCAAGTCCATGCCTCGATGAGTGAGCCAAGGACAACTGCCGGTCTCCACTAAATAGCTGACACAATTCTCAGAAGGGATGAGCATGGAAAAAAGGTAGAGTATGGGGAAAAAAACATGGTTAAAAGTTGTCAGCTCACCCCAAACGTATGCATCACCACTCCCTTGAATGCATCGATCAGACGGATGAAGCTGCCATTGGTGGAGATGAGGATGAGTTTGCCATCATTGCTGAACTTAAGCCCTGTCCACTCACAAGTCCGATCATACTGCATCTTAAATGTCGCAAATGGCCCCTGCAAAAGACAGACAGCAGCCCTAGGCCCAAGGCACATCAATAATTCCTTCTGCCAGAGCCAAATCTCATTCTATCCCTTTAGATTCCTTTTTGACTAGGGAAAGCAGAAGATGAAGTACTGCTCTGACACTTTCTAATATCTACCACATACCTCCTCTACTGTAGAAAAAGGCTCTTAAATGTCCATCTCACCCTTCAAAACTTCCATAATATCAAGACGGTTCAAAGATTCAAAGATTTACCTTATCAAAAGAGCGAAGATCATAAAGTTTGACCATTTCAGAATTGACACCTGCAGCAAAAATTAATCCTTCTGGATCAAAAGAACAAACTGGCTTGCCCTGTAAATGCATGAGACCCTGAGAAAAAAGAAATTTTAAAAAAGTTAATGAACCCAGGATCCTACCAAAAGCAAACACAAAACTAACTAAAATGAAGTTAAAAAAAACCCTGGTCTCCATGCAATTGATTTCAGATCAACCCTAACTGTATAATTTTATAGACACTGAATTCAAATAAAAACAAATCCTTGGAGTCTAAAATATATAGCTCAAAGGCTCCAGGAAAACTGCTTTTAAAGCACTAAGCCACAGATCATAATAAGTATGCACCGGATTAAGGTATTAGCTTAATTACCAGCTACCTACCAGTAAAAGATCTTCTCCAAAATTTAAAGACTCTGGGATCCCAGGAAAGAATCACTGCTTTCCCCCTTCCTTGAGAGGGAGAGTTGAAAACGCTTAAAGTGTAACTGTGAGGCAACATTACCTGGCAGTTAGGAGACCGGAGATCCCAGAGCCGAATGGTCTTATCAAGAGACCCAGAAATGAAAGTGTCATCCACAGGTGACATGGACAAGGCCACCACCCTGCAATGCATCAAGATAAATAGTAGTTGAAGCGAAATATTAACAAGAATTGGATATGAACTCTAAACCACTTTACCTACCTATACATATGTGTTCTCCTAAAAACTCCATTTTAAGAAACACATACACAAGCAATCCGGAACAATCAAAGGCAATTAGTATAAAAAAGCAACTTAAAGCTACAGCATAAAAACATATGATTCCAATGCAAATCAAATCATAATGAAATACCACTTCATACCCACTAGCAAAGCTATAATCAAAAAGAGAGATAACAACTGTTGGTGAGGATGTGGAGAAACTGGAACCCTCATACACTGCCGGTAGGAATGTAAAATGGTACAGTTGCTTTGAATAAGTTTTATACTTCCTCAAAAAGTTAGAGTTACTATATGATCCAAACATTCCACTCTTAGGTATATACCCAAGAAAAATGAAAACATATGTCCAAATTATCCCCCGTACATGTATGTTCACAACAGCATTATTCATAATTACTAAAAAGTGGAAACAACCCAAATGTCCATCACCTAATGAATGGATAAAGAAAACGTGTTATTGTCATACAAGAATATTATTTGGCAATAAAAAAAAATGAAGTACTGGGGCTTCCCTCGTGGCGCAGTGGTTAAGAATCCGCCTGCCAATGCAGGGGACACAGGTTCGAGCCCTGGTCTGGGGAGATCCCACATGCTGCAGAGCAACTAAGCCCGTGCACCACAACTACTGAGCCTGCGCTCTAGAGCCCGCGAGCGACAACTACTGAGCCTGCGAGCCACAACTAGTGAGCCCGCGAGCCTAGAGCCCGTGCTCCGCAACGAGAAGCCACCGCAATGTGAAACCTGCGCACCACAACGAAGAGTAGTCCCCACTCACCGCTACTAAAGCCCGCGCGCAGCAATGAAGACCCAACGCAGCCAAAAATAAATAAAAAAGAAATGAAGTACTGATTCATATTACAACATGTATGAAGTGAAAGAAGTCAGACACAAAAGGCCACATATGATCTGGTTCCATTTATACAAAATATCCAGAATAGGCAAAGTTATAGAGACAGAAAGTAGATTAGTGGTTGCCAGGGGCTGGGAAGAGGGGAAATGGGAAGTGTTAATGGGTACAGGGTTTCTATTTGGGGTGATGAATATGTTCTGGAATTAGATAGTGGTGATGGTTGCCCAACTCTGTGAATATACGAAAAACCACTGAATTGTACACTTTAAAAGGATGAATTTATGGTACTGAACTATATCTCAATTTAAAAAAAAAAAGCATGATTCCTTAACTAGAGGTTTGTGGACTATACTGTTGTTCTCAAACCTGAGTGGCACCAGCATCACCTGGAGGGTGGGTTAAAACAGACTGCTGGGATCCACTGCCAGAATTTCTAATCCAGTAGGTCTGGGGTGAGGTCTGAGAATCTGTGTTTCTAACAAGCTCCTCAGTGATGGTGAGACTGGTGGTTTGGGCCCCACACTTAGAGAGCCACAGCCCTATGCTAATAGCCTATGCTATATTTCTGATATGGGTCCCCTCTTATGGTTACACCAGTCACTCACTGAAAAACACTTCTTCCAAGGCCTCATCCTGAGCTCTCTTGTCCCCTCTGCTCATGTTCTTGCTCTGCCACGCTCTGCGTTGAGGACACCCATCATCTCCCCGGCATTTGGGCCCAGCCCGTGGAGAAGGATGGCATGTGGCTCCACTTTACTTGCCTCTTGGAGCATGCCACAGCCCTAACCAGAGGGATCCTTGAGGTCCGTGGGCTATGACCTGTACAGTGCCTATGAGTCTGTAGTACCATCTACAGAGGAAGCCCTTGTGAAAATGGACACTCAGATGGCTCTTCCTTCTGGGTGTTATGGAAGAGTAGTTCCACATTCTGCCTTGGCTAAAAAACGCTTCACAGACAAAGGAGCTGGTGTCACAGGTGAAGATTACAGAGGAAATATTGGTGCTATACTGTCTCATTTTGACAAAAAAAAAATTGGAGTAAAAAAAGTGGATCAAATTGCACAGCTCATTTGTGAATGGGTTTTTTAAATGTAGAAATAGAAGAAGTTCAAATTTTGGATGACTCTGAAAGGGGTTCAGGAAGTTTTGGTTCCACTAGAAAGAATTAAAATGTATGCCATGAGTAAAATATGGAAAAATGTACTTTTTCTTAAAGTTTTTGACCAAAAAAAAAAAAATTCTTCCAATATAACTAAATTAACATTTGCACGAGATCATCAACTTAAAAATTTAAAAGATACTATAAGCCAAAATTTCCTGGGAATGCTGAGGTGGTAATAAAACGGAGTGAGCAGAATGCATATGAACATGTAATTTTACATCACAGTATTCAGGTCAAAAGTTCAGAGGAAGTCTATCTTGGCACAAGGCTCTACGATGAGAGGTAGAGGGAATACAAGGAGGAACAAGACTTCAACTCTAAGGAAGCTTAACTGTCTAGTCCAGACAACGTCCAAGAGAGGGTCAGAGAAGGCTTTCAGGAAGAAGCAGCACCTGTGGTGAACAGGGTTTCAATGGGAGTGGCCTTTCTGGAAGTTGCCAGATAGGAAGGCATGAGGCAGTTCAGGAACCAGCCCAGAGTTCACTTCAACTGGAGTGGTAGGAGATAACACTGGGAAAATGGGTCAGGCAGAGGGAAAAGAATCTGACTCCAAGGTTTCTTGAGGGAGGCTGTGGTCAGAGCTGTAAAAACAGGGTGCAGAAGCAGGATGTTGAGGGACGGGGAGATTAGGAGTTGACAATAATTTACCTGAGCTAGGACAGAAGCAAAGGAGTATGGAGCACAATGACACATGAGGTTAAACCTAAGTAGAATCAACGGGATTTAACAACTCACCGGATGTGAAGGCAGGGAAAAAGTAGTGAACAGGTAACAGAGACTTTGAGTCGGGAGAATTGGAAGGGACAGAGGTGAAGAAACATGAGGCAGACAGAGGAGCTGGCCCAAGGAATTTAACGATGGATGGAGTATTGAACCTGTAGGTAGAAGTTGAGTCTGGAAATTATGGGCTGAAAATACTGATTTGGGAAGCTATCTGAGGTGAATGAAATCAGTGATGGCCCAAATACCAAGAGGAGGAGAAAAAAGCTAGGGTAGAACCTTGTTTAGAGTCAAAAAGAGAAAGAGAGGCAAAAAATAGCAAAAACAGAACCAAGATGAGAAGCCAAAGGAAAAAAAGTTTTACTGAGAGGTTAAGCACCAAAGAGTCCCAGGCAGTGGATTTTACCTGGAGGCAGCAGGGAAAGGGGAGTAAACAGCTTGGCTTAGATGAGTGAGTTAAACAGTGAATGAGTATGAGGAGGTGGAGAAGGGAATATGCAGATTATTCTTTTATCTTTGATGGCGAAAAGAAGTGGGTGACATGCTCAAGAGATAAATTTAATATAAGGAAGATAAAGAAGACCATAAGGAAGATAAAGAAGACCGAGTAGGTTTCCCCTGGTGAGTAGGGCTTCCCTGGTGGCGCAGTGGTTAAGAATCCGCCTGCCGGGTTCAAGCCCCAGCCCGGGGAAGATCCCACATGCCATGGAGCAACTAAGCCCGTGTGCCGCCAATTACTGAGCCTGCGCTCTAGAGCCCGTGAGCCACAACTACTGAGCCCAGAGTGCCACAACTACTGAAGCCCGTGCACCTAGAGCCCGTGCTCCACAACAAGAGACGTCATCGCAATAAGAAGCCTGCGCACCACAGTGAAGAGTAGCTCCCGCTCACCACAACTAGAGAAAGCCCACGTGCAGCAACGAAGACGCAACGGAGCCAAAAATAAAATAAATAAAAGTAAATAAATTTAGAAGACCAACTAAGTTTGTGGGCAGCAAAGTCCAGTAAGGAGACGGAAGTAAAAACAGAGGGGTTGGTTTTCTCAAAGAAGAAAAGGCTACTTCTTTCTCAGGGAAAGTGTTCTAAGGAAGAAAGGAGTTTAGGTGAAAGAGGAGTTGAACTCATTTTGGATGGCCTTGATTTTCTCAAAAAAGGAGGGACAAAGTCATCTATTAAGAATCAGGAGGTCAGGAGGTCAAGAGATTGGGCAACTGGGAAGATTGGAAAGAATTTCAAACAACTGCAATCAACTCTTTTATTTATTTATTTATTTTTTTGCGGTACGCAGGCCTCTCACTGTTGTGGTCTCTCCCGTTGCGGAGCACAGGCTCCAGACGTGCAGGCTCAGCGGCCATGGCTCACGGGCCCAGCCGCTCCGCGGCATGTGGGATCTTCCCGGACCGGGGCACGAACCCATGTCCCCTGCATCGGCAGGCGGACTCTCAACCACTGCGCCACCAGGGAAGCCCTGCAATCAACTCTTAATTACAGACAGTATATTTGTGAACATTAATTTGACTATAAACAAGCAAAAACATCTACTTGTCACAAGCCATTCTTTGAACTACACAGTAACCAACAGCTGCCACCTCTTATCTTCAGCAACACAGAAATGCCCTTGCCCAATCAGAAGTGCAGCTGAAAACAGTGCTCTTGGTCTACCTCCTGTCAGGGCTCTGAACCACTCCAAGCTACACAGGGTTACTGTACATTTGCAAAGGAAAGCACCTATGATTAATATATCATCCAAGGGAAAATGTGTTTAACATTCAGCCCAAACTCGAAAAACTGGAGGAAAAATAACAGGGGAATTGGGATGAGACAGAGAGAAGCAACCTGCATTACAGAACAGAATAAGGGGAACTTCCCTGGTGGCTCAGTGGTTAAGAATCTGCCTGCCAATGCAGGGGACTCGGATTCGATCCCTGGTCTGAGAAGATCCAACATACCATGGAGCAACTAAGCCCATGTGCCACAACTACTGAGCCTGCACTCTAGAGCCTGCAAGCCACAACTACTGAGCTTGCACACCACAAATACTGAAGCCCTCATGCCCTACAGCCCATGCACCGCGACTACTGAAGCCCATGTGCCTAGACCCTGTGCTCCTCAACAAGAGAAGCCACAATGAGAAACCTGCGCACCACAAGGAAGAGTAGCCCCCGAGCGCCGCAAATAGAGACAGCCCGCGCGTAGCAAAGACCCAACGCAGCCAAAAAAAATAAAAATAAATATATACCTTTAAAAAAAAATAAGGAAACAAGTTTCTTGACTTTCAAAAAGTACGAAAGGAAAATTTTATTATTTTTTTAAAATAAATTTATTTATTTATTTATTTTTGGCTGCGTTCGGTCTTTGTTGCTGCATGCGGGCTTTCTTTAGCTGCGGTGAGCGGGAGCTACTCTTTGTTGCGGTGTGCGGACTTCTCACTGCGGTGACTTCTGTTTTGCGGAGCATGGGCTCTAGGCACATGAGCTTCAGTAGTTGTGGCACGCAGGCTCAGCAGTTGTGACTCGCAGGCTATAGAGTGCAGGCTCAGTGGTTGTGGCGCACGGGCTTAGCTGCTTCACGGCATGTGGGATCTTCCCAGACCAGGGCTTGAACCTGTGTCCCCTGAATTGGCAGGCGGATTCTTAACCATTGTGCCACCAGGGAAGCCAACAATTTTATTAATTTTTTTTTACATATTCATTAAGCTCTTCATGTGGAACACATTTATGTAGAGCAGGGTCATGCTGAAATGGGGGCCACCTATACTGGAAGGCCTCAAACATGTAAATGTACTTTCATTAAGGGATGTCTGATATTTGGGATCCCTAAATGCCAAATGTTATTTTTACTACATAGGTTTCCACTGAATATCTTTAATCCACATTCTTCCTATTAATGTTTTAACTGAGGTTTCGGTTTATCTATGAAGTCCTACCCCTGGCCTCTACAACCTCGATTAATCATGAGTTGACTGTTTAGGGAAGGTTAACAAGAGAAGATTAAGAGGTATGCCAAACAGCGGTGAGAAACTAGCTTCAGTTCACTAATAAAATCTCTCCACTCTTTCATTCTCTGGATAACCTCAGGGATAAAAGAACTATCTACTTCTGTAACACGTGCATCTTACCTTTTGCTATGTCCAGGAAAGTATCTGATGTATTTGTTGTCATGCAAGGACAGGTAACGGATAGTATCTGTAAGAAGATAAATAAGGCATGATGATATCCTACTATTTTTAAAGGAATTTACTTTGCATTTTCATCTTGAAAGGACAAGGTCAAAGAATTCATTGTTTTCCATAATCCAAGCAAGGTATGAATAAATAATAGTGAATAACTACTTTTCACGGGACTAGAGATTTCACGTAATTCAAAAGCAGAGTTCTCAAGTTGACAGCATATACAGCAATGTTTAAAATCACTATTGCTGCCAATCTTTGGCTTCTGCATAGTTACAATGAAACTTGTCCTGCAAATATGCACCCCCCCCCAAAAAAAAAACTCACAACAATTTTAATGCCCACAGAATGGCAAACCTTAAAGAAAAATATATGGCTACTGAGGAAATAGACTCAAAGAATTAAACAGCCATGCTGAGCTGAGGATCAGGCTGGATTCTGGCATAAGATACTTTTGTCCAGCGTTCTCCAACAGCATGTCAACCCAACCCTCACCTCATCTTAATGTAAACTGGATACACAATTTACATTAAAACTAAATAAAATGGGAAGAGAATTAATGTTCTACTACTTCTTTTCTAATTAACCAACTATCCAATGGTCCCTTATGCAGAAAAGTGAATTATAAAGTGGCCAAAGGAAATGAGAAAATTTAGGTTAAAAAGATCACAAGACATTTAAAAATCAAAGTCATGAACTATACCAAGTCATAGCAGTGAGAATTTGACAATATCCAAGAAAGAAATAATCACAGAGATTTGTGCTTGGGGCAAATAAGACAAATACTCTTAAAAACCAAATGATTCCTCTGAAAAAGCAAAACAAAAAATGATGGTGGTGGGAAGGGAACGAAGTGCCATAAAGAACAGAACTGGAAAGTACAATGCCCCTGAAAAGACTAGGAATAAGAAACAATTGTTGAGAAAAAGGTTATAGGAAATGGGGCCAAAATACAGAAAGGAAAGCATAGAAAGAACATTCTGGAGGCAAACACAACACAGAAACAGAAAGGCTGAAAGCACCAAGTCATCCCAGTGGTTCACAGGGGTACTAATAAGAGGGCATTTAACCTGGGAGAGGGAAAAAGGCACTCTTTGTATGTTCCAAAACTAAATATGGTTTTCTTTGAAAACATGTTCAAAGTTCTCGAATGACAACTATAAAGTATTCCTGGTTGTTCTATTGCTAGGAACTACTCACCTGCCCTAAGCAGAAAAAGACTTCCTCCCCATTACCTGGTTTTCCCAGAGATGAGCAGGGCGTCGCCATCCTCTCCGCCCCACTCGGTAGCTGGCGCGCTGTTCCTGGCAAGGCAGTGGCCTGTACAGTTATCTCCTGTACCGGGTGGTATCATAGACCCTCAAACTGTACAAACTACTACCTCAGCCTGGAATCAGGCAAAATGATACGGAGCGTTGGAGGAACTCTTCAGGATGGATGCACTCGAGACAGGAAAGGCAACATCCTCACAGCAGAGGCCTGGCAGCAAAGCTGCAAGTGCCACACATTTGCCTCATCTTGCACCATATTTGGAGAATCCTCATTTAATCACCCAGAAAAACACCCCAACAGAAGAAATATACCCCAATAGAAGAAATATACCATTCATTCAGATGATCACAGAGATATATTTCCTCAAGATCCTGTTTTATATTCTTGTCCAAAAGCATCAATTGCACTGCTTACTTAGAAAACCACTTCTGAAATAGAGGCATGAAAAGTATAAACGATATACTTACTAAAAACCAAGTACAGGCAGAAAAGTCTCATTTAAAAAAAAAAAAAAAAGACTTCTACCCATCTGCTCTGAGATAGGCATAACCAAAACAGCGGTCTAAGAAATCTTTGTTGAATGACATTAGAAAAATTGTACTGCTAAAAATGAAACAATCAACAAATCAGTGAGATAAGTTAAAAAAAAAAAAAAAAGTCCTAACATGAAAGTGTTATAGCTCAATTCCAAGACAATCTGTCAACTGAGAATGACTTATCCCAGGGGAAAAGCAGGTAAAGGCAGAGATCCTTTATTAGAGAAAGAAATTCACAAGTTTAATTTCTAAAAATAAGTCTTTATTCTTCAAAGACATTAACTTTATTTAAAAGGAAAAAGGGAGAGACTTCCCTGGTGGTCCAGTGGCTAAGACTCCATGCTACCAATGCAGGGGCCGCGGGTTTGATCCCTGGTTGGGGAACTAAGATCTCACATGTGTGCAGTGCGGCCAAAAAAAATAAGATAAATAAATAAAAGGAAAAAGGGATAAAATTCAAATCAAAAAGTGTCCCTGGAATCAAAGATAACTAAAATCAGTATACTGTCCTTTGTGACACAGACCATAAATGGTTGGGCACACACCAAAAACTCTTCTAAGGTCTGCTAAACTACCATAACTCAAGCATCTGTAAAACTATTCTCAAATCTATATATTTTGAACAGGAAGGTAGCATTGTTTACCACTTGCTGTCAAGTATTCTTTCCTTTTATTTCTTCTAAAAGTATTCGTTTCAAGAAGTTCAAACCGTAAATACAATTTGTGGCTTCCTATTTCCACTCTCCACTCTAAACTGGAGACCTTTCATACTCAGTTTCAAGTCCTTCAAAAGTACTAATGGCTTGCTTGCTTCCAGCATCCCTTCAGTCATAACAATATCAGCACAGCTAACATCATAGGAAAATTTAAAGTAACTATAACCAAACAGAAGTACTCACAAAGATTCCGTGAACAATTTAACAAAGGAAACCATGACCATAACTTCCTAAAAAGAAGGCTTGCTTACCGTCTATTTTGTTAGAGCTGTAAACGACTGTGTTTGCTGCATGAGTGTATCTGATGAGGTCCACGCCGTATTTCTTACTGTACAGGGTTCTCTTTGGTCTGATGAGGAAATGGACAGAGAAAGAAAACCATCAAAATCCTCCATCACCAAAATCTAGGATCTTCATATAAAGAGAAGCACTTGAATGATGTGGGAAGGGTGAAGATTCTTGGTAACCTCTAACACTGAAAAGAAACAGAATTTCTTCCAAAAGGGTGGAAACAAACAGAATCAATCAAGTGCAACAGGTTTTCACCTCTGGATACCAAATGCCGAAGTTAGGAAGTGGAAGTAAATCTGAGGGCTCAAATCAGCCTTTACTACAATGTTCAAAAGTAAGCTTTGAGAAGAAGTACATCTATTTGGGAAGAAAGACACACAAAACAAGTCATAACTTCCAAGAAAGAGGAAAATGGGAATACGTCAGACCAATGAGGCCAGAACTTAAGCCATTCACTTGGAAAGAAGCTCTTTCTTTAAGAAGAAATGATTTATCAAAACCGAAACCAGATGTAAAACTGCCTTTCCTAATATAACCTAATATTTCCATCCTCTCTTACAGGTCCAAAGCACTTACTGAGCCTTTTACAAGACAAACCTCACTCTCCCTAACAAAACTAGTCATTGATTCTTTTCTCTTTACTTAAATGTAAACTCACATATTTCTAAGCTAGAGGTTATCAGTCCATTTGTTGAAGTTCCTTAAATGTTATCTTCTTCTATAGCACCCTGAAGATCAAGCTGAAACTGATCTCAGCAAAATATTTAACCAAAAACTTCATAATATTCTACATTTAGGTATAGGAGAATTTCATAAATCCTATATTAATGTTTATCAAGAAGTTAATTTATGAAAAGGAAATTCACCCTCTCAATGTAAAAGCCTCTTGAAACCTAGATGCTAAACAATCAGATGACTCAGGGAACTTTAATCATTTGCACTTTCAATTTTTGTGACGTCAAGGGTTTCCCTACATTAAACCTATTTACAAACAAGACTTCTCACTCCAAATGCACTTAATTTTCCACATTTTTACCTTTACTGAAAGATCAACTAAACAAAAAGAACAGCTCAAATGCTACCTTGTTAAGTCCACCACCCTGGGTTCTGCCATGTAGTTACTGTGTGGTAACCAGTGAGTGAGTGAACGTGCGTGTGAATGTGTGCTTGCTCTCAAAAGATAGTTGACTTTGCTCCTACCAATGGAAACAGAAGCTTACTTATCTCAGTATTTACCCTACAATAATGAAGACAGAGCCTGAAGAACCAATGTTAAAGGAAAATTTTCAGTTCCACTTATATACGGCCTATTTGTTTCAAATATATCCATAGTATTAACCTGAGATTTTGTTCTTAATAACATAAATCTTTTACCTCATATCATTTCCTAGTTTGAAAGCAAGATCCTAATGCATCCATTTCAGAGGATCTTACAGAGCTTATGCATAACATTCTTTCACGAATATTGTGGTAAGCTTCTCTGCACAAACTATGATTCTGGTGATCAGGTACGAATAAATAATATTAAATCCTTCTCTCTGAATAATTCGCATCACCTACCACAGATAATATCCTTTGTATACTTTCAAATTAAAAAAAAAAAAAAAAACAAAACACTCGGGACTTCCCTGGAGGCCCAGTGGTTAAGACTCTGTATGCAGGGACTGCAGGTTTGATCCCTGGTTGGGGAACTAAGATCCCACATGCTATGTAGTGCAGCCAAAAAATTAAAATTAAAAAAATCACTCAGTGGATGAACTCTATTACAAAGAAAGTTTAAGTGAACAGTACACATGGAAAATATTAAGCATAAAGAATCTTATTTTAGCCATTTTCAAACTCCCAACATTAGTACCATCTAATAAAGATACTGTGCCTTCCAAGAAAATGTTATTTTCTTCCAATGTTGGTTTGACCTACACTAGTGGCAAATTTTTTCTTCACATTACCACTTAGGATCACAGATTCCTAGAGGCCAGCGAAGTGATCTGACCAATGTCACATACCTGGTCACAAGGCCAAACTAGAACCCAGGTCTCCTATCAGGTTGCTCTCTGATCACAGATCACAATGAAACAAGGTCACAATTAATCCATACGAATATTTTAAAGAGCGTGCTGTATACTATTGTATCAATGTTAAATTCCCTAATTTGGATAACTGTACTCTGGTTACCTAAGAAAACGTCCTTGTGCTTAGGAAATCCATGCTGAAGTGTTTAGGATAAAGGGGCTTGATACCTTCAAATTACTCTCTAATGGCTCAGGGAAAGAAAAAATTGTGCGTGTGTGTGTGTGTGTGTGTGTGTGTGAGAGAGAGTATCTACAGAGAATGACAAAGCAAACAGAGCAAAATATAACCAATTATTGGGTCCTGGAGTTCTTTGAAACAATGATGTAACTTTTCTGCAAGTTTGTAATTATGTAAAAATGCTACATGAATGAATAAACTGCATTATGTTATAAAATTAACATTTTACTTTTAACAAGACAGCCTTCAAGTCAATGTCATTCCTACCAACCGCAGAAATTAAGCAGTATTTGGAGAGAAACTGTGAAGAAATGCTGCCACAACCTTCATTTTCTTTGAATGAGGATATACATCTCCATCCTCAAATTCATCCAGGGAGAAGTTCTAATCTGTGCACAAGCACTAAACATTTCAAGCAAGTCAGCTTCAATTTACTTCTAGCTCCAGTACCCCACAACCCCAATCTCCATCCTAGCTTTATACGTTACTTTCTATTCCAGGCTAATGCAAGTGGCCGGACCTGGACCAAAACCCATCTATGAAATGAATAACATTGACTCACATCTCTCAGCATCAGTCCAGCTAACAATTCTCTCTTCCCTCAGGACCACCACTATAGGCCACTCTTCCACATACCGCAAGCAGATCCAGAGCCAGTTACATAATACTTTTTCCACAGCCCAAATGGGAAAAAATTGGGCAGAACAATATAGCCCAGACCAATACAGCATTACTTCAGATAACCAAATTCACAAATGAAGAGACAAGTTCCAAAAGAAAGTTTATAGAAAACATTGGTTTAAGCAAAACAGACAAAAGGAACAGCTGGAGAAGGTAAAGAAAAACCCAAGGATTTAAAAAGAAGATCACAATTTAGCAAGGATTTGGAGAAAGCAAGTCTGGGGCGGGGGTGAGGGGAAGCTGACAGGTCCCCAGGGAAAAAGGCAAAAAGCTGTGCTTTTAAGATCTTGCAGAGATACAGGTGTGGTGAGTCTCCATAGGACTTGGGACAACCTAGAAATGTCATGATCAGACTCGGAATTATGATAAGTCCAAGAGGACCATAAAGTATAATTTTTTAAAAAAGTATAAGAAGAAACACGAAATTGTCAGACGATGCTTTCTTTGTTCTACTAGGAGGTTCACATTCAGGTTGGGATGCGACAGCCAGGTGTGTCTGGCAAAAAGGAAAAGTTTTGGATGCAGGTAAAAAGTTAACTATAAACATGGGCATCAGGACTGAGGGAGCAAGAGAATGATTTGGACCATAAAGGAAATGTCAGGGGGCCCAAAGAGGCAACAAATAAATCCTTACAGCTAACAACTTGCAACCCACGCGGCCTTCCGGCAGAAGGGCGGCGGGAAGCTGAGGGGCAGGGGTCGGGTGAAGTGCCAGGGCTGAATCGAGGTGACCGAGCAGAGGGCAGAGAGAGCGAGCTGCCGCTGCTGAACGAAGCAGCAGAGCAGCCTCTGTGGTTCTGCGCGGGGGCCACAGCCGACTGGCACCTTCGACGGAGTCAGAGGAGCGTTAAAGCTACCAGCTGGGGCAGCGGTGGGCGGACCCTGCGTTTAAAGGTCAAGGTCAAGGTGTGGTTTGGTCAGAGATGCTAAGGCTCTCTGTGAGGAGACCGAAGGCAGACAAAACAAATATATGATTACTGTTATTGCTATCGTTATTTTAAAAGAAAAAAAAAATGGTCTCCCGGACGGCTTCTGAGGGGACGCGGCCCCAGCGGGAGCGTGTGCAATACAGGCCGCGGGCCAGACCGGGTTAGAGGGCGGGCCGCGGGGGGAGCGCAGGGCCACGACAGGGAGGGCGGGAGGGACTCAGACCCGGGCCCAAGGCCACCGGTGCACTCACTTGCCCTCCTGGCAGTCATAGAGCACGATGGAGTCGTCGTCGCTGCTCGAGATGACCGTCTCGCCGTTGGGGCTGAAGTCGAAGCAGTTAATCTTGTCCGAGTTCTCGCGGAACACCTTGGCGACGCGGAAGCTCCGCAGCACGCTGTCGGTCAGCTTCATGGCGGCGGCTGCTGGTGGCGGCGGCGGCGGCGCAGAGCCGGGGCGGAGCCCGGCGAACGGGCGGGCTGCCGAGGGGCCGACCCGGGCGGGGCGGGCGCCGCGCCGGCGGCGGGCTGGAGAGCGGCCGACAGTCGGGCCGCCTCCTCCGCTTCCTCCTCCTGCTTGTGCAACACTCTTCTGCCGGGACTATGGGGTCTCGCAGACCGGTCCTCCTCACGGTCGCCTCAGGGCCAACCGGCGCGGCACCGGCTCATTGTGTCCGCCATCTTGGGGCGACAGGCAGAAGTCGAGGGCGAGGAGCCTCACCGCGGCGCCAGCCGGGAAAGGGGGCGGGGCGGGAACGGCGAAGCGAGGCTGGGTGGCGGGGCGGTGACGTCAGCGCGGCCGGCGGGGAGTGGTGTGGCTGGGTGGCCAGAGGCGGCGATTCCCCGACCCGCTGGGGGGCGGGAGGGGCGGGGATTCCCACGTCCTTCCCCGCCTTGGGCCCCAAGGCCCTGGGTTCCCGGGAGCCGCGGGTCTTTGTGCGGGGCCGCAACTCCCCCGAGAGACTCGGGTGCCCCCTGCAGGCTCCCCGGTCGCAGGCAGAGCGAGAGCAGGTACTGCGGGGGTGGGCTGCGCTCCAGGAGGCCTGTTCTGGGTATGAGTCATCACCGTCGGGCTTTGACCGCGTGTCCACCACATCGCCAGAAGACTTAAATTTATGTATTTTTTAAATTAAGGTGTACTATACGGTAGACTGAATAAATTTTAAGTGGATGAATTTTTTTTCATTTGGGTGAATTTTTTTTTCATGTGGATGTACACTCTTGTGACCACCACCCGCAACTTTTCTTTAAGCCTTCTTTAAAAACTTTGTAATTGATATATAATATAAAGTGCATAAAATGAACTAATTTTAAGTGTTCAGCTCCACACATTTTATGAACACTCATCTTTAAGTTTTAAACCATATTTACAGCTCAAAAAACTCATAGCATCAATTACAAGTAAATTTTTTTTTTTTTTTTTGCGGTGCGCGGGCCTCTCACTGTTGTGGCCTCTCCCGTTGCGGAGCACAGGCTCCGGACGCGCAGGCTCAGCGGCCATGGCTCACGGGCCTAGCCGCTCCACGGCATGTGGGATCTTCCCGGACTGGGGCATGAACCCGTGTCCCCTGCATCGGCAGGCGGACTCTCAACCACTGCGCCACCAGGGAAGCCCACAAGTACATTTTTGAAAGGGAAAATTATCTCCTTATTCAACAAAGCACAGTTTTAAATTCTCCTGATATCCTCCTCCTTATTCATATATCAACATAAGCTGTAGATGCTGTCATTTTCCCCCCTGCTTTAGCATTGTATCTTACACATTTTTGCATGTTACTTAAACCAGATTGTTGTTGGTGTTCTCCATTGAGGTATGATTTATGTATAGTAAAAATCGGCCTTTCTCAGAGATAGTTTTATGAGTTTTAAAATCTCCATACAGTTGTGGAACCACCACATTCAAGATATAGAACAGTTGCATTATCCTCTTTGTAGTCATCGGGATTGTTGTGATGGTTCCCATAAGGCATTCTTTGCCTTAAAAGGAAGGAAAGTTGATCTCTAACAAAGGAAAACAATATCTGATCACAAAATAGGTACCATGCGCCTTGGCTTTAACTTCCTACGAGGGTTCATAGATCTCTAACTTGTGTGCAGCCCCTCAAACGTTTAATTGCCTGGGTCTCCAACAATGGAGACAGAGGCCTATTTATTTTGCTTCACTAAACTACAGTGGCTAAAGAGAAGGAAAGGGGAAGAGGAAAGACTGAAACATTTCAATCACTGATACTAGGAAGAAGTGATATCCAGAGATCAGATATAACCTGGACAATGATGAAAGCAAAACAGAAACCTTGGGCTTCCCTGGTGGCGCAGTGGTTAAGAATCCTCCTGCCAATGCAGGGGACATGAGTTCGAGCCCTGGTCCGGGAAGATCCCCCATGCCTCGGAGCAACTAAGGCCACGCACCACAGCTACTGAAGCCCATGTGCCTAGAGCCTGTGCTCCGCAACAAGAGAAGCCACTGCAATGAGAAGCCTGCACACCACAACGAAGAGTAGCTCCCCATTCGCCGCAGCTAGAGAAAGCCCACGCGCAGCAACGAAGACCAAATGCAGCCAAAAATAAATAAATAAAATAAATTTATTAAAAACCAAACCAAAACAAAACAAAACAGAAACCTCAGGACAGTTGGGGGCTTTCTGGAAAGAACCAGGGGCTATGTCCCATCCCCAGGTAAAAGAAGAACCAGGATCCCTGCACATAAAGTGAACTTGTTCTCTGAGAGTAGAGGGCAAGATCCTGGCTAAGTCTGGGCTGCAATTGCCTCCTGACAAAGAGCAGAGCTTCTGGCTACGATTTGTTCTGGGGTCTGGAAAAAGCTTGTTTGAGTGGAACCCGAATGCATGGCAACTTTCCAAATTACAAAGCAGTGGAAGAAAAGTCCTCTGTGCCCCCCAGAGCACAAACTTCCCTGCAATTCCTGCTTTTTTTATTTCACAGGCTAGAAAGGCTAATGTAGAGTCTGCTTTGAATGGTTTGACAGCAACAAAGACAGATCTGGTGCCATGTCTTAGAATGGTTGGGAAGATGAATGTACCCAGTGAGATACTATTTTTTGGGCCCTCTTAATCTATAAAAATAATCACAGAAACAGCCATAGTCTGCTGAATGTTGTAAGGCAAAAGAAATCTTTGCAATATATCTTTCAAGTTGTGTACTTCCTGTACCTTTCCCAGATTTCACTGTTAGACTGAAGCTTCCTCCCAAGACTTGACTTCCTGAATTATTTTTGGAATGGAAAAAGTCATTTTTTCATATTTTAAGAGCACCCTGAAATGGCTCAGCCTTTTTCACATTCTCACTGTTTCACATTCCTAGCCTGGCTCCCTGCCTGTTACAGTGGGGCTCTCCTGGCTTCCAATCCAACAGCGCCTTACAGGCTGGACTTTAAAAAGTGACCCAGAAGGACTTCCCTGTTGGTCCAGCGGTTAAGAATCCACCTTCCAACGCAGGGGATGCGGGTTTGATCCCTGGTCAGTGAACTAAGATCCCACATGCCGCAAGGCTACTGAGCCTGCACGCTGTGGATTCTGCACGCCACAACTAGAGAGAAGCACGCATGCCACAACGAAAGATCCTACATGCTGCAACGAAGATCCTGCGTGCCACAACTAAGACCCGACGCAGCCAAATAAATAAATAAATAGTGACCCAGAAAGGCTGGCTCCAGTGGGGGGTGGACAGAGGGGACAACTGCAGTCAGAAGTGAATCATATTGCCTTAAAGAGCATCAGCCTTAATTTTTTATATTTCCTTTCCTTTTTTTAAAAATTTATTTATTTAATTAATTTATTTTTGGCTGCATCGTGTCTTTGTTGCTGCACGTGGGCAGCCATCAGGGGCTACTCTTCAGTGCGGTGCGCAGGCTTCTCATTGCGGTGGCATCTGCTGTTGTGGAGCATGGCCTCTAGGCACGCGGGCTTCAGTAGTTGTGGCTCACAGGCCCTAGAGTGCAGGCTCAGTAGTTGTGGCACGCGGACTCTAGAGCACAGGCTCAGTAGTTGTGGTGCACGGGCTTAGTTGCTCCGCAGCATGTGGGATCTTCCCGGACCAGGGCTCGAACCCATGTCCCCTGCATTGGCAGGCAGATTCTTAACAACTGTGCCACCAGGGAAGTCCCTAGGCAATGAAAGTTTTTAAAGAGAAAAACGGGAAATAATCTCAGTTCATCATTAAGGTAGGGGGTCAGATTCTTTGTCACTTTCCGCTGTGTGCAGACTCCCCATGATCTTCCTTTAGATGCTATCTTTTTTTTGGCCATGCCATGTGGATGCGGGATCTTAGTTTCATGACTAGAGATCTTAAATCCCGGACCAGGGATCAAACCCGTGCTCCCTGCAGTGGAAGCGTGGAGTCTTAACCACTGGATGCCAGTGAAGTCCCCTTTTAGATGCTATCTTGTTCATGTAGTTTGCTTGCAGGATTACTGAAGGGAAGGCTGGGGAAAAGATCTAGTCATCTGTACATTATTCTTCATTTCTACTTCTTTTTTTTTTTTAATTTTATTTATTTATTTATTTATTTATTTATTTATGGCTGTGTTAGGTCTTTTCTGTGCAAGGGCTTTCTCTAGTTGCGGCAAGTGGAGGCCATCTTCATCACGGTGCGTGGGCCTCTCACTATCGCGGCCTCTCTTGTTGGGAGCACAGGCTCCAGACGCGCAGGCTCAGTAGTTGTGGCTCACGGGCCTAGTTGCTCCATGGCACGTGGGATCTCCCCGGACCAGGTCTCGAACCCATGTCCCCTGCAGTGGCAGGCAGATTCTCAACCACTGCGCCACCAGGGAAGCCCCATTTCTACTTCTTTAACCTAAGAAAAGAGTCAATAGATTAGGCAAGGCATTGTGTGATCAAAAGACTTAAAAGGTATGTTTGGGCTGGAGGCTAGTTAAGCATGGGAGGCACCTGGTGTAAAGGTTAGTTAAAATATAGTTTTGCTAAAGTGACAAGACAAAAAGCCTCCCGCAAAGAGTTGCTTCCTGCACAGAGTTGCTTCCTGCAGACAGTTGCTTACAAAGCTAGACAGTAAATGTGCCGAGATAGAGAGGAGGAGGTGGGAATTGATTGGGTAAGTAGACATATCTGAACGTATGTGGAGACATGTGTGGACCAGCAAATAGATGAGGATATGCAAACATTTGTCCCATAATCATGACCTCTTGTCTGTCTCTAACTTAGGTCTCAGGATGTGGCTGTGTTTGAACTTGAGCTCAGAACACTGGGTTCTGTCTCAGTAAACTTTACTGTTCAGCAATAAATCAAAACCCCATTGCCTCCTCTTATCAGTCACCTAGTTACCTGGATTCCAGGAAAACCAATCCCAATGCTAGGAATTAGCTCTAGCACTTGGCATCAGTGGCAGATAATGATATATAAATAACTTCGTATTTTGTATAATTGTTCTCATGTGCTGTCTACAAAATAAAATTGCTCTTGCTAAGATCAGTAAAGATCTTCTGGTTGTCCAATCCAGTGGTCACTTTTCAGTGCTTTCCTTCCTGACCCTATCTGTGTCATTAACAGTCTTGATCATTCTCTCCCTGAATCTTTTCTCCATGCTTCCCTTGGCATCATTCCATTCTGACTTTCTTCCCACCTGTCTGGACACATTCCTACTCTCTTTCTGCCTGTCCTTTGGCCACTGTATGGCAGACACTACTGGTTGCCTAACCAACAGTTTTCTCCTCTTGTTCCTTTCTGATGAATCTTGATTTTGTCCAAGATATCCTCCCTTCTCTGAGTGGCAATGCTTTTCCCAAGAGTTAAGCCCAGACCTCTGAGATAAAACCTGATTAGTCTAAACCACTGGTTCTCAAAGTGTGGTCCCAGGACCAGCAGCAGCAGTCTCACCTGAAGAGTTCCAATCATCAAAAATTCAGATTCTCAATATTCAATATCCTGTGATAAACCATAATGGAAAAGAATATTAAAAAGAAGTTTATACACACACACACACACACACACACACATATCTGAATCACTTTGCTGTACAACAGAAATTAACACAACATTGTAAATCAACTATAATTCAATAAAATTTTTTAAAAATTCAGATTCTCAGACCTCACACTAGACCTACTGACCCAGAAGCTTTGGGGATAGGGCCCAGCAATGTGTTATAACAAGCTCTCCAGGTGATGCTGATACAGGTTCAAATCTGAGAACTGCTGGTCCAAGTCAATCACGATGAGTGGTCTTGTTCCTCTTCCTAGTGATGGTATCAGGCATGCACATATGATGAACTTTTTGCTAATGAGACATGAGAGCAAGTCTGCTGGGGGAGGGGTCTTGGAAAGATTTCTTTGCTTCTAAAAGAGGTAAAAGGAAAAGATGCTCCCTCTTCATCTGAAAGACACTGTTGTGCTGGATGTGATGCCTGGGAGTGCTATAGCCAGGCTGGACCATGAAGAGAGCAGCCTAAAGGTATCAGCAGGTTGAGAATAGCAGAGCAGAAAGATGGACAGGGAATGTTATGAGTTGAATTGTGTCCCCCCAAAAGATATATTGAAGTCCTTACCCCCAGTACCCCAGAATGTGACCATATTTGAAAATAGGGTTGTTGCATATATAATCAGTTAAGGTCATACTGGAGTAGTGTGGTTCCTAAATCCAGTATGATTGGTGTCCTTGTAGGATGAAAGACACAAAGAAGATGGCCATGTAACAATGGAAGCAAAGATTGGAGCCTGTCCTACAGGTTTCAGAGGGAGCATGGCCCTGCTGACAACTTAATTTTGGACTACTAGCCTCCAGAACTGTGAGACAATAAAATTCCATTTTTTTTTTCTTTTTTTGCAGTATGCGGGCCTCTCACTGTTGTGGCCTCTCCCGCTGTGGAGCAGAGGCTCCGGACGCGCAGGCTTAGCAGCCATGGCTCACTGGCCCAGCCGCTCCGCGGCATGTGTGACCTTCCCGGACCAGGGCACGAACCCGTGTCCCCTGCATCGGCAGGCAGACTCTCAACCACTGCGCCACCAGGGAAGCCCAATTCCATTGTTTTAAGCCACCCAGTTTGTGTGACTTTGTTATGACAGCCCTAGGACACTAACACAGGGTCCTTGTGATCTATACAGCTAACCATACAGCCATTCTACCTTGATATCACTTGTTATATGAAATAACAATTTTTCCTTATTGTTTAAGCTAGTTGGATAGGGTTTTTGTTTTCTTTTTATTTCCAGCTTTATTGAGATAATTGACATAACATTGTGTCAAGTTTAAGGTGTACAACAGAATGATCTGATACACTTATACAAAAATGTGAACTGATTACCATAATAGAATAGAGATTGGCCCATTTGTTAAATTTCTACATTTCATCCTGCAGTTTAAAGTGACCTAAACAATATATCTTCTTTCCAAAACTGAGGACTCCTTACGAATTCCAATTCTTTGAGATAAATTTCTGAGTTAGAATGCCCAGTGGGGCTTCCCTGGAGGTTGAATAAATTTGTTTGGGAGGAAAAATTTTCCCTTCCTCCCTTCTAGGTTCATCGGCTGGTCTAATAATTACATTGACATAAGACAGAGTAAGTAAGTATCACATTCAATTACCTAAGTATGTACAGCAGCCCCACAAAGACAGACTCAAAGGCAGTCAGGTAATTAAGGCTTATATACCATCCTGAGCTAAGAAGGGGGAAGTGGTCTGGGGCTTCAAAGGGGAGGAAGACAATTCACAGGAAGATGAGAAGAGCAAATGTCTGGTAAACAAAGCTTGTCATGCCACACAGGTAAGTCTTTCTGATATAAAAAATTATCTCTCTCTTTCTGGTACAGGTTCCCTATCTAAATTCTCTTAGGCAGTTAAGGGAGAGGTAAAAAGCTTTTCTTGAGTCTGCTGGGTCTTAATTGCCTTCAACTCAGAACAATCCACATGTGAAAGTAGCACATTTTGGGGTGGTTTTCTGCTACCCCCTCAACTTTTTACACAAGCCCTCACAGTAACCAGAGTCAGATGACTCTTTTCTTTGGGAAGGCTGTGTGTGTGTGAGCTTAATTGCCGAAGTGGGAAAACAGAATGTTGGAACACAATCCCAACCCTTGGTAATTTTGTATAGCATGTTTCAATTGCCAGTTCACATGTAATCACTCCTTACCTGACAAATTGCTTGACTTGCTAAATGAATGCTTCATTTCACTTACCACCAAGAGGAAATAAACGGTGGCCATGAGCAGAGGTAACATTTTACATCAAACGGAAATTACAAAAACCTCTTCTATGGAGTTATAGGCATCCTCAGCAAGGTTTTATTTATTGAAACATATTTCTATTTTTTATGTTAGTTTCTTGGCTTTTTTGGTTTCTGTTTTTTTTTCCTTCTGATGATGGAATTAATATATGCATAAAAGGATTAAAATTAAAAAAAAATTTTTTTAAAAATTAAAAAAATTAGGGCTTCCCTGGTGGTGCAGTGGTTGAGAGTCCGCCTGCCGACGCAGGGGACGTGGGTTCGTGCCCTGGTCCGGGAGGATCCCATGTGCTGCGGAGCAGCTGGGCCCATGAGCCGTGGCCTCTGGGCCTGTGCATCCAGAGCCTGTGCTCCGCGACAGGAGAGGCCGCGACAGTGAGAGGCCCGCGTACAGCAAAAAAAAAAAAAAAAAAAAATTAAAAATATTAATTTATTAATTAACTTATTTTTGGCTGTGTTAGGTCTTCATTGCTGTGCATGGACTTTCTCTAGTTGTGGCGAGTGCGGGGACTACTCTTCATTGTGGTGCGTGGGCTTCTCATTGTGGTGGCTTCTCTTGTTGCGGAGCATGGGCTCTGGGTGTGCGGGCTTCAGTAGTTGTGGCATGCGGGCTCAGCAGTTGTGGCTCAGGGGCTCTAGAACGCAGGCTCAGTAGTTGTGGCACACGGGCTTAGTTGCTCTGAGGCCTATGGGATTTTCCCAGACAAGGGCTCTCACCTGTGTCCACTGCATTGGCAGGTGCATTCTTAACCACTGCGCCACCAGGGAAGTCCCAAAAGAATTTTAAAAGATTAGAACATTTGATTTTTTTAATTAAAAAAATTATTTTTTTTTTGCAAGGAACCCATGGCTGATTTCATCTAATTCATGCAGCCTGTACCACTCCTGAATTACATACTGTGCTCACTTTCCCCAAGGAATCAGCCTGTGTAGGACTCAAAGTGTGTCCTTAAGATACTGAGTTAGCCAGCCAAGCCTAGGGTTTCGACGCCCCTTGATAAAGAGCTCTTCTGGGCCAAGCGACCAGGACATGCCTGTCATAGAAGGGGCCTCAAACTTTCTCATTACAGCCTCAGTCCTGCCCGGGAACTACAGTGCCACCTCTGCCTCTCCCAGGGTGTAGCACGGCTCTCCTAGTGTCTGGAATTTCTCAGAGAGGTCCTGAAACTCCAGGACCAGGAGGCCTGGTTGAAAGGACAGCATCTTTCCCTGGTAGCAGGACCAACTACATAATTTGCAGACCCAGTACAAAATAAAACAAATTCTTAAGAATTTACAAATTCCTCCTCAACAAATTGTTAAGAATTGCAAGACAGCAACAGCAGAATATTCAGCCAAGTGCAGGACCTTTCTGACCTTGGTTCTCTGTGTGACTACGCAGTTCACACACCTGTGAAGCTGGCCCAGCCACAACTGTGAGCCTTTCTACGTGTACTTTATTTTATTTTTATTATTATTTTTATTTTTGGCCACACCACACAGCTTGTGGGAATCTCAGCTCCCCGACCAGAGATCAAACCCGGGTCCCCTTCAGTGGAAGCGTGGAGTCTTATCCACTGGACCGCCAGGGAAGTCCCTTTATGTGTGCTTTAAACACATCATTTATTTAATGTTCTTAACTCCATTTTAATGATGAAGACTGAGAGGTTAAGTAACTTTCCCAAGGTCATGCAGTTAGGAAGCGATTTGAGTCTGGATTCACACTCTGCTTCTAAACTGGAAAGCGCCAGCTCTGTTTCCAGGGCAAAGGGTAGACAATCTTCACATTTAACAAAGTCCATTGTTGGTAAACAATGCCTTCTTGTTCTGGTAGGACGGGATGGAATCTTCCCTGATAAGCCTGGACTGCCCACAGCCAGGAAGAACTGCCTAAAGCCACTGCCTCTAATACTATAAAACTGTTTCAAAAGGCTTAAAAACCCTTTCTGCCACTCCGACCTCCCTTGCTTTCTTAACCCTCATCAGTCACAGCTGAGCGGCTTCCTGGTGCTTGTTTGTATTCTCCTCCACCCCTCCTCCCAAGAAAAATAGCTCTAGGGTGTTTTAAAGCCTTTACTTAGGACAGCTTCACTCCACCCCGCCTCCAGACTGCCTGACCTTCTCCCTCCCGCTGAGCAACCCTCCACCGACATCTTCCTTCACTAGAGCTCTGGGTCCCCTGAGCACCCCACCTTGGGCCTGTCCTGGAAAAGCGTCCAGGCTTACAGAGACAAAGGTGGGGTGGGGGAGTGGGAGGTGAGAGAGGGGGCTCCTAAAAGCTCACTTCAGAGATGACTCTGGCAGCCCCCCAAGGGAGTTCTTCCATGCCTCTGTGAGCCATCAGGGGCTGAATGGTAAGGAAGAGAGCACTGAGTCCCCAGGTCCAGGATGTCAAGGACAAGGGGAGGGAGGCCACGGAGACCAGGAGCACCCCGCCCCGGGAAGGCCACTGTCTCCAGTTTGGAGTTGATGACTGACATCCTCTGACTTATCTCAGGTGTTTCATTAAAAAAAAAAAAAAAAAATAATCAGGGACTTGCCTGGTGGTCCAGCGGTTAAGACGCCGCACATCCACTGCAGGGTGCATGGGTTCGATCCCTGGATGGGGAACTAAGGTTCCCGCATGCCATAAATAAATTTAAAAAACATTTTTTAAAAATCACTTTGTAATTTTCACAGTGGATTTTAAGGTGGCAGAACTTTTTACAGGTTCTGTTATGAAGGCACTATAATAACTCACAATACTTTTCAGATTAAAGTAACCAAACTGAGTTCACCTTACTGAAGAAAAGTCTGAACACATTCATATTCACTACTTTTTTTTTTTTTTTTTTGCGGTACACGGGCCTCTCACTGTTGTGGCCTCTCCCGTTGCGGAGCGCAGGCTCCAGACGCACAGGCTCAGCGGCCATGGCTCACGGGCCCAGCCACTCCGCGGCATGTGGGATCCTCCCGGACCGGGGCACGAACCCGCGTCCCCTGCATCTGCAGGCGGACTCTCAACAACGGTGCCACCAGGGAAGCCCCAATATTCACTATTTTTATTTTTGGTTTTATATCAACATTACATCCCCTGCTGGTCCTGAATTCTTACTATCATTTGTCTCTGTCCAGTCATAATTAAAATGCAGTAAAGGAGGGAGACCCTAGCCAGAAGACACGTGAACTGATGGAAGAAAAATCTGCCCCGCCACAGAAACCCAAGACGGATGCTGTTGCAGCAAAAATAGAAATGAAGTTTCCCTCTCCTAAGAACAAAGAAAATGAAGGGAACAGTGAACAGGCTAGAAAAGAAACATAACCTGGCCTGAAAGAGTTAATCACTCCTAGTTTTATTTTAACTGTTACTAATCTTGTAGTGTCTGTAACTAGATTTGTACTTCACAAAGCTAACCTATCACTCTTTAACATTGTGTGAATTACATCCTGCACTCCCTTGTAGCAAATCACCCCTTGTAACTGTTTGCATTTCAGAAAGGAGGTCGAAGGTTGATAACCCAGAGACTAATGGACCAAATTACCGGGTTGCCTGACGCCAGCGGTGACGGTTTTGAAATAATGCAAGAAGAATGCAAGACCTTCACCATTTTGATCCTTATCACTCACTTCGGACTGAGAACTTCCCGTATAAGAATCCCTGTAATTCCCTAGGGAAGGGAGGCACAGTTCTTGAGGCACTAGCCTACTGTGTCTTTCTTTTGCCTGGCAAAGAAAATAAAAAAGCCTATTTATCTTTTTAAATAAATTTATTGATTGATTTTTTAATTAATAAATTTATTTATTTATTTTTGGCTGCATTGGGTGTTCGTTGCTGCGCACGGGCTTTCCCTAGTTGCATCGAGCGGGGGCTACTCTTCATTGCGGAGCACGGGCTTCTCATTGTGGTGGCTTCTCTTGTTGCGGAGCACGGGCTCTAGGTGTGCGGGCTTCAGTAGTTGTGGCACGTGGGCTCAGTAGTTGTGGCTCGCGGGCTCTAGAGCACAGGCTTAGTAGTTGTGACACACGGGCTTAGTTGCACTGTGGCACGTGGGAACTTCCCAGAAAAGGGCTTGAACCCGTTTTCCCTGCATCGGCGATGGATTCTGAACCACTGCGCCACCAGGAAAGTCCCCTCTCTATTTCTTATCTTCCAAATCTCTGTCTCTATATTTTTATTCGGCATCAGTGCACAGGGAGCCAAGATTTTTGCAACAATGCAAAGAATTTCTTGTGGAAGCTGCTTTCTGCTTCGTGCTCCTGCTTCACGGTATTGATTAGTGCACAACACTCTCCTGAGTTTGTCAATACGCACAGCAAAATGTTCTTGACCTCTTCAATGTTGTTATATACCTGTCAACTGAAAAAAAATGCACAACCTAGAAGTCGAGAGTTGTTTTATTTGGTGGACATACTGAGAACTTAAACGTGGGAGACAGGCTCTCAGACAGCTCTCAAGGACCGTTCCTAAGAGGTAAGGGAGGAGCCAGGATTTATAGTTTTTGCAACAAAGACCAGGTAGTGGGAACATCAAAAGATTGCTGTTAATTAAAGAAAAACAGACATCTCAAGTTAAGGAATTTAGTGCTTTTCTATGTATGGGAAGATGCAAAGTCTGGCTCATTGAAATCATTCCTTTGATATGCACCTCAGCTATCTGGGGCCAGTATCCTATGTCTTCTCATCCTGAGTCTCCTCAGGTTGCACTATCGGGGGTCGCTGTAATGTGGTGGTTTGATGGCTGCAACATCCTGTTTACTGATATGGTAGTGGCATTCTTAGTTCACACTATTAGCCACCACCATGGTTTGAGGTTGGAGGACAACAGGACAAATTTCGATAGAGAAGTGGGTGCTTTCGGGGTATGACTGCTGGCTCTGCTGTGCTGATGACATGGACTAACACCTCAAACCTCCACAGGCATCTGAAACCTCAAATGGCAGCACATCATCTGTGATCATCTTCCTTAATGAGCAGGATTTATTTATGGCAAAGTTCCAGGTCAGAAAGCCCAAGATTTAGCACCATTCTCCTAAATTTGCACCCTTCACTAATCCTGGTGACCCCCTTGAGCTTGTGTGAGGGGTAGGGGGATATTTCAGACTTACAGGGACCTAGTACTTTATCCACGATGAATTCCTGAGATTCATCACTGTTAGTGGGGGTGGGTGCCATTATTGCCACCGTTGACTAACAAAAGATGCACAACCTAAAAGTTGAAATTGAGTGTTATGTTTTATTCGGTGGACAAAACTGAGGACTTAAGCCCAGGACACAGCATCTCAGATAAATCTGAGAGACCGCTCCGAAAAGGCAGGGGCGGAGCCAGGATGTTAGAGTTTTTGCAACAAAGACCAGGTAGTTGGAACATTAAAAGAGTGCTGTTAATTAAAGAAACCCAGATATCTCAAGTTAAGGAATTTAGCATTTTTCTATGTATGGGAAGATGCAAGAGTCTGGGGTCACTGAAATCATTCCTTTGATATGCACCTCAGCTACCTGGGGCCAGTATCCTGTGTCTTCTCATCCTGAATTTCCTCAAGGTGCACCATGGGGTGGGGGGTGGGGGGGCTGCAGTGTCTGATGATTTGATGGTGGGCATTATTTTTCTATCCTGAGTTCCCTCAGGGCTCACGGCTGGGGCACCTGTAATGTGATGGCTTGATGGCTGCAACATCCTTTGTTTACTAATATGACAGGCAATATTTTTCATTCACACCACCTTTTCCTGGTCATTGACTACCCAACATCACCCAGACATGACCTCCTCCTTTTTTCTAAAAGGGAACCTTTAAATTAAAGTTTACCCTGAATTAATCAATTCAGTAAACCATCCCCTAATAGGGTACAAGTAATGTACCCCAATCCATAGCCTTCTTTCCTTTGGCTTGCCTGAATAATGAGGAAGGCTTAAATTCTACCTAAATGGCCTTTTCAACAGTCTTTTTAGTCATAAAATAGTCATGCTACAAAAAGTAGCATGTACATAGCCTTAATAATATTAGAATTTATATTATTTTTAATGTCTGTTTAGAAGTACTATAACTTATTTGTATAAATTCTCTTATCAATGGATGTTCAGATTGCTTTATACTCATAAAATCTCTGGGCTGAATATCTCTTCATGTCCATTGAAGGGGATCAGAGTATGCCACCCCCAAATATGCCACTTTGGCATAAGAATTATTTTGAGTTGAAAGAATATGAGAAACAGCAGATGCAGGAAGGGCTCTGTGCCCTCCTCCTTTTTACCTAAAAGCAGGACAAATTTCCTGTGAGTGTTATGGAGCAATGGCTCCTGTGTCCATGGCACAGAAAGCCAAACTCTGACAGAGGATGTTTACAGCAAAGTAAGGGGTTATTGCAGGGCGCCAAGCAAGGGAGTGGGAAACAAGTCTCAGATCCAGTCCATCTTGGTCTCTGAGTTGGGGGTGTTTTTAAAGGGAAAGAACAAAGAAGCTGGGATTAATTATCATCTGGGATTAATTATCGTCTTGGGACATTTCTATGACATTTTGTAAGCATATTTTGGGAGACAAGATATCTCTGGGTTACAATTCTCTGGCCCGGTGGTTCATGGCTCAGGGGCCTATTAGCTCATCTTGCCCTGGAGAAACAACCTGAGTTTGTATGTTAATGATGATATTTACAACAGCAATTTTTGTACATCAACTATGTTATCTACATATCTACATCAACTATGTTATCTACAACTATGTTATCTACAACAGTTTAGTCATCTGACTCTGGTTGATTAGCGTTCAGTTAGCAAAAGATTATGGTCAAAGGGGACAAAAGAGGGATAGAGGTCAGAAGGGACAAGAAAGGGAATAAAGTTTTGGATAGAGAGATTAATCATAAACTTGGTAAAGGGAACCCACTGTTGGGGGGCTCAGTTTCATGAGAAAGGCACCCTCCCCATACTAGGAGGTGGGGAGCTATCGCTGAGGTGAATATTCACAGACAAATATCACTTCAGCAATCCTTATCTTCCATTAGTTTCCCTCACATATTTAACCTTCATGTAATTTACTGCCCCGAGAAGCTCAAACCCCTTTTGTCTCATCACATCTCCAAAAAATATCACTCTTTGTTAAAAATAGTACATAAGCTCTCAGGCCTAATGGCTTCTTTGGGGTTTTCATGTCATTTCTGTGAGGCCTCTCCTATCCATATGAAATAAACCTTTTTCTGTTGTTAATCTGTCATGTGTCAGTTTAATTTGTAGGGCCTCAGTCAATAAACCTAAGAGATTAGAGGAAAATGTTTTTTCCTCCTTTATACCATCTTTGTCCACATAACCAATTATTTCCTTGGACTGAAAATGTCTGTCACATTTGACATTGATACTTATTGCCAAGTGTACAAAGAGTGTAGACATATTCATGCCTACTATCAAAGTATGTTTAAGCATTCTAATGTGCCTAATTGTTTTCTTAGACCCAAATCCCACTGCCTCATGAAGTCTTCTACTCCCACGCACCAGCATCTCTTTCCCTTTTGTGCAATCCTTTCCACCTAGGGTCTGCAGCACTTTGTAGCTGAGCATTTCACTGTTTTCTTGAAAAAAAATTATTATTTTTTTTGGCCAAGGGACTTGGCTTGCAGGATCCCAGTTCCCCAACCAGGGATCAAACCTGGGCCCTGGCAGTGAAAGCGCTCAGTACTAACCACTAGGCTGCCAGGGAATTCCCACCGTTAATTCATCCAAAAAAAAAAAAAAATTCCAGCTTGTATTTGTGCCTGGTCCTATGCAAGTCAGTGGAAATACAAATATTAATTAGACCAAATTACCACCTTCCAGGAGCTCACAGTCCAGTGGGCATCTAAACCTTGTTGTTAAATGCATATTGTGAGTAGCTGTGGGGTGGGATGTGGGGTGGGATTTAAAAAATGGATATAATTATTCTCCTGTTAACAATCGGACAGAACAGCACCGGCACAGTAAATGGTGTCTGTTTATGAGTCCCTGGGACTAATAATGAGAGGTGCTCAAATTTACACTCCCCACCCTCCCAAGCGTGGGAATGTAATTACAAAAGCAGAGTAAGTTTCCCAACTAAAAGTACCACTGCTTACTCATCCCAGCAGCTAGAGCATTTGGCCCACCTAGAAGGCACTCAGGAAATATCTGTTGAATGTTGGAGAAATTAATAAATGCATGGATGGATGAAGACAGCTTACTATAAGCAAGGAAAAACTGTAATTTAAAGTATTTACAATCTCCCCATGCCTAAAGAGGGCAGATCCTCCTGAAGTTGCCTTTGTTTTGATGATGGGGTGGGGAAGCACTTGCGAGAAACTGATAGGGAATGAAAGGTCCTCTATTACAACAGGAAAGAAAAATCCGGGGAGACAGCTAGGAAGGGGGGAGGAGTTCTTGACAAGAGCAGAGCATGGTTTGGAGAGGAAAGGGGAGATGTGGCAGCTACTAAAAAGAGCAGGTGGGGAGAAATATGTTTTAAGACTTTTAGCAGATCTATTGTGTTATTTGTGATCTTCCCAAGAAGACATCAGTAAAAACAATGTACTCTTCTGTGTCTGGTCAGGACTCGTCTTTTTTTTTGCGGTACGCGGGCCTGTCACTGCTGTGGCCTCTCCCGCTGCGGAGCACAGGCTCCGGACGCGCAGGCTCAGCAGCCATGTCTCACGGGCCCAGCCGCTCCGCGGCATGTGGGATCTTCCCGGACCGGGGCACGAACCCGTGTCCCCTGCATCAGCAGGCGGACTCCCAACCACTGGGTCACCAGGGAAGCCCAGGACTTGTCTTTTGAATGTGGGAAGGTATCAAGCCGGGCCCAGCGTGAGAGCAGGGACAGTGTGGGAGGCCTAGGGTCCTTTGTGTTTACATGCACCTTGCGTGTTCGAGAATCACGGACTAGAACTCTCTTGCTGAGTCAGAGCTGTGATTTGGTCGCTCAAGACAGAAGGCGGGGAACACGAATGAATTGTAGAATTACAGCGGTGAGGAGGGACGGGGATGACTTCCTTTGGCCCCAGGAGGGGTGTGTTGTGGGTAAGTAGTGATTCTCAGCCTGTTTGCTTAGTCCAGTGCCTGGCACCTAACAAGAGGTCGGAATGTATCTGCGACTGGTTGAATCCTACAGAATAAAGGAGGGGACGGATTACAGAAATCGGCGATTATTATCCCATTGTAGAGATGAAGACACCGAGTCCTGAAGGTGACTCTAACCAGGCCTCTTGGCGGTCAGGGCAGAGTCAATGCCCTAGTCGCCGTCCTGGCTCCCGCTGCCATCCGCCCCCGCTCCCACCGGCCTCCCGCCACAAGCGCCCCACCCACCCCATACTTCCGGATTCCGCTCCGCCCCCTCAAAGCAGTTCCGGTTCCCGAGGCTGGAAGACGCGGCCCTGAACGGTGTTGCGGTAAGTCCGCGCAGCGAGGGCCCTTAGAACTACTGGGCCCGGAAACAGCGGGCCCAGGCGTCAGCGGGCCCTTATTTCTCGGACATTACACCGGACGTTACGCGGCCGCCATTTACCTCACGAAAGCCAGAGGTTCCGGCTTGAGGGTGACGCCATTTCCGGGGCTGGGCGAGCAGGCGAAGGCCGGAAAGGACTCCAGCCTCGCTTTGTGGGTGGGAGGAGTCAAGGAGGGCCCGCTCGGTATTTCCGGGTTTCTTGTTGGAGTGCCGGGGAGTTTAGGAGAGGCGGTGTCACGAGTAGAGTTGCTGGATTTGGCAAAAAAAAAAAAAAAAAAAAAAAAGCAGGGCGTCCAGTTAAACTTGAATTTTTAAATAGACAACAAATAATTTTTTAGTATAGGTATGCCCCAAATATTGTACGGAACGTATTTACATTAAAAAAATTCCTAATTTATCTGAAATTCAAATTTAACTGGACGTCCGGTATCTTATCTGGCTACCTTACTCTTGGGCGCCCCCTGCCCTGGGCTCTAATATCCAGTGGCAAAGCTGGTATCCTCTAGGCCTGTATCCATCAGGGAAACAGGTAACAAATTTCGCCCAGACTGTCAGAATCAGCTATCGCTACCTATGCCGCTTTTAGCGCCAATCCTAATAGGCCAGCCTCACGACACCCCGGCAACAGCTGGGCCCATTTTGAGTCCCCATGGCAGCGCCCCCTGTGTTCCCTTTCATGGCTGGAGTGAGGCGCGGTTTGTCTTCTCTTGTGGGAAAGCTGAGCTCCATGTAGGCTAAGTGGCCAGAGGCTAGAAGTTGCCAGGTTTTTTGAGTGTGGGATAAAGTGATGTTTGGAGTCCAGATTTTCAGTGTTAACAGTGGACAGCTTCAGAGAGCCCAGTGATGTCAAGGGGAGAGCATTAGTCTCATCTCACCTCTCGTTTTGCTCATGAGACCCAGTGAGAGAAATGGAGTTGTCCCTGTGGTAGAGCTGGAGCCTGATTCCCAGCCTCCTTCCCCTGCTCTGTCCATACTTGCTGCTGCAGTCAGCTGGCAGCATTTATGGTGGGCATTTATTAAAGTAATGCCTTTTTACAGATGAGCTCTTGGGGGCTTTATTGTCCCTAAACTCCGCTACAGCCTCTTGACCTTCACCTTAAAGCTTTTTTAGCCTTTACTGTGCCCAGTAGGGAAAATGACTATTTGGCCTCAGCTGGGGAAGCCTGCCCTTTGCCTACTCCAGCCATGCTGCTCTCACCCCTGTGGGTGGTGTGAGCCAAGACTTGTTATGCAGAGCCAAAGGCATGTTCTTGGCATGGGTGGGTCTGACCGTGTAGGTGGAAGGGCGTCATTTTCTGTCTTGCAGATTGGGCCCAATGGTATGTGGGGTCATGTGGCATCTAAGGACTTCTTCAGGGTTCTACTATGGGCCAGGCTTTGCTGCCACTTCTGATTTGAACCTGAACCTGCTGCTGGACTCACCCTGAGTGCTGGGATTCTTTGGGCTGTGTGCCCCGAGGATGTGCCTGGACCTGCCTGTCGGTGTCCCAGCAAACCTACAGCCTCCCTACACAGACCTAGCCTTTCCAGGCTCCTCAGCCCAGACCCATGAGCTAATGAAATAGAGCAGGCTGTGCGCTCTAGAGCCTGCGAGCCACAACTACTGAAGCCTGCGTGCCTAGAGCCCATGCTCCGCAACAAGGGAAGCCACTGCAATGAGAAGCCCGCGCACTGCAACAAAGAGTAGCCCCCGCTCGCTGCAACAAAGACCATGTGGTCGCCGCAACAAAGACCATGCGCAGCAACAAAGACCCAACACAGCCAAAAATAAATTAATTAATTTTAAAAAAAAGAGGGCAGGCTGGAGGTCACTGGGCTCAAGGTCAGTTGGTGGGACAGCCAGCAGCTTTGTAGCAACAGAAGTGGTAAAGAGGCAAGGAAGGAGTGCCAGAAAGGGGTGTTCCCCGGGCAAGGCTCAGAAGTGCAGGGGGTGGAAAAGGGGTGGGGTGGGAGCCTACTGATAGTAAATTTCTTCTTCTGTGAATGATTAGCTCTCAGCTGAAGGGGGTGATCTAGGAGGAGGGCTCAGCTAACAGGACCTCTGGACTCTGGGCAGAGTGTCCAGAGGGCTGGCATGTGGCCTGTGGAAGAGGAGGACATGGTTGGGTGGCAGGCCTGGGCTCAGAAGACTGGACTGGAGTGAGATCAGGCAGCTGTGGGCCTTAGGAAATCTCCTTGGACTGGCAGATGGCCTATTCTTGCAGCAGCAGCTGTGGGGTCCACTGGCCCTGAGCCCTCAGAGCCGTGGCTGTGGGGAGCCTCCTGTCTGGCCTTGCAACGGTGTAACTAGTGCTTTCTTCCCCCTAGGCAGCCATGGATGCCAGGTGGTGCTGAGAGCAGTGGGGCATGGCTGCAGCCCTGCAGGTCCTGCGTCACTTGGCCCGAGCCCCCTTGAGCCCGCTCCTCTGGGGGGGCCCATTGGCCCGGCTGGCCAGTAGCATGGCCCTGGCAGAGCAGGCACAGCAGCTGTTTGAGAGCACTGTGGGTGCCGTGCTGCCGGGCCCCATGCTGCAGCGGGCACTGTCTTTGGATCCTGACAGTGGGCAGCTGAAGGTGAGGGACCGGAGCTTTCAGCTGCAGCAAAACCTCTACCTGGTGGGCTTTGGCAAGGCTGTCCTGGGCATGGCAACTGCAGCTGAGGAGCTCTTGGGCCAGCATCTTGTGCAGGGCGTGATCAGCGTTCCCAAGGGGATCCGTGCTGCCATGGAGAGTGCTGGCAAGCAGTAAGGAGCCTTGGGGGGCTGCTCCTATGTGGAGGGGAACCTGGGCCCAGACTCAGGCTGGATCGGGGCTTCCTTCCTTCACCAGCTTCCATTTTCTTCTGGGACTGGCCTGGCTCCAGGGTGGGTGTCAGTGGGTGTCCTTTTTAATGTCCCCTTCACCTGTACATCTGGGAAATCAGGTGGGAAGAGGAACCCACCCCATATCTTGCTCTCTGTTCTCTCTCCCCTGAGGGAGATGCTGTTGAAGCCACACAGCCGTGTCCAGGTATTCGAGGGCGCGGAGAACAACCTGCCGGACCGAGATGCCCTGCGGGCTGCTCTGGCCATCCGGCAGCTGGCTGAAGGCCTCACAGCTGATGACCTGCTGCTCGTGCTCATCTCAGGTGTGGGTGCCAGATTGGCTCAGGACAGTGTGTTGATGGGGGGTGGGGGTTTCCAAATATCAGCCCTGCAAGAAGCTGTTGGTCTGAGCTCTCAAGGTCACAGGACAAGGGAGCAGTAAAGAGCCTGGATGGCTTAGTCCTTGGTGGCCTCCTGTGAGCTGTGGAGTCCTCCGCTTGACTGACCTTGTTGGATAACCGTGAGAGGGCACCCAGGGAGCACCTCACTCAGGCCTTGCCAGGAAAATGTCTCTGTTGCTGCTGTCTGTACCATTGTCACCTGGGGCTAGAACCCTGGTTTCCAGCTCTCTCAGAGTCTCCACCCTCGTTCTCCGCTGTCTCCTCTAGGTCTGCTTTCTTTTCCAAGCTGTTAAGGAATAGTTCTTCCAGTGTCTGTTGGGACCTGGGCTACCCCAAAGCAGGGTTCAACCTGGGTGTGGTGACTGTGCACACATTCACTGTATGTCCACACGGGGGCACCCTAACCCCTCTTTCTAGCCTCCTCTTTTCTAGCCTAATATGAGCACTGACTGCCTGACCCCCACCCCCCACCCCGGGTAGGGAAATCCCTTTGTCATCCATCCCCTCTGCCCAGTGTCTTCATTGTATCTGCAGGTGGGGGCTCGGCCCTGCTTCCCGCCCCCATTCCACCTGTAACACTGGAGGAGAAGCAGACACTCACCAAGCTGCTGGCGGCCCGTGGAGCCACCATCCAGGAGCTGAACACCATCCGGAAGGCCCTGTCCCAGCTCAAGGGTGGGGGGCTGGCTCAGGCGGCCTACCCTGCCCAGGTGTGTGGGTCTCTTCTTCCCCAGGCAGCTCTGGGCTGGTGGAGCCAGGCCCACGTGTGCCAGGGAGATGAAGGGCAGAAGCCTGGTACAGGAGTCCACAGGGCTAGGTGTTTTGCACACCCACTTGAGAGGGGTTAGAAGTGGGTGAGGAAGTGCACTGGGTGGTGTGAGGACGTGTGGATAGGTGGAGGCAGTTTGATCTCATGGGCCCTGGGGCAAGGATCAGGTGGAACTGAGCCTTGCCTCTGCGACCCCTCCCCAGGTGGTGAGCCTGATTCTGTCAGACGTGGTGGGGGACCCTGTGGAGGTGATTGCCAGCGGCCCCACCGTGGCCAGCATCCACAGTGTGCAAGATTGCCTGCACATCCTCAATCGCTATGGCCTTCGTGCTGCCCTGCCACGTTCTGTGAAGACTGTGCTGGCACGGGCTGACTCTGACCCCCATGGGCCACACACCTGTGGTCATGTCCTCAATGTGATCATTGGCTCCAATGCACTGGCACTGGCTGAGGCTCAGAAGCAGGCCGAGGCGCTGGGATACAGGGCTGTGGTGCTGAGCACAGCTATGCAGGGAGATGTGAAAAGTGTAGCCCAGTTCTATGCACTGCTGGCCCGAGTGGCTGGAACCCGCCTCACCATGCCTGGGGCTGGAGCCTCTGTGGAGGAGGATGAACAACTCTATGAACTGGCGGCTGAGCTCCAGCTCCCAGACCTGCAGCTGAAGGAGGCTCTGGAGGCCATGGTGGGCACTCAGGGCCCGGTCTGCTTGCTGGCTGGTGGTGAGCCCACAGTGCAGTTGCAGGGCTCAGGCAAGGGTGGCCGGAACCAGGAACTGGCCCTGCGTGTTGGAGCAGAGCTGGGACGGTGGCCGTTGGGGCCTGTTGATGTGCTGTTTTTGAGCGGTGGCACTGATGGGCAGGATGGGCCCACAGAGGCAGCCGGGGCCTGGGTCAGGCCTGAGCTTACCAGCCAGGCCGCCGCCCAGGGTCTGGACGTGGCTGCCTTCCTAGCTCACAATGACTCACATACCTTCTTCTGTCGCTTCCAGGGTGGGGCACACCTGCTGCACACGGGGCTGACTGGCACCAATGTCATGGACGCCCACCTCCTGTTTCTGCAGCCGCGGTGATATTGTAGGTCATGTTTTGGGAACCTAGAGGAGACCTGCAGGGCAGCGTCCTGGAGCAGACCAGGTTTGGTCCCCAGGGCCTCCCCAGGCTTTAGGGCCTCTCCTCTCCTTGGCCCTAGCTACATGGTTGTCCCTCACACCTCCCAACCAGGGCCTCTGCTTTGTGTCCAACGCCTCAACCAGACAGGCAGATGGGGGTTCTCTTCCACCCCTACTTTTTCAGCTGTGGCAGCAGGTACCCCTGAGGACCAGGACGAGCCCCTAGGCCAATTTGCTGCTCCCATTGTTTTCCCCCAGGCAGCCCCTCTGCACAGCTCCTGAGCATGTTTCTTCTGTGGGGTGAAACAGGAAGGACTGAAAATAAAAAGGACCACACTATGGGTTCTCAGTGCTTCTTCCCTCACAGCAAAGGTTAGCGGGGAGCTGCCGGGAAGGGGAATGGTGTTGGGCAGCAGCCCCTGTGCCAGGGCCCTGCAGGAGTTCTCTGTACCCATCTCTGCAGGGCACTTGCTTCACTTAAACAGGAGCTTGGGAGGGTTGAGCGTGGCTCCCAACATGCTTGATGTGGGTGAGCAGAGACCCCAGGGAGGACAGGCCTAAGAACTTTAGTCTGTGAGGTCTGGGAGGGACTGGCCACCCATCCAACTGTCACTCTCCCCTGTGGCATCCCTGCTGAGGTCTCTCCACCCTGTGATGGAGTGCCTCTCTGGGCACATGCTTACTGCCTGCCACCAAGGACTTCCTTCTGTCTTTGGACAGCCCTTAGCCAGACTGTACTTTCTTTGGTTGATAAACCCCTATTTATCCAGGGGTTACCCCCAGCCACACAGGACACTGGGTGTTGTTTCCTTGTGTCAGACCCATTTTCCCAGGCTGAACCACTCCCTACCCTCAGAGCCTTTAGCTGTTTCTCTGGGAACACAGTCCAGTTCCTGGTGCCAGCCTGCAGTGGGGGTCTCCAGTGCTGGGATGGTGGGTCAGAGCAGTGGTGGGGTCCAGCAGCCCCTCTCCCCTTCTCCTGTTATGGCTGCCTGGGAAGAGGCCAGTGGGGAGGGGAGCAACAGAGGAAGGGCTTCCTTAGCCAGGCTAGCAGACTGCCCTGGGAGAGGGTGGGGCCACTGTCCCGGCTCTCCTTGGGCCCCCTTGTTCAGTGTTCGAGCCCTCCGCTGGCTGCCCCCACCGTGCGCCACGGCTCCAATCCCTATATGAGTGAGCAGTAGAATCACATAGGAATAAAAAGCCATAGAGAACAGCGAGGCCTGGGGCTGTTCCTGCTGGCCTCCTCCTCCATCCCAGCCGTGCCCTCCTCTCTGAGGGTGTGAGGGGCTCTGGGCCAGGGCTGGCGTGCCCTGCTCCTGGGAAGAGCCTCCCTTCTCTACTTGGGCTCCAGATGATGCAGCTTGCAGATGGTTCCTGGGGGGCTGGGGATGGGGAGGGAGGTGAGCAGGTGAGCCGGGTGCTGGGGTCCAGGGAGATTTAGGGGAGAGGGGAATTCATACCCCTTTGTGATGCAGGGGCTCCATTTCCTTCTGTCCTGGTGGGAGGTTTCTTCCGGCAGGGGTGGGGATGTCATAGTCTTAGGGGCTACTGTCCCCGCATGGCTGTGCCTGTGCCCCGGTGCTCCTCTGGCACCCTCTAGATATGCCCTGTTCCTGCTTCAGTCCTTGCCCTCTGGGGCATGAGGATTAGCACTGGGTGTCAAGTTCCCAGCAACAGCAGGATAAGAGGGTTGGGGCTGTGGCAGAGGGCCTGTCTGCCATGTCCCCAGCATGTGCATGTGTATGTGTGGTGGCATGTGAGCATGCAGGTGTTGGTGTTGGCATCGCAGGAGGGGGAACGCATCTGTGTGTGTACACGGAGATCCTCAGCACGGGGTGTGCTGTGCTGCTTCCTGTGCGCATTGCTGCTTACACACCTGCTGAGGGGTGAGAGAGTGGGGTCTTGCCAGAGTCTCCCCCTGCCACCTTGGCCCCTGCCCTGGGCCTGTGTTTGTGGGGGCTGGAGGCCAGAGGCTGGATTGGGCCTAACCCATTAGATTTGCCCATTTGGTAACCCCAAGATGAGAAAGGATATATTTGGCTGCAATCTAGATGAAAATATGAGATAAAGCCTACATAGTGAGTGTTCTGTAGGACTTATTGTTTGCTCCATAAATGTCAATTATGTGTCACAATAACTGCTCCCGTCCTGTGGCTCTTGGCTTCCGTCTGTCCCCACTTGGGTTCCTGCTGCCCTCGTTCCCACCTCATCTCCATCCCCAGCAGCTTTCCCTGGCTGCTGCCTTCACAGGCCCTTCCATTCTCTGCACTTGACATGAACTGAGAGCAGCTGGGCAATGGGCCTGGCCAGCCTTTAGGTGTCTGCCAATCCAAATCCATTTGTTTTATAGCTGGTGAAGCAGAGAGGGAAGGTGGCTTGTCTGGGGCTGCATGGCAAGTCTGCCACAGAACCAGAATGAGAGCCTGGTTGGGACCTGCTTGACTATCCTCTTCCTACCCTCTGGGGCTTAGAGACCCTGGGGCCTGTCAAGGGCTCAGCCAGAGCCAGAGATCCACTCCTGCTTCCCTGCTGCCCTGCCAAGGGCTTGGGGATGGTGACGTGACCATGACTGGTCTCTTTAGGGGTCCTTAGAACAGATTTGTCAGTCCCTCTTGGCTTAGATTTCACAGCTCCATTGTGTGTGTGATTTGGCAAAAAGCCACGTGTGGTGGGTTTCCACACAAAGGTGTGTGCCTGCATCTGTGTGCACACCTGTGTGTGTGCTCTGAGACGTGTCGGCGTGTGTGTCCAGTTCAACCCACGGTCACTGAGTGGGCCTCAGAGCCATGCTCTGAGTGGGGTGGGGGACACACACAGTTTGGTGTGGTTAGAATGTTGGGGAGACGGTGATGCAAGAAACGCAAGGAGGCCATAAAGGCTGGCAGAGGCCAATTGGCAAAAGGCCTCGTGTGCCTGGCTGAAGGGGTTGCACTTCACACTGACAGTGGTGGCAGGCCCCACAAGGAGTTTTTGGCAAGGAGTGATGCCAGGAGGCTGTCTTAGGACTTTGATGCTGAGGCCATCCTTATCATGGGGGTGGGGGGTGGGTGGAAGAGGTGCGGCATGTAGGAGGGAGGTGCATCACCAGGCCCAGCAACCCCCTCCCACCTCCGCCCTGCCCACTCCTCTGCAGCCTCATTCCGGCAGCCTTCAGCCAGGCCAGGCATCCCTTTGGATGCCCACTTTGGAACTAAGGTTGGAAGCCCTGGCTCAAACACCCCTGGGAGTAACCTAGCCCCTCTGTTGCTTGGAAAGCCTTCAGGGCATGAGGATTTGTGGGGCAGAGAGCCTGGGCAGCGAGTGGACTTTGGTGAGCATAGGCACCCCACCGCATGTAGGGTCTCACCAAGGTGGCAGTTAAAAGACCTGGAAGGAGGACTGGAGTGGGAGTCGGGTCCTAGGTCCTTGTCTTGGCCATGCCAGCCTCCTTTCTCCAGGCCTTGGTTTTCCCCTCTGTTTAATGGGACAACATCCTTATCTTGCTTACCTCTCTGGGGAGGTGTCGGCAGCAGATGGATGTAGGTAAGAATGCTCTGTGGAAGGGGGTCAGGGACAGAGGGAGAGAAGGGAGAGGTATTGGCCTCTTCCAAGGAGAAGCTCAGGGAGTTCTTGGCTCAGGGAGGCCCCTTCTTCCAGACAGGGTCGGGGTTGAGCCGGCGAGGTCTTGGTGCTCACTGACTGAGGCCGAGCGAGTGACTACTGCCCTCTGGCACTGGACTGGCACTGGCAGGATGTGGTATTTGAGTCTTTAATGGCTGCTGGGGTGCACAGTGCCATGCGAGATCACAGAGCCAGTGGGGGGGATCAGCTGGAGCTAGAGTAAGCTGACTCAGCCTTCGAGAGAGAGCCCCTCAGGGTTTAGAAAAACAGGTGGGGCAGCCTGATCCCTCTGGGTCTGGATCACGTGTGAGGGACCTGATGAGGTCCAGGCTGCGTGGGGGAGAACTGGCTTGACCCCAGGCCAGGAGTCCCTAGCTGGGTGAGAGGAATCCTGTGTGCTAGGGGAGGACAGGGGTTGAGTAGGGGCGGGGGGAACACTGACACGCCCTGAGTGGTGGGGAAGCCAGTGGCCTAGGTGGGCTGTCGCTTGAGAGATAGGGCCACAGAGCTGGGGTGAGCTCTGCCCAGGCTGGGAGGGTTGGCCTTTCTCCCTGAGGCAGGGATGTCTGACGGTCAACCCCTCCCTAGGCAACCTGAAGGCCAGTCGTGAAGCTTTGCCGTCCTGCTTCCCTGGCTCAGGCTGCCCTGTTCTGGAGAGGCTGTGTGGGGTGGGCTTGGGGCCCCCGGCTCTGATGCCCCCTCTCTCTACAGGTTGCTCCGTCTGGGAGGGGCTGTTGCCAGCTCAGTTAAGGAGGCTCTGTCCAGGGAGAGTTTGCCCCCAGAAACAAGTGCCCCATCTACCCAGTCCTAGTGGGAAAAATGCCCCTCACAGCTCTGCCTCATGGGATCACTACCCACCATGATCTTGTCCACTGCTGCCTCCTGGGGGTTCAAGGAGCTGTAGGATCTGGCCCTGCCCTAGCCAGATAGCCAGGGTCTGGCCCCCAAGTTGCACCCCAGTGGGAATCCCCCCACCCTTTCCCTCATACTCCTGGCCTTTCCTGCCCCTCCTCTGGCAGCCTGCAGAGCCTCCCTGCTCGCCTCTTTGGGGAAGTGTGAGAGGCACCCTCTGTCCTCATCCAGTGCTGTCTCTCTATCCCCAGCTCCAGCTGAGAAGGGGGTGGGGCCCATGGCACTGGCTCCTGCCCCTTCCATCCACTCCCACCCACCTACCCAGCGTCAGGGTCTCTGGATCACTGTGTAGCCCTGGGTCATGTCCAGTACTCACACTTAAGCCTTACTCAAGAGCCAGGGCTCCGTTTCCACCTGTTCTCTCCCAGCTGCCCACCACCCCCATCAAGGCATTCCTCCCTGTCCTGTTCAGTTCACCCCAGGAAGCTGACCGCAGGAACATGTGAGCTTCGACCTGAATCCCTACTGATTGCAACTCTGGGTAAAGCTGTCCTGGGGACCCCATCTTGGGGGAGCTGGTCAGAGACCCATAGGGCAGGGAGAAGTGCCCCTCCATGTGGCTCTCTGGGTCTGGTGGTCAGTAGCTTGGGGTGAAAGCAGCCAGCCTGTAGCATGGGGCAGAGCTCTCCTTCGCCCACACCCCCCACCTGGGCAATGGGAGTGGTCCAGCACATACCTGACCAGCAACCACAGCCCCCCAGGAATGGACACTTGTAGGGGTCACAGCCCCACGGACAGCTCCGCTGCTGCCACCCGGCAACCTCGCAGCCGCAGCCCAGCCAGAGGCTGGGTCCTGAGCTCTGGACTCTAGGACAGGGCATACATTCAGACCGTCAGGGATGGCTGTTCTTGGCAGCCCAGCCCCCCGCCCACCCAGTCGGGTACCCCCTGAGGGTCTCCCTCCACCCAGGGCCACCCACAGAAGCCAGGCACCAGGGCTGGGACAGAGCCTGCCAGCTCCTGACAAGCTTTGCCCCCCCCCCCCCCCGTGGCCAACTGGCTGCCCCTCTGTCCTTGGCTCCTGCTAACCACCGGGGAATCCGAAGCTGGCAGTCCGACTGCTGCTCCCACTGGTCCGGGCAGAGAAGCGGCGGGCTGGACTGCCCCGTCTCCCCACCCACCTGCCCCCGGAGCTCCGGCTGCCCGCGCCTGCCGGTGCCCGATCGCTCAGCTCACCTCGGCGGCGCTGTCTCCTCACCAGAGGCACTGCGGTGTGGGAACTGTCCCGAGGAGCCGGTTCTCAGCTGAAACAAAGAGGTGGGGGAGAGAGAGGGGGGCAGCAGGAGAGGGAGAGGGTGAGTGAGCAGGCGAAGGAGTGGAGACTGGAGGGGGAAGAAAGAAGGGAGAGGATGAGAGAGAAGAGGGGAGGGGAGGAGGCCTGACTTCCAGGGACCGAAGGGCCAAGGAAAGAGGGAAGAGGAAATGGGGAGGGGGCGGAGGAGGTGAGGGGGCCAGACCTAGAGAGGGGAGGTTGTTAGAGGGGCGGGACGTGGGGCAAGTGAGGGGGCGTGGGCAGGAGAGGGAGTAGTGGAGAGGAGGGCTGCAGGGGGCGGGCGGGCTGGGGGCTGGGCAGGGTGGGCAGAGAGGCTCCACCCCATCCCATGCCAGGCTCTGCTACTTGAGTGGGCAAAAGGCCACGAAGGGGAATGGGAGGGAGAGGCGAGCCGCCAGGCGAGGGGTAAGGCTCTGGGCTGTGGGCTGGCTAGGAGGATGGGCCAGGGACAAAGGCGGGAGAAGAACAAAGGTGTCCGAATGGAGGAATGGGCCCCTGCTGACCTCTGGGTGCCGCAGTCTGGAGCGTCCTGGACAGAGTCTCCTGAATGGAGGGCAGGTCCACTCTGGGGCGGTCCAGGCTCTGAAGTGTCAGCCTGAGGTCAAGGGGAGAGGGGATGGGCTGTGAAAGCGGCCACGGGTCCCCTTCATTCTGCTGAGACTGACCACACATCGGGATGCCACTGTCACTGTGTCTTTGGGGGAGGGGATGGTGGATGGGGTCCAAAGCCTGGACTGAGAACTGGGTAGGGGAAGTCCCCTTTTAGGGAAGAGCATTTGGGGCCCCAAGGGAGGTGGGGAGGATGGTAGGCACAATGGGGAAGAATGAAGGGAGTGGGGAAGCAGGGGATGGGGGGGATGAGTTGGGAAGGAGGCTGCAGGGGGCGTGTCCAGAGCTGCAGCCCCTTAACAGGCCCATCTAAAGCAGAGGCCTCCTGCACATCCCACGATTCTTGGGCTGCCTAATGCAGACCTAATGAAGGATGGAATAATGAACCACTTCCTGCTGCTCCCTCCTGCTGCTAAGTGCTACTGTGACAGGCAAGGGCACGAGGGAATTCCACTTGGGCTTGGGCCGCTGCGGCACAAGTCTGTGTTAGTGTTGTGAGGGGCAGGGGAGGTAGGGTGGCCTTGATCAGAACCATCCTATCCCTCTCTAGTCCCAGGCACAGCACCCCGGGCTGGTCCAGTCTCCTCCCATGCTCAGAGGCACAGGAGGCCGTCCTAAGCTTACGACCAAGGGAAGTTCCCCTTCTCATCCCACTGGAGACTCCTTATAGAAAGTCCAGCACACCAACGTGCTTTGGAGAGCAGGAAGAGGGGAGGGAGCTGTGGGCTTGCCTAAAGCTGTGACAGGGAGAGGAGGAGTCAGCCTCCATCCCACCCTGCGTGGAAGGGTAAGAGCTAGATGCCCTTAGACTCTGCCTAGCCCAACTCCCTCCACCTCCTCAGGGAAGCTGTCCCAGCGCCACCAAGGAGGGCCACATCAACCGGGCTGCCACCGTTCCAGCTACCTCCTCTCATAGCCTGGAATCCCATAAAAGGAAAGGACATCCCTCCCTCCCTCCCTTCCTCCCTCCCTTCCTCCCTCCCTTCCTCCCTTCCTCCCTTCCTCCCTCCTTCCCTTCCTCCCTTCCTCCCTTCCTCCCTCCCTCCCTTCTTCCCTCCCTCCCTCCCTCCCTCCCTTCTTCCCTCCCTTCCTCCCTCCCTTCCTCCCTTCCTTCCTTTCTCCCTTCCTCCCTCCCTTCTTCCCTTCCTCCCCCCTTCCTCCCTTCCTTCCTCCCTCCCTCCCTCCCTTCCTTCATTCCATTTACTTCTAAATAAATGCAAATTTACAGAAGAATTGTCAATAAGAATAGTGTAAGACACCCATATACCCTCTAGCCACGTCGACTACTGTTAATATTTTTCCTCACTTGCTCTCCCTCTCTATATATGTATTTGCTCTGTATGTGTGCATAGTTATATGTATTTTTTTTCCTGAGCCATTTGAGAGTAAGTTGCAGATGTCATGGATAAAAGGATGGTTTCTTATCTGTTTCTGTCTCCTGGAGCCAGTGTAGGGGAGCCCAGACCATGTTGTGTGGAATGAATGGAGGCCTGGGACAGGCAATGAATGAGTGTGTATCATCTATTGGGAGCATGAGGCCTGGGAGCTGGAGAGACTTGGCCGAGGCTGCCTTGGGAGTTGGGCCTGTCCAGGGCTAGGCCTCACGTTCCTCTTGTTTTTTCTTTCCTCCAGCCTGGGAGGCAGGGAGCCATTGCCCACCAAAGTGAGCATGTGGTGTTTGCCGGGTGTGGAGCTGCAGCATATGTCTATGGAGGTGGCAGCAGGCGGGTGGGGTGGAGCTGGGAGAACAGGGATGCCCACACTGAGGCACCTGGGCACACTCGCCAGACTGGGCACTGATTGGCTCTGTTGGGTTTGAGAAGACTCAGCTCTTGGAGGCCCCAGCTGCAGTGCTGAGGCCTCAAACTCTTGCCTTTGGGACCCTCCCCACAGCCTCATGAGAGACAGGGCAGGGATGGGGGCCCTCGCTTGACAGCTGGTCCATGGTGATAGACTTAGAGAGGGAAGGATGAGGGCTCTGGTCATTCTGGACACAACTGTCCCTGACACAGGGCTGGCATTCCTTCTGGTCCCTCAGTACCCCCAAATGGGTTGGACTCCCATCTGGGACCGTCCTCCAGATGGCTGCTCTCTTCTCTCTCGTAACCCCAACCTGAAGGTTATGGTTAAAAAGTTTGGCATTAAAAAAAAAATCACACCTTGAAAGATTATCTGATCTCTGAGGCCCTTATGTCCTCTCTCACAGTTGAGGTCCTCCTCCTCCAGGAAGCCTTCCTGACTTCCTCAGGCTGTCTTACACCTTACATGCCAGCTCTGTTTATTCCTTTGCTGGCTCACACTGGTGCTGTCCCCTGGGCCTAGGGCTTTGCTCGGTCATCAGCCTTTCTCCCTCCTGCTGTCCCAGGCCGGGCATGTAACTATTGTCCTATATAGGTGGATGACAGTGGCTTGGTTAGTCCTTCCTGGACATTGAGTCCCTCTGATGCCACTGTGCCCCGTACATCTGAGATTCCACAAGCTCTGGGCTGGCTGAGGTGGGGGGTGGGCAAGAGGACCCACTGGAGAGAGGTAGAAGGTTGTTTAAGACCACTGGCCTGTCAGGGCAAAGGCAGGCCTCCAGCCTGGATCTCTGACCACCTGTCCAGCACCTTCTGCTTTCTCCCCTGGAGCATGGGCAAGCCTGTCCAGGGCAGCGGCCGAGGGTCCTCCCTGCATCCCACCTGGGTGACGGCAGAACCTGCAAAACTGAGGGAAGAATGCCCCCCCCCCCGAATTTATTAGCCCCAGCCCATCCATGTGAAAGCCTAGGGGACACGGGCTTCCTCTCACCCTGCCCATCCCCCCCGAAGAGATTTCAGCCAATTAGCACATACAGTATTTACTTAATTAGGGTAATGACATAATTAGTGTAAGTTGGGCTCCATCACATGGCTTCAACATGCAATTATGAGCCGTCAGCGGGAGGCAACATTGTGAAAATGCTCATTCAGTTTTGGTTCCAGCATGGAGGCCGCAGCAGCTGCCTCTGCTTTGGAGGCAGTGGCCGCTGTGTGCGTGAGGCGCGGTGACTGTCAGAAGCTGACAGACAGGCGAGGACAGAAGAGTCAGCAGGAGCAGAAAGGCAGTTTCCAGGGCTGATGGCATCCCTGACCAAGCCTCTCCCATCACAGATGGGCACTGCCGTCCCCACAGCCAGGGCCCTGGCTAGGCTGGTCTGGCTGAGATCAGGGGCCCGGGCAGTCTAGGCCCCTCTGCCCCCAGGTTCTCTGCCTGAAATACTACCATTTGCAGGCTGTCTCTTCTCTCTTCAGGGTTTTGATGCTCACACCAGCCACTAGCCTATTGGCCCCTCAGGGTGGCTCTTCGAGGCCACAGACTGGAAGGACTGGATTGATTACTGCTATCCTCATTGGACTTGTGGTAAACTGAGGCTTGGGGCAAGGAAGGTGTTAGATCTGATGGTGGCAGTGCTGCTGACCCAAGAGGCAGCCCAACATGGCCAGACACTCCTCGAGCCCAGGCAGCTCCCCCTCAGCTTCAGGAAGGTCTCCTGCCCCATGGCTCTTTCCCCTAGGAGGGGGCAGGGAATCACTGGGGGGCCCCCAGAGTCCTGCTCCCTCAGCCTCCTCTGCACTCCCCACCCCCTGCCTCCTTCCACAAGGCCAGGAGGTGGGGCCCTGACCTGCCTGAGACCATCCACAGCCTTCCTCTCAGTGAGTCTCACAGCTTTCCTGGGCAGGGGTCGGGGGAGTGGCGGCAGGGGGAAGGAAGTGAGGGAAGATGGGAATCAGTGCTACCATTGTAAAGATGGGCAAGCCGAGGCTCCAGGGCCTCCAAGAGGTGCTGTTAGAGCCAAAATCAGGTCCCAGCAACTCTACTTTCTGTCTGGCTGGGTCACCTGGGCGGATTCTCTCTCTCAGGCCTCAGTATCCCTGTGTGAAGGGAGAGTCTATGATTTCAGACATCCTGACACTGTCCAGAGTCCCCAGGGAGGTACCTAAGGAATGTGACATCTTTCTTCCCTCTCTCCAAATTATGTCGTCATAGTTGCCCCTCCTCTTTCTGTCCCACCTGTGCCCTGCATGCGGGTCAGGCCCCTGGGGAGACAGCTCTGACTGGCAATTCCAACTGCCCCAGGCTGGGCCCCCTGCCCTTCTGAACTGGGGAATCTTGTCTGGGAGGCATGGGCTCTGGGGGCCATCCCAAACCTTCCCACTCAGTGGTGCCCCCTCTTATAGGCAATACCCGCAACTGGCTGGACTTGGCTTTCATCCAAGCCCCTCTCTGGGTCTGGAGGCATATGATCAAGGTGAGGCCAACTTGTTTGCTAATTGCTGACTATGGGCCAGCCACCTTGGGCCTGGTTACTGGGGTTAAATGGGGAGCGATGGGCAGGCAAAGATGAGGGTCACTACCTCCAGGGGCTCATGGTCTCAGGGTTCAGACAGACCCAGCCCCAAGGAGTGTCCTCCAAAGGGTAGGCAGAGATAAGTGCCAGGAAGAGCCAAGTTCAAACAAGCAGAGGTCCCAACCCTTTCCCTCACTGGTCAGGAGACACGGCACCTGCAGGGCCTGGGACAGGCAAGAATTTCAGTTCACAGAGGATGTACTTCAGATGGTAGGACCAGTGTGAGCAGAGGCTGGGAGGCCAGAGTAGGATGTGGGGATGTCATCTTCAGGTGTGAGGTGTTTGGGTGGGTTCTGGGGAGCTCGAGGAAGGGGCTGGGGACTCTGGCTGTTTGTGGGAGGGTCAAGGCATTCCCTCAACATCCATTCAACAAAAAGTCCTTACTATGTGCCAGGCACATGTTCTAGGCTGGAGATTCAGTAGCGACCAAGATGAAATCCTTACCCTCGTGGAACCTATACTCTAGTGGGAGTCAGGAAAATGAGAATAGTGTGGTGCACGGGAGATGCAGAAGATCCTAACAGGGCGATGTGCTAGGGCTAGGGGGGCTCTCAGCCCAGCTGAGGCAGGGTGGCCAGAATGATGGGGCTGGGAGAGGGGCGCTGTTCCCGCGGGTCTGGCTTGTGTCCCCTGGCTCACCCCCACTCGCCAACTTTCAGCTTTGAGGTTCACTCCTGGCCTGCAGGCATAACTCCTGGGTGTCCCTTCTGCAGGGAGAAGAGGTGGCTGCCACCACCAAAGCCATCCTCCTGGTCCCGGGCTCCTCCATGCCAAGCACATTAGGGGATAATTAAGTAAAAATAGGCCTTCTGACCAGTGTAGCTCATTAAGGCCTAATTAAGTTAATTAGTTCCAGGTGTGGGTGGTGAGGCTCAAGTGAGGCAGCGGCTATTTGCTGTAATTGCATTTTCACAGCTGCAGTGGTGGCAGAGGCGGTGGCTTCCTCTGAGGCCTGGAAGCCCGCCAGGAAGTCCAGGAGGCTGCCACTGAGCTGAGAGGAGTATGAAGCAGCAGAAGGCTGGCCCGGGACCACCCACAGAGAGCAGTAGCTGGAGTTTCAAGGTCAGCCAAGCCCAGGGAAACCTTCTGCCCTCTCAAACTTGCTTGTTCTCTGCCCAGGGGTTGGGGTTGGGGTTGGGGTTGGGTTTGGGGGCTGTACAGAGCCACCAACAGGCATCCCCCCTCCAGCTGAGCAGCGTGGGTGCACTGCGGCTGGACCTTTGGATTTCCTCACACCCGTGGTGGCCCCTAGGAAGACTGTAAAATGGCTTTGCTGAAAGCGAAGATGTGGCTCAGAGGCAGTGGGTGAGACCTCTAGGAATCCACCTAAATCACCCTCTCCCTTCGGCATAAGGCACCAATTCCTGTCCCTTTCTGGCAGATGTGTAGCTGTTAGAGATGCCCCCTCTCTGCAGTTCAGGGTAGGGGGGGCACACAAATCTGGGGCCTCTGCAGAGGACCTGCTGGCTCAGTCAGTCTCCTGCCCTGGACATCTCCCCGAACCCACTTCCTGCTCTGGCTTCTACACCCAGCTGACCCCGGGGACCTGCCTGTATAGGACAGCCCTCCCAGCCTTGGCCACACTCTCATTCATTCATCCATTTGTCTCTCGGTCACTGAGCATCTCCTCTGTGTCAGGCAGCAGGGCTGGGGATGCAAGGCTGGGTGAGACAGGTTGGACCCTGCCCCATGGTGCCTTTGGTCTCTCTGAGGAGGCAGACACACACATATATATGTATATATGTTTTTTCTTTTGGTTGCACTGCATGGCTTGTGGGATTGATCCTGGGCCCTTGGCAGTGAAAGCACAGAGTCCTAACCACTGGACTGCCAGGGAATTCCCAAGGCAGACATATTAATGGTCATGGCTACACAGTTTTGTCATGGCTGTAGGAGCACGGGGGTGCTTAACCCAGACCTGGGAGGAAAGATGCCTGAGCTGCAGTGAATATGATCCAGGTGAGAAGTGGGCAGGCACCTGATTTTTACCAGGAACTAAAAGGGCCTCTCTCTGGCCAGAGGGCAGCACAAGGTGCCAAGTAGGGAGAGGGAGGGGCCATGGAGGGGTCTAAGAAGGGCTTCTGGGTAGGAGGAACTGGTAACTGCTGGCTGGGAGGCCAGGGAGGTGGTGCCCAGGGCCATGGCTGTGGATCTGGAGAAGAGGGGATTTGAGGGATGTTTAGGAGTAGAACTGATGGGGCTTGGTATGAGGGGTAGGGAAGGAAGAGCTGTCAGTTCCCTAGGGAGGGGACGTGGGAGTGGGACTGAGCTCTGAAATGTCCCCACAGGGCTGGCACTAGGATGAGGCAAGTCAAGTGCATGGGATGCAAAATTTGGGGTACTCACTCCCAGTCTTGTGTTTCCACCTGTGCCTTGTCCCTGGTCCTCTGAAACTTCTCACTAAAACATACTTTGGAAAGTGGAAGCCACTCCTGGAGATGAGAAAACAGGGAGATGGTCTGGGCAGTGTGTCCCCCTCCATCCTTCAACCCCTACGTGGGAGGTGCTGCCTTCTCTGCACCCTCCAGGACTGGGGTGAGGCTAGGATGGATACCTTAGGTTCTCACATGCTTTGGACAGGGACTCTGTTTCCATCCTGATACCTGAATAACAGGTATCCCATCCAGCTTCTCCTTGCATGCCTCTCATGACAGGTGCTCCCTGCGACCTGGATAGCCCAGTCCCTTGGCTCAGGCCATTGCACAGAATGTTTTACCCTGAGCCCAGATCTGCCTTGCACCGTGTTCTACCTAACAGTGGCCTCAGCTATGCCCTCCTACCCTCTCCCACCCCTCAGGTGGGTCTGCTGATCCCCTTTCCCAAGCTTAACATTTCTGAGCTTCGGTGTCCTCACCTGTAAAAGGGGAAACAATAATAGCCACCATCTTCCAGGGCTGGTGTGAGGATTAAATGACATGATGTATAAACCTCATGACACATTCTAGTTCCTCAGTAACAGCTTCCTAACCCATAGTGATAATAAATAACTACAGAGGCGGACATTGTCCTCCTGCTGGCATGGGCCGCCAGTGGTGCAGCCTCAGCCCAGGCCCCAACACCCACCTGATGGCCTCAGGTAGCAGACTCTGCTACCACCCCAGCACATCCAGCACAGATGCAGAGCTAATCCCAGAGGAAGATGTTCATGGGAAGAGGAAGTGACATTTTCTTGAGATGGCCGTGCCGTGTTGAGACATGGGGTCGGGGCCCTGCTGTTTGGAATCGGTTCTCTGCTCAGTGTTCACTGCACTGCAGGAGAGCCCAAGACCCTCCCCTGTGGCCCTCTGCTCGTCAAGTCTCATTCAGGGGGACCAGTGGTGGCTGAGAAGGGGGGGTGCAGACCCACCCTGACTGAGGTGTCTGCCTGGAGGTGTCTCTGGGGCACATCCCCAGACCCTGTCATGTCTGTGGAGCTGCCCTGGTGGTGGGTGTCTGTCCTGAGCCTAAGGGGCCTGCAGAGAGAGCCCTGAATCCCATGGAAGGTGGAAGACCCTACAGAAGCTCACACCAAACCCTCAAGGTTGTGCTGATCATTGTTGGGGTGCCCAGACTCCTCCCACGAGACTGGGGTGGTAAGCCTGGGGCAGGGGCTTGTAGGAACTCCTGGCTGATCTCAAAGAGGAGGACAAAAGGAAGAAAGGACAAAAGTTGCTACAGCCTAGTCTCTAAAGCCATCCTGCTCCCCTTCTGTGCCATCCCATCCCCGGAGCCAGGTCCACATCCCAGGAGCACGCTCTGCTTCTGCTCGGGGGTTCCCTGTTGAACATCACAACTTGTCTCTAGGGGATTCCTGTAGATTTAAGCAGTGGTCATGCTCTCCAATTCTTGGTGACCTGGGACTTCCAGATTCCTGTGTGAGGCGGAGAGTGCGCCACAGGGGAGGGACCACAGGTGCAAAGGCCTGGAGCAGGGTGGCAGGGTGGACACATGGGGATGCCAAGTCCTCTGGGCAGGCCAAGGTGGTGCTGGGAGTGGAGGATGTGTGATGTTTGTGGGGTGGGCATGGAGCCTGCTTTGTGCAGAGTGCGCCTTGCTTCATTCTCACCCCAGCTGTGGGTGGGAGGGCTCTCCATTACTCTCAACACCCCTTGATTTTACAGACTGGGGCTCCAGGAGGAGAAAGGGCTTGCTCACGGTCACACAGCTGGTGGGGCCAGGGCGGCCACAGCCTGCTCCCAGCCCTGTCCAATCTGGTGGCTAGGCTCCTCCCAATGGGGGTGTCAGGAGAAGGGACGACTGTGGGGCTTGATTTGTCGTTTGGCGTGGGGGCCTAATGGCTTGAGGTCCTGGATCCCCAGTAGGCCTGGCTCTTCCTCTTGCTCTCTGTGGCGTGATCCAGGCCAAGGCCCAGCTTGGCTCTGTACCTTGGTTTCCTCAGTTATACAGGGAAGTCATCAAATTGTTCAGCCATGGTGCATCAGTGGAGAGGGGTGGTCCATTTATAGATGGGAAAATGAGGCACAGGGAGGGGACAGGAGAGCCTGGGGCCCTGGTCACTCCCAGGCCTACAGACTCAGCCATGAGAGTGTGGTCAGTAGCCAAGGGAGGAAGCTGCAGGGGTTGATGGCCAGCAAACCCAGCTTTTCCAGTTTCCTTTAACGTGCCCTCCAGTCCCCTCTGCCTCGGGTTCACAACTCTACCCCAGCTGAGTGTGTCTGGAGGCAAGGCCCCTTTCTCTCCACCCCCGAATTATGGCTTGGTCACAAAAGCTGGACCATGACCAGACAAAGGGACAAGGATGAAAGTGCTGGTTGTCATGGCAACCTGGTGGGTTGCTGGGACCCAGGGGAGGGGCTTGGCTGTGTGCCTGAGCCCAGGCATCTGGACAACCTCTGAGCATGAGCCAAGGTGGCCCAGGGGCTCACAGAGATGCCCCTCCTGCTCGGGGCCCACAAGAGCCGGGTGAACAATGACAACCTCACCCCCCACGGTGGCACCTGCTCCCTGGGCCTCCCTTGGTGGCCCCATTATCCTGCACCTGCTGCCCCCCACCACACCTGCTCCCCAGCCCAGGCATCCTCCCCAAGGCACTCCCTGCCCATCCCCAGGCCCAGCTGCCTGCTCTGAGGGCCACTCAAGAGGGCCTGTGCAACCGGGAGGGGTAGCAGGGACGGACGGCCCTGGTCAAGGGCAGGGGGTCCAGCTGACAAGCCAGCTCTGCCTTACCAGTAGCATGTGTGTCCATGACAAGACCTCCACTCCAGGACCTCAGTCTGCTTACCTATTAAATGGGAGCAACCATTCCTGCCCTCAGGGTCTCCAAGAGTAAGTTTCCTTCTGCTTGCAAGGAGATCTGAGGCCAGGATGTCCCCAGAGCTGGGTCAGGGTGGACAGTTGGAGAGAGAAGAGGGAAGGGGGTTGTCTTGGGTCACACTCTCAGGGCCACCTCTGTTAGACCATGTGGAGACCTGAAAGCCTCCTACACACTTAAGAGTCACTGTGTAGAGGTGGAGATGACATTTCCCAGAGGGCCATCATGGGTACAGGGGAACTGGGCAGGGGACCTATCAGTGCCAGGTTCTTTTTTTTTTTTTTTAATATATTTATTTATTTACTTATTTTGGGCTGCATTGGGTCTTTGTTGCTGTACATGGGCTTTCTCTAGTTGTGGCAAGTGGCGGCTACTCTTCCTTGTGGTGCGTGGGCTTCTCATTGTGGTGGCTTCTCTTGTTGCGGAGCACGGGCTCTAGGCGCGTGGGCTTCAGTAGTTGTGGTGCACGGGTTTAGTTGCTCTACGGCGTGTGGGATCTTCCCAGGCCAGGGCTCGAACCCGTGTCCCCTGCATTTGCAGGCGGATTCTTAACCACTGTGCCACCAGGGAAGTCCCTTGATCAGCTTTCCACGTCAACTTAGCTTTTGGAGTAGCTTTAATCGTCCATATGCAGTCAACTGCTTGGCTGGGTTTTGTTTTTTCCTCTTGTTCTACCTGAGTAGAACACACTATTCTGTCAGCTCCTGACAGCTCAAACTGGCAATCTGGGATGGGATTTAAAATACCTCGGTAAGTAAAGTCTGGATCTGGAATAAACGAATATTTTGCTCAAAATCCCAGTCCTTCAAGTTCTTCATCAGAACTAAACTTAATCCACATGAATCTCCCTGTTGATCTAATTAATGGAGGGCTTTTCACACCACAGTAACAATCTATATATAAGTGGAGAGAAACCAAATGGCCCATCTTGAACTCCCAAGTGATCAAACCGACATTCAAATGATGGTTCTATATAATAATGTTTATCAAAGGTCAACTCTATTCTTTGACGTGGAGCAGCTTCCAAAATGTAGATGCATTCCTTGTTTGGTGGATATGAGTCAGGATAATTTGGTGAAGCAAAATGACCTCTGTTGCTGGTTCGAACCCAGATGCCACACTGGGTTGCAGGAATGTGCTTGATTCCAATATTTTGTCCATCTTGGGTCTTTTGGGCCCAGTGCCAGGTTCTTGAGTGGCTTGTTAGGAGTATCAGGGAAAGAGGACACTGGGGCAGGGACCCTCCATGAGGAAAGGATGGCCTGGGGGTCCCTGGTGATCCAACAGCCAGTTCAGGTGGGGACACTGAGATCCTAGGAACGATCTGTATCTGGCTGTCTGATACCACCTCCCCCGCAACCGGATGGTGGAATGGAGGAGGGACAAGGGGACAGGAGAAGTGGGAAGCTCCGGAGGATGCCCCTCCCCGTCCTGGAGAGGGAAGGAGATGCCTGTGGTCACTGGTCTTTGTGTCGTCTCCCCCTTCTAGTGTCTCCCTACACCCTGCAGGCCAGCCCCAGGTTCCCATCCTACTCTGCTGTGACCTTGGGTGAGGCCCTCTCCCCTCTTGCCACCTCCGTTTGCCGACCTGGAGTGTGGGAGCAGGTTGCCGAGGAGACTGCCAGCTCCAGCTGCCGCCCTGGGTTTTTGAACACCCCCAGGCCTTCGCCACTAACTGTGGCCCCACCTCTCTGATAATGAGGAACTCCCTCTCTTGAACAAACTTATTTTTGCTGACCGGTCAGAGTTTCTTTTTCTTTTTTTTTTTTTTTAATTTTTTAAAACTGAAGTATAGTTGATTTATAGTATTGTGCCAATCTCTGCTGTACAGCAAAGTGACTCAGTTATATACATATAGACATTCTTTCTTTAAATATTCTTTTCCATTGTTTCATCACAGAATGTATATTTTTTAAAATATTTATTTATTTGGCTGCATTGGGTCTTAGTTGCAGCATGCGGGATCTTCATTGCGACATGTGGGCTTCTCTAGTTGCTATCACAGAATATTGAATATAGTTTCCTGTGCCATACAGTAGGACCTTGTTGTTTATCCATCCTATGTATAATAGTTTACATCTGCTTATCCCAAACTCCCTAGTCCTTCCCTCCCCATCTTCCCCTTGGCAACCACAAGTCTGTTCTCTATGTCTGTGAGTCTGTTTCTGTTTTGTAGATAGGTTCATTTGTGCCGTATTTTATTTTATTATAACACTAATTTATTTATTTACTTATTTATAGGCTATGTCAGGTCTTAGTTGCAGCACGTGGGCTCTTTGTTGCGGTGCATAGGCTCTCTAGTTGTGGCACGTGGGCTTAGTTGCCCCGCAGCATGTGGCATCTTAGTTTCCCGACTAGGGATCGAACTGGCATCCCCTGAATTGCAAAACGGATTCTCAACCAGTGGACCACCAGGGAAGTCCCTGTGCCCTATTTCAGAGTTCACATATAAGTGATATCATATGGTATTTGTCCTTCTCTTTCTGACTTACTTCACTTAGTATGATAATCTCTAGTTCTATCCATGTTGCTGCAAATGGCATTATTTCATTTTTTTTATGGCTGAGTAGTATTCCATTGTGTATATGTACCACATCTTATCTGTCCGTTCATCTGTTGATGGACATTTAGGTTGTTTCCATGTTTTGCCTATTGTGAATAGTGCTGCTATGACTGTTGGAATTTCTTACACACTTCCTCCCAGAGGTCTGGCAAAGGCAAAGCTCTTGCCAAGAATGGAGGTATTTGGGGTAGGGTAACAGTCCTGGTGTACCTCAGACCATTCTGTACAGGAGGCCCAGGTTCAGGGCTGGGCAAGATTTGTGTTCTCCAATATGCAGATGGAAAAACTAAGGCCTGGCAAGAAAAGAGACTTGCCCAGTGAGTCAGCTGCAGAACCCAGGCCTCCTGCCCTGTTCATAGACCTTTTTAGAGGTGGGGAAAAAGTCAGAATGGCAGTCTGGTCCCCAGACTCAGCAAACTCAGGCTCCCAGGAAGGGTGGGATGGGGGTACCTAGTGGGTCACAAGGCTGAGATGATGAGGCCACCCACCCTGCAAAAAGATCATTCCACCAATGCTCAATGAGCTGCTTGGGGCCAAGGGGAAATCAGAGGCGCTCAGAGCCTAATTACAATAAGCAGCTTTCTGCAGCTCCTCAGGCCCCACAGAAATGTCTTGTGCAAGATATCACTGTCTTGGGGCTTGTCATCTGGAGCTTTGGCTCAGGCATTTAGGGACTGGTAGGAACTCCTCCTGGCTGCCACTCCCGGTGAGCAGACCTTAGCATCCTGGACCTTGTTCACTGGCGTGGTCTGGAATTGCAGGTCAGAGGGAGGAGGTAGGCTGGGGAAGAGGGTGTAAAGTGTGATCATGTGCAGCTGGGCAGATGTTGGTGGCCACCATCTTCAGGGTGATGGCCTGGTGTGATTGCTCTGTCTCCTCAGCATTTCCTATGGGTTCTTGCAGGAGTGATGGAGCTGGCAGGACTGTTGGGAAAAGCAGCATCCCTGGTCCCTACCACACAAGCTCATCTTTCAGTTGGGGGGATGCAGCAGTGACCATTGCATGATTGCCTGCTGAGTGGTACTGACTATGGTCCCCTGAGGAGAATGTGAGCATATTCTGTGGATTGAGGCAATCAGGGAGGGCTTCCTGAGGAGGTGTAACTTGAGATGAGATGGAAAGTGGTAGATAAACCAAAAGAGGGAGGAGATTCTGTCTGCGAAGCTCCACATGGATGTAGGTGGGAGTGGGATTGGACTGGGGGCTGAGCATTCATGGGTGACTGGTCCTCAATCCTCCAACCCCCCAGGAACTCCTTTCCACTCTTCCTCCCTGAGCTCTGGGCTTTCAAGGTATTGTCTGTCAAGCTGACCGTGTGGATGAAAGGAGAATTAATTTGTCTCCATTTTTATTCATCAGAGAAAATGCTGTTGGAGCTGCTGAGGCCAGCTGGCCAATGACAGAGAAGGGGAGGATCAGGGGAGGCCTGGGGAGAAGGCGTGCCTCAGACCTTGCCCGGCTCTCTCTGATACCCTCCATGCCTGTGACTTGGTTTCTCTAGGCAGCAGCTCAGAGCTCCTGGCCTAGCAAACCAGAGAGAGATCCTGGGGTTCAAGAGGCCAACTGGGGGCATGTGGAGAGCGGGTAGCTCCAGCCACCCTGTCTGAATGCCTGTCGCCCTCCATTCTGGCTTGTCGGCCACGTGAAGGGCCCATTCTGCTGCCTGTTCACACAAGGCTTTCATCTCTGCAGCTAGTAAAGCATTCCTCCGGGCCTCAGTGCTGCCAGCAGGAAGGCACAGGGGAGAGGGGAGCCCAGGCCTGCCATGCCCCTCAGACCCCTGGTCCAAAGGCATGGGCCTGGGCCAGGGTGCCCTAAGCAGTCTGTCTGCCCAAGTCGTCCCCCACCCCACCCCCCACCCCACCGCCAACTCTTTCAGGAAGCCAGTTTCTCCCCATTTCAACAAGAGCAAGACTGGCCTCCCAGCTCATATAGGGCAAAAGACTGCCCTCCCACCACAGGAGGGGTAGGAGCCCAGGGTGAGGTCATGGCTCAGCCCCCTTGTTCCTCTCCCAGGGAACAGGTAGGCATGGTGACTTCTAGGGCAGGGCAGGAAGATCAAAGCCTGCATGCCCTGCCATTGCAGAAGATGGCATTTGAAAGTAGGCACTTGAGACTCAGGAGAGTGGGGACTGACCCACAGTCCCCTGCTGAGGAAGGAGGCAGTCACATCCACTGTCACACCTGTAGAGGGGCAAGGTGGAGCTGGCAGGGCTGCTGGGGAAAGCAGCACCCACTGGTCCCTGCCACTCAAGCCCACCTCCAGTTGAGGGACACAGCAGTAACCATTGCGAAGTAGAGGATGAGTGACTCTGTAAGCTAGATCTCCTGAGAGTGGACCCTTTCCACAGTGGCCTGTCCATCTGTCCAGAAGCCATGGTGCCTGTGATGTCACCAACCCGCTGTGTTGCTTGGCAACTTTCCAGGATTAGTGCTCTGCCCCTGTCATCCCTGACGTCCCGCCATGGGCTGATGTTGCCTTGGCAACTGGATGGGTACTGCAGCTGTTTGGACAGCTGTACCCAGTGTGGGAAGTGGCCGGCAAAAGAGGGGAAGCAGGTGCCTCTCCACAGGCTGATTGGGGTACACAGCCTATCTCCAGACCTATAGAGCAGCCAAGCTGCCCAAAACAGGGCTTTGGGGGTCTCTATCCCCTCGAAGAGCTGTGGCCATTCTTGCCTTCAATCCCCCTCATACTCTTTCCTTCCTTCTGCTATGGTCACCAAGTACCTATTGTGTGAATGCCAACAAGAAAAGCAAAGTAAACTATGGTTCAGGCTCAGGAAAGGTTTTATCAGCATTGGGTCTTGAAGGATGAATAGGAGTTGGCCAGGAGTGGGAGTTGGTGGAGAGAGATGTTCTGGACAGAGGAAGCAGAAGTCAGTGCAAAGGCTGAATCATTATCTCTAGTCACAGCTTATACCCTGCCTCTGGTTTCTTTGTGGCCTGGTCTCTCTGGCTCTCTCCCACTTAGTAGACATTTTATGGTAGGGACAGCGTCCAGTTCAAATCTGGACACTTAGTCCCCAGCACAGGGCTGGCACCAAGTCAGCATTACTAAAATGTCAAATAAAATCGGGCATTTGCATAATGAGCATCAGGTCCTACCACCTCCCCCAACACTAACCTGTGTTACCAAGCCTCATTTTCCCCATCTATGAAATGAGGCCAATTTTGAGAAGGCTCTGGGCAGGGATTCTCAGGTTAAGGTGGAGTGATTTTTACATTTTCTTTGGTTTGTAACCCACCTCTTTTCCTTATAGAAAAATGGAAAGACTGGTGGGTAGAGTGGGCATCTGTATACCTTCAGATCCCCTAATTATCAGTATTGGACCACTTTTGCTTTATCTCCTCTCTATATATAGTTATCTATGTATAAATTTTGCTGAACCATGTGAAAGGAAGTCCCAGCAGCAGACATCCTGACATTGGTCCTTAAATTCCTTACTGCACATTAGCTAAAACAAGGACAGTCTTCTGTATAACCACAGTAACATTATCACATCTGAGAAAATTAACAGTAATATCCAGGGCAGGAAGGAGTATCTAAGCCTGAACTCATGCCAGGTCTTGGAGCAGATGGGCACCTGGCGGGGGCGGGGGAGGTTCATCCACTGCCCACCCGGCGGAGGCCTGAGGTGGAGTTGCAGCCCGGCTATGTATGTATGTGTGTGTGTTTAAGCTGAGCCTCCGGGGGAACAGAAACGACCCTTTCCGGTAAATTTCCCCAAGTTTTCTTACCACGTTGTTTACATAGCTTTGTTTTTTTAAAAACAGGATTCAATCAGAGTTGTCGCACTTTGAAAACAGCATTTGGCTGCTTTGTCTCTTTCTCTAGAAAACTCTGGGAGGGGAGATGGATAATGGAGCCTGGATTTGAAAGCCTAGACGGCTGACACTTTCCCGCTGGCCTCCAACCCGCCGCTCGGAGGTGGCCCAGCCCTGGGTGGGGCAAGCCGCGTGAGTGAGTAGGGGCGGGAGGAGCCAAGTCAGGAGTGTGTAGGGAGGCTAGTGCAGACCTGCGGAGGTTCACTGGCGGAAACTCCCGCCAGCCTTGCCGGATGGTCCCGCCCCCTAGCAACGGGCCCAGCGTCCCTCCCTAGAAACGGGCAGCCGGACCCCACAACGTGTGCGGTGGAGCCGGTAGGTCGGTGGGCCCAAGGGATGGCGGGGCAAGCGCCTGCAGGGGGACCTCCATAAGTCTCAGAGGGCAAATGCACAGAAAGGAGGACGTCCTCCCGGCCCCGGGTCCACATCCCTGTCCGCGAGCCCCCGTGCCGTTTCTCTGCCTTGGCCTGTGGGAAGGGAGTGGGGTGCACTTTTAAACAACCTTGCAGATAAGTCCCATACTGACCACACCCCATGCTGAGAGTGTAGCCCTCTCCCTGTCCTTTCCCATGCAGGGAAAAAGCCAGAATTCTGGTCCTCATCAGCCACCAGTGCCTCCCCTGAGCCCAACCATGTCCAATCTTCTTAGTCCTCAGGGTCCCCATCTGTAAATTGGCAGAGTACTGCTGCATCTGTCTCACAGGGCTTACAGAGATCAACTTCCTTCCTTTACTTACCCCATTCATTCATTCTCACAATCATTCACCACTTTCTAGGCACCTACCATGTGCCAAGCCCATGCCAGTCCCGTGCTAGGTGTCGAGGTTCCAGAGATCAGTGTTACTTGAAAATTGCTGCATTTGAGCACGAACGGAATATGTGAAACGGATAAGGGTGCAGGATCCTTGTTGAATCAGGGGTGAGTGGCTCAGAAGCCCTTCTGCTTAGGCACTCACCTTGCAGAACCTCAGGGCTCCTTGGCACACAGTTTGAGAACCACTGTTGTGGTGCTAAGGACCGATCTTTTGGTCAGCCAGAGGTGGACACCTCAGTTTCTATTCTGGTTCTGCCACTTCTTGGCTGTGTGTCTTTTCCAAGTTTCTTGACATCTCTGGATCTTAGTTTCCTTGTTTGTGGATTGGTGATTCTAGTAGTACCTGTAGTGAGGATCAAATACCCTTGTTCATCTGTGTCCATCCAGCCCAGTGCCTGGTGGGTGGTCAGGTCACATGGGGTTGAATGTCAGTGAATCCAACCTGAAGCGTCCTCTGATGCAAACCAAAATGGCTACCAGGTGATCTAACTGGGTCACGGCGTACGATCTTCTTTATGTGTTCTTGGATTCAGTTTGCTAATATTTTGTTGAGAATTTTTGCATCTATATTCATCAGAAATTGCCTGTAATTTTCTTTTTTTGGTGGTGTCTTTGTCTGGTTTTGGTATCAGGGTGATGGTGGCTTCATAGAATGTCTTTTGGGAGTGTTCCCTCCTCTTTTGGAAGAGTTTGAGAAGAATCAGTATAAGTTCTTCTTTGTATGTTTGGTGGAATTCGCCTGTGAAGCCATCTGGTCCTGGACTTTTGTTTGTAGGAAGTTTTTTTGTTTTTTGTTTTTAGTTACAGATTCTATTTCATTTCTAATGATCAGTCTGTTCAAATTATCTATTTCTTTTCAATTCAATTTTGGTGGTCTGTATGTTTCTAGAAAATTGTCCATTTCTTCTAGGTTGCCAAATTTGTTAGCATATAATTATTCATAGTATTCTCTTACGGTTTTTTGTATTTCTGCGGTATCAGTTGATATTTTTCCTTTTTCATTTCTTATTTTGTTTATTTGGGTTCTCTCTTTTTTCTTCTTGGTAAGCCTGGCCAGAGGTTTGTCTCTTTTGTTTACCCTTTCAAAGAACCAGCTCTTGGTTTTATTGATTTCTTCCTATATTTTTAAAATCTGTTTTATTTATTTTCTCCCTATCTTTAATATTTCTTTCCTTCTGCTGACTTGAGGTTTTGTTTGTTCGTCTTTTACTAATTCTTGTAGGTGGTAGATTAGGCTGTTTATTTGAGATTTTTCTTGTTTTTTGAGGAAGGCCTGTATCTCTATGAACTTCCCTCTAAGAACTGCTTTTGCTGCATCCCATAGATTTAGTATGGCTGTGTTTTCATTGTCGTTTGTCTCAAGGTTTTTTTTTTTTTTTTTTTTGCGGTACGCGGGCCTCTCACTGTTGTAGCTGCTCCCGCTGCGGAGCACAGGCTCCGGACGCGCAGGCTCAGTGGCCATGGCTCACGGGCCCAGCTGCTCCGCGGCATGTGGGATCTTCCTGGACCGGGGCACGAACCTGTGTCACCTGCATCGGCAGGCAGACTCTTAACCACTGCACCACCAGGGAAGCCCGTCCCATTGTCTTTTTTAGTAACATGTTGTTTAGTCTTCATGTAATCATTTTTCCTCATTTCTTTTCCTATGATTGATTTCTAATTTCATGCCCTTGTGATCAAAGAAGATGCTTGAAATACTTTCTATACTCTTAAATTTGTTGAGGTTAGTTTTGTGCCCTAGTATGTGGTCAGTCCTAGAGAATGTTCCATGTGCACTTGAAAAGAGTGTGTATTTTTTTTTTTATGTAATGTCCTGAAAATATCAAGTCTAACTGTTCTATTGTATCATTTAGGATCTCTGTTGCCTTTTTTAAAAAAAATTATTTATTTTTTATATTTTTTGCTGCGTTGGGTCTTCGTTGCTGTGCACAGGCTTTCTCTAGTTGCAGTGAGCAGGGGCTACTCTTTGTTGTGGTGCATGGACTTCTCATTGCAGTGGCTTCTCTTGTTGCAGAGCATGGGCTCTAGCTGCATGGGCTTCAGTAGTTGCAGTGTGCAGACTCAGTAGTTGTGGCAGGCAGGACTTAGAGTACGTGGACTTCAGTAGTTGTGGCACATGGACTCAGTAGTTGTGGTGTGCAGGCTTCAGTAGTTGTGTCACATGGGCTCAGTAGTTGTGTCTTGCAGGCTCTAGAGTGCAGGCTCAGTAGTTGTGGCTCATGGGCTTAGTTGCTCCATGGCATGTGGGATCTTCACAGACCAGGGATCGAACCCATGTCCCCTGCATTGGAAGGTGGATTCTTAACTGTTGCAACACCAGGGAAGTTCCTTCAAATACATTTTCAATCTCCTTTCTCTTTCTTCTCCTTCTGGAATCCCCAGCCCCACACTGGGAAGAGTCAGGGCAGGGCTTCCCTGGTGGCGCAGTGGTTGAGAGTCCGCCTGCCGATGCAGGGGACACGGGTTCGTGCCCCGGTCCGGGAAGATCCCACATGCTGCGGAGCGGCTGAGCCCGTGAGCCATGGCCGTTGAGCCTGCGCGTCCGGAGCCTGCACTTCTGGAGCCTGTGCTCCGCAACGGGAGAAGCCACAACAGTGAGAGGCCCGTGTACCACAAAAAAAAAAAAAAAAGAGTCAGGGCAGTCCGGCAGGACTGGGTGGGGTGGGGCTGGGGTTGGGGGAATGGGGGTAAGGGGCACTGAGGCTGCAACTGGATGAAAGTTATTTTGGAGAAAACCAAACAGAGCTCTTCACTGAGTGAGTGAACTCTGGGCCTCCCTCTTTATCTCCCCTTGTGAGAAGCCAGGCCTTACTCTGTAACACAGGGGAGAAGGGTGGGAAAGTACAGAAGGATGCACGGGGTTGGGGGCATCTATAGAGTGTTCAACCTCTGACTCTGGGGTCTCATTTCTCACATAGCTTCTAGGGAAGGCCCTGCTGTCTCCTGGCAGGACCTTCCTGGCACTCTGTGTCTGTTCATATTAGAAGAGTACTCCCTCCCTCCGTTATCCATGCCTGGGGGCTGGGGCTTGTTGTGGGGTGGCAGACTAGGCATCCCTGTATCCTGGTGGCCCTGGGGGATGAGCAGAGGTTGGCAAGGGCCCAGTGACACCAGTATCTTCTAGGAGCTCTGGCTGGGACATCACCCTGAGAAGCAGCATGGAGCAGCAGCCTAACAGAGAAGGCCACAGCCCAGGAAGGACCCCTCAGGGCCCAGAGTGCAGCAGTACTCCTGTGGGCCAAGAGTGTAGTCTGAGAGACCTGGAGCATAACCTGGGGAGCATTCTTCAGGGACCAGATTCTGGGTCGGAGAAGCTTCCTCCAAGCCCTGACCCCAAGACCCCACCTTTGCACCTGACTGCAGCCCCATCCACGTCCTCAGACTTGGGGCAGCCCCGGAAGTTGCCCCTGACGGGCACTGATAAGAAGTACCCGCTGATGAAGCAGCGTGGGTTCTACTCTGACATCCTCAGCCCTGGAAGCTTGGATAAACTTGGGGTGAGTGTGGCAGCCATACCCTACCAAGCCTGAGCCTTCCTTGTGGGTTCTTTTTGCCCTTTCTTCCTTTTATCCATCCATCCATCCACCAATCTGTCTAGCAATTTTCCACCCACTCACCCATCTGCCCATCCTTCTGCCCATCCATCTCTGTCCATTCATTCAAAAATTCATTACTGAGCACCTGCTATGTGACAGGCCCTGGGCTAAGCCCCGGTGACAATACACCAGGATTGTCATCCATATGCCTATTGTCATGGGGCAATGGCTTTGGTGGGGAAATACTCCCTCCCCCGGCCCCAGCTCTGGTTGGGGAGGGGGTCCTGGGACAAGGTGGTGTACTGCTGAGATTTACAAGATAGGTATGAATTTGCTGGGTAAGATAGGGGCTGGGGGGAGTGTTCCAGGCAGGGGGAACAGAAGATACAGAGCCTTGAGATCCCTGACAGAGGCCATGGCCCACATGGAGGAGGAGAGTAGAAATAAGAGGAGAGAGATGGAGGGCAGGGGAAGACGGAGAAGGGATATAACTAGGGGAGAGTTCAAAGAGCCCTGTGCGTCCTGGACAGCCTTAGGATGGTTTTAGGCAGGGGAGGGGCCAATAGAGATAGGGCGAGGACCCATTGATACCCACTGTGCCAGAGGTCCCAGAGTGCCCTTGGCAGTGGAGGAATACACAGAGGCACCTGCAGGCCTTACAGTACCTCTGTCTTGTGGCTCAGCCCCTGGACACACACCAAGAGTGTTCTCAGAGTGAGGAGGGGGACTGTGCACAACCAGAATGGGGTTGGGCCAGGGGTGTCCCAGGTGGCCACAGCTTGTCACCTACTGTGGCCTCTGAATGAGGAATTGTGCAAATTCCTCTTCACTGATTCTTCCTCATCCCTGTCCCTGTGCACCCCTGGGATGCTCTCTGGTGGGCATGGGGGAGACACCTGGCCTTGGGGGCCCTACCAGATCCTGCCTGTCCTTGGGATGTTTACGCTCCCTCAGGGCTATGGGGTTTGGTTTCAGGAGGTGTGTCGTGGCCCCTGCACGAACCAGGACCTCCTGCGGCAGGCCAACCTTGACAAGTTCACCCCAAGAGGTCAGTGCCCAGGGGGCTGGGTGGGAGGGTGCCTTTAGAAGCAGGGCCTCTGGCCTTAGGGAGATTGTCTCCTCTTGGCTGAGGGTTTCAATCTCCTCAACTGTGAAATGGGGATAACAAGAAACAAGGTGCTTTGCAGGGCCCCAGCTCATGGTGAGTGCTCGGTGAAGCACAGCTGCTTAATTGTGACTCTCGGCAGAGCTGTGTGTGACAAGGGCACTGTGGTGTGGTGGGGCTGCTGAGGGCCAGGTCCCCAGTTCCCTCTGCCTGGCTGGGGACAGTAGGACATTGACATGTGTGTTTTCTGGTACGTGGAACGTGGGCTTGGAGGAGGTCAGGACTGTTGTTACCTGGCTCGGGCTGCAGCACCTAGAACAGGGCTTGGAGCAGAAAGGTACCCAGGATTTCATTGCCAAAGAGGGGAAGGAAGACGCTCCTCTCAGGCTCCATGATGAGTCTTGTAAGATGTGGGGCAGGTCTGCATGGCACAGACCAGTCCCCAGTGGCAGAGGGGAGGAGAGGGTGGCTCCAAGAAAGGCAGCGAGCTGGTTGGGGCCCTGAGAGGCAGTGAGACCTTGGGGGCCCTCCTGGCTGGCCAGTGGACAGGACGCCCTTTCGGTCAGGTCCAGAAGCTCCATGGTCCCAGCTGTCTGCCTTTCCACTCTACCCCCAGGAGAGGCCTGGCTCTGTGCTGGCACTGTCCAGATTTGTCTTCTTGAGACCCACAGTCCTCCTGGGGGCCTGTGAATCCCCAAAAGTGGCACAGGAAGCATCACATGTACATGCCTCTGTGCAGTGACCTGAGGATCCAGCCTATTGTGGTCAGCAGTTTCACAAGTATCTGTGGCCCAGAAAATGGTTACAAACCACAGATCAAGGGCTGCGGGGGAGCTGGGAATGGGGCTCCTGCTATCCATGGCAGGGGCAGGGGGCAGGGCTGGTCAGCAGCTCTGCGGCCCCACCCAAGTGAGGAAGAACAGCCCGGCAGGGTCACAGGGTGGCGGCAGTCAGGGCTCATGGCCGTCAGAGCTCTTGGCAGAAGGCTACGTGAAGGCCTGGGAAGCCTGCCTAGGGCTCCTGGACCAGCAGGGGCGGGGGCCAGGCTTTGCTGTCCTCACCCTGGCTCCTTCTTGGCTCCTGAGACGCAGGGCCAGGCCCAGGAATTCATGATCCTGGGTGTGGAATGTGTTATGGATCCATAGGCTCAAGAGCAGATGATTAGGGATCTGAAAACTGCCCCTGGGCCAGACCGTTCTGGTAGCGTGGGGTTCCCCGAGCACCTGACAGCTCTGGTAAGAGAGCCGACTTAGCGGCAGGTGGATGGCCTCTGCTCAGCCTCTGGAAGCTTCTGTAGAGCCCCAGTGGGTACCCCCAAGGTAGACCCTCCTCTGGTGTGACTGCATCTTGACCCCAGAGACGTGAGGCCCAAGGAGGGGGTTACTAGGGCCTCCCAGGGGAGTTGTTCGGAGCCATCACTGAGCTGTCCAGAGCCCACCCAGGCCCTGGGAAAGGTGGCTCATCCCCGAAGCACTTTCCTGCACTCCCGTCCCCACCACTATGGTCTTGGCTTGTCTGAGACTTTCCTTCCCATTTAACATCCTGAGTCCCAGGAAACTGGAATGTCACCCTATCAATGGGCCTCTCTTCACCAGTTCCCTTGCCCTCAGACCTGGAATGGAAGCCTGTCTAAGGAGGTGTGGCCATTTTGTGACTTGAGGGTCCCCTGGGGGTGGGGTGGTGGTGCCACCCACTCCTACAGTATCCAGGATGTCTTGAGTCTGGAAACAGTCCCAGTGAGTGAATGGCATTCAGACCCCGAGATGCTTGGGAGGGCCTCTGGGGTAGGGATGGCAGGAACCCATCCCAGACATGCAGGGAGCTACCACTTCACCTTCCTATCCAGCTGTAATCCTCACTGGTAGTTTGATTCAGCATCTGGCTTGAGCAAAAGCCGCTGGCACCGGGGCTGTGGGCAGAAAGGAGGGGAATGGTCGAGCATGCTGGCTCTGGGCAGGGCGAGCAGGACCAAAACAGACCTTCTGGAGGCCCTTGTCCTCCAGGCTCGTGACCCCTTGGGAGCCCGGTGCACATCTGGCTTCTCACTGCCACAGGCCAGCTCTGAGCTTCCCATGCCCCAAAGCTGCATGCCTGGTACCTGCCTAGCACTGTGTTTTGGGGGTGTTGGGCCCCAGCCTGAGCCCCTGCAGCTCCTGCCCCTGCCCCTGCCCACAGTCAGAACCTTTGAGGTTCCTGAGGACTTCGAGGAGCGCCTGGAGCATCAGCACATCGGGTGTACCACCAAGCTGCTCACCCAGACTGACTTCCCGCTGCAGGCCTACGAGCCCAAGGTGCAGGTGCCCTACCTGGTGCTGCCGGGCCAGTGCCCCCGCAAGATTGAGATTGAGAGGTAGGTATGGTTGTGTGAGCAGTGGGAGGGCCTGCCCTCTGGGAGGTGGCATCCACCCACCTCAAAGAGTGAGGGATAGTAGACAACTAGGTGATCATCCTCATGGCAGAGGTTACTAAGATGGGTCTGTGTGCAAGTGTTCAAATCTTCTAGCCCTTTGGTTTCTTAATAGGAACGAGTTACTTTCCTTGCTGTGGAATCAGGGAGGGTGGCATTTAAGTCAACGTGGTGAAACTGACAGGCAGGATGCAAGGGCAGTTGGAGCCCAGGACACCAGCCCCAGCCACCATTCCACTTCCTGATAAGTCCCAGAAGGGCAGAGGGCCCTGGAGGGGGTCACTGGGCCACACCCCTACTGCCTTAACTCCCTGGGCCCTTGCTGACCCCCATGGAGACACCTCACATGCGCCGAGCTGTCGTGAGATTTCCTTGTCTCCCTCGGCCAGGAGGAAGCGGCTGTACCTGAGCCTGGACATTGAGCAGCTGCTGGCCAGCGAGGGCATTGACTCCGACAAGCTCATGCCCAGGCACCCAGACCCCCACCACCCCCAGACCATTGAGCAGGGTCATGACCCGCTGTTCCCCATCTATCTCCCACTGAAGGTGAGTCCAGCTTCCACAGAGGGCCAGTGGTCAGGCGATGGGGGTGCAGGACTCCAGCGGAGGGATCAGACTCAAAAGGGGATCCCATGGCAATCACAAGCACTCACTTGTCAGACAGGACAACTGCATAGTCAGGGTGCTACCCCCACTCCTGGGGTTTCAGGCATCCTAGGCTGGGGCAGGAGGGGCCCCAGGACCCCTGGGACGCTGATTCCCTGCTTCTTCCCTGGGAGCCTGGGAACCCTGTGTACATGAGCTCTGTCCCCACCCCACCCACGGGCACCAAGAAGCAGCCCAGTTGGACTGTGGAGTAGTGTTCAGGCCTCCCTGACTACTGCGTCTGGTGTCACTGGGATGGGGAGACTTGTGGTGGAGGAAGGCACCATTGTAGCCCCTTTGGGGTACCAATGGGGAAACTGAGTCCAGAGGAGAAAGAGGGAGCATAGCCTGCCCTGGTTTTCACCCACTTCCCTGCCCTTCCTCTCCATGGTCCTGAGTATCTCTTGCCTGGTGGTCCCTATGGGGAGACAGAGTTGCATATCACCCTACTAAAGATGGCCTTCTGACAACCTGAACTTGCATTGTTTCTGAGTCTGGGTGGGTGCTCAGGAAAATCCAAGGGCCACCACTTCCCTTGGACCTGAGCTGGGTGATCCTGGCCAGTGGTGGGGGAGAGCCCATATCCTGCTCTGAGTCCCCAGATACCCCTCTGCCTGAACCTCAGTGTGGCTTGGTTAGACAGGGTTTCATAGAACCAGACTCCACAGACCCCTGTGAACAGCAGAGGAGGCACTCAGGCCCCTGGGCCCCAGTCTTCAGCTTCTGCATCTGGGGAGGAGCCTACTCAGGCACCCCTACCCTCTGGCATGCCCAGCCCACTTGGGTCCACCAGGGGTGAGCCGCCTGCTCCCAGCATCTACTGTTTTCTTCCAGGTATTTGACAATGAGGAGTTTGACTGCCGGACTCCCAGTGAGTGGATCAACATGGGCTTGGAGCCAGGGTCTCAGAACAGGAAACCTGTCCCCGGAAAAGCCCTCCTGCCCATCAATGACTTCCTGGGGCACGGTGAGCAGGGCCAGCAAGGGCAGGGGGACAGGATCTTGTCTGCACCATCCTGTCCTGGCAGCCCAGCCATAGACTCCTAGACTGCCCTGGGGCCTCAACCATGGGAGGTGGGGGCCCCACCTTTTGAGGCCTCGCAGCTGGGATACAGGCCAGCGGGCTGGCCGCATAGAAGGAAATGCAGGGACCAGGGATGACATGGGTGGGTGGGCTGAGGAAGGAACAGCTGGATGGTGTCTAATGTTAAAAAAAAATGCTTTGATTTATTGGCAATGAAAAATATGCAAGCTTATTAGACATGTTCAAATGTGTATAAGGGGCACAATTCAAGCGGTTCCATCCCGTGCCCCAGAAACCGCATTGCTCCACCTATAACTGTGGCCTCTTGGCTTTCACCTCTGCGTGGACAACACACACACTGTCACACACTCACACTCACATACTTGCTTTCAAACACACACGTTCATAAGCCCACTGTCACACTCACCCACCATCCCTCACACACACACACAGCTGTACTCATATGCAAATTTTAAGCACACAAACACACATGCCTACTGTCACCCATTCACAACTGCTATCACACCCACATACACATCCTCACACTGATGTTGCACAGACTTGCCAAATCTTGCCCTTGTCTGTGTCTGCCCCTCCTTTGGCCCCAGGTCTGCCCTGGGGGCTGTGGAAGCTCTCTCCAGTTTGTTGCTGTCTGCCAGGCTGACCTTCCACGGTCACCACCCTGGCCTGCCACCATGGCTGGCATGACTACTCTCTATGTAGGCATCCTAGGAAGGTCTGGGTTATGGGATTGGAGGTGGCTGTCCCCATGTGCAGGGCGAAGGCCTCTCTGCTCCCTGCCCAGTGCATGGATATGCCGCTGTGGAGTGGGGAGTGGGCCCAGTGGGCCAGCGCCCAGGCGGGAGATAGGATTGTGAGAGCCATGCTGGTTTTCAGACTGCTCAGCCTCCAGGGGGCCCACAGCGAGTCCGTTGTGCAAGCTGTAAGTTTATGTTTCAGTTTAAAAACATGTAAATGCTAGAATCAATTTCTTTGAACTAGGTAAGAAACCCAGAATGTTCCCTTTACTTTGGACTTAATTACAAAAATAATTTAACTCAATTGTTCCCAGATCTCCAATTCCTGGTGATAAAACCAGAAGGTTTGGGGCTGTATTAACCTTAAATGTACCAGGTAGTGGCTTCCCTGAAGTGCTTCTGCTTGCACTGCTTCATATGGGCCCTGGCCCTGGGTGGCAGCACTAATGGTGGAGCGTTTCTGCCAGACTCTGCTTTCTGCTAGGGGCTTCTTGTGACATCTTTTCCTTTAAGCTGAGTCAAGACAAGGTCAGCATTTTCAAAAAGGAAACTAATTAGGAAGAGAAGGGAAAAGCAAAACAGAGCCAAAGCTGGTGAGGTATATCCCACAGCAGCCTCCTTTACTTATCTACCTGGCATCAGTCAGTGGGAGCATTTCTTTGGAATTCCAGCCTGGAGAAGATGCATACACAATATGACTTTAAGCTCTGTGAGACACACAAGCAAGGTAACAAATCAGAAAGTGCCTGGGGCAAAGGTGCTATTTTAGGCAGAGATGCTTCTACAAGGAGAAGCCGCTTGAGCAGGGAACAAGCCAGCATCGAGGTGACCTGGATGAAGACTGTTCCAGGCAGAGGGCACAGCCAATGCTAAGGCCCTGAGGCAGGAGCAAGCTACAAAGTCATAGGAATAGCCAGACATCCAGTGTGGCTGGAGAGGAATGAGTGAGGGAGGCAGTGGCAAGAGGTGAGCTGGAGTAGTCAAAGGCTTTCAGCCCAGGGAGAGGGTGGGAGGCCCATCCTGGCCAAACAGCCCCTGAGGCCCACTTTGAGGCCATTGCAGGGAAGCAGTCTTCTACCCTGCCCTGCCCTGATGGGAGCAGCCCGGGGGCTCAGCTGCCACATGCAGCCTAAGGGCTTCCCTCGGGCCTTGAAGAGGTCCAGTTCAGACGTGATGAGCTCTACACCTAGATCCTCAACAGGGCTAGGCAAACAAGGACTAAGCAAACAAGCCCCTGTTTGCTTGGGGCTTTCCTGCCTCCTGTCCCAGCCCTGCTGGCCTGTGTCTCTCTCTGCCCTGATGGAGTCATGCAGAGCATCAGGGCAGAGAGACCTGCCTGGTTCCCAAGAGTCAAGCCCAGCTGGAAGGAAGTAGGCTCCCCACTCTGCTGCAGCCAGAGGGTGGGGGTCAGCATGGTGGGAGAGAGGCCAGACTAGTGACCACTGAGACCTTTCCTAGCATCCACTGCCCACATGCAGGGGCCTTTTCCCACCCTATGGCAGGGAGCACTGATGGGCACCCCTCCTGTTTCAGAGGACCCCAAGAGTCAGAAGCTGACGTACAAATGGTGCGATGTCGGCGTCCTGGACTATGACAAGGAGAAGAAGCTGTACCTAGTGCACAAGACGAATAAGGATGGTTTGGTGCGAGATGAGATGGGGAAGCCCATCCTGAATGGAGGGGTAACGGCCGAAGGTACGAGGTCTCTGCCCCTGCCTCAGGCAGACCCCCAGCTCAGGCCCGGCCTGGCCTGTGACTGAGGCCAACCCCTGCGCAGGGTATAGCCAGCTCGGGTCTGAATGCCCCCTTGCTCTGTTGTCCTGGGGCTGTCTGTCCCCCAACCAGTGAGAACCAGAGGACGCATCACTCAGAGACCCCAGGAAGGACAATTGGCCATTATTTGATATGCCAACTCTGAGCAGCTGGCAGTGCTGCTTTCAGTGTCATCTTGAGAAGGAGCCTGAGGCCCAACAATTAAAGATGTCTGCCCTGGGTGTCGCATCAGGAATGGGCAATTGAATGGCCACCCCTGTATAACTCCTTGTCTGTACACAGCTTTTTACAGTTTACAAAGAACTTTCACATCCATCCATGACAACCTGTGACGTGGGCAGTTCAGGGAGTGTTGTCATACCCATTTCACAGATGTGATGGGGTCACTTGCTCAGAGCCACCATGCATCAGTGGCAGAGCCAGCCTGGAACCCAGTGCTCCTGCCCAGAGGGCCCCACTGCATGTTCCTTTCTCCCTCCACCCGACCCCAGGAAGGCCGCCCCTCCTGATCTGCCAGTACTGGGTGCCAAGGATCCAGCTTCTCTTCTGTGCTGAGGACCCACGTGTGTTCACACAACGTGTGGTCCAGGCCAACGCCCTGCGCAAGAACACAGAGGCGCTGCTGCTATACAACCTGTATGTGGACTGTATGCCCTCCGAGGGCCAGCGGCTCATCAGTGAGCAGAGCCTGAGCAAGATCAAGCAGTGGGCCATGAGCACACCTCGGATGCGCAAAGGGCCCTCGTGAGTACCTCCCCCAGACCCTTTCCCACACCAGAGCAGCACCTCCTCCAGGGAGCTGTCCAGTGGAAAAGTAGTGCTGCCCAGTGGGGGAGGGGGGATGCTCTCTCCATGCTCATCTGTTTGAGGCTGTCTTGCCCACTGCATTATGGATTTCTTGGGCCCCAAACAATTTCTTGTTCATCTCCAGATCTCTCATATCAATATGGACTCATGGATTCTTAATTTTATTCCAAGGGTTATAATCTGTTACTACCATTTTTAATTTTGATGATCAAATTGTCCCAGCTTTGGCCAGTGGGAGCCTCTTCAGGCTGATTCCTGTGTCCATTTGATATGTTCTTATTGTTCATTGAGTATGCTTTTACTTTCTGGCACAGCAAGAAGTTCCAGGCTCATCTTACTTTCCCAGACCCAGCCCTGAAATCAGCTGTTTTCCCAAGGAACCCTGGTTCCTCTTGGTGGGGAATGGTATTTAGAAGCTAAGATTTTGACATTAAGATGTGCTCATTGCTACTGGGAAATCAACACTTTGAAGTCCTTAGAGCAGATAGATCTAAGATATATACGTTATTTATTTATTTTATATCATATCATATATTCTTTAAACTTTTTTTATCTATGTATCATGGTTTATTCAACCATTCTCTAATACATAGGCATTTAGGTAATTTCCAGTAGTTTGCAATTACAAACAATGCTACAATGAATAATTTTGTGCACTTGTATATTCATATTGATGGAGGTATAGCTTTATATAGTGTATATTCTGAGAAGTGGAATTGCAAGGTCAAAAGATGAGTACTCACTGTACTTTTGTTAGGTATCACCACATTTTCCTCCATAAGGATTTTGCGTGCCCACCAGCAATGTGTGAGAGTGCCTGTTTCCCTACCCCCTTGCCAAGAGTGCGTTGTTATACAATTTAATTTTTTGCCAGTCTGGAAGGTAAGTCTGTAAGTATTATAAATGAGGCTGAATGTCTTTTCAATCTTTTCATATGATTAAGGACAAGTTTTATATCTTTTTGTGACCTGTCCATATTTTTTGCCCATTTTTTTCTCTTAGGTTTTTGGGGTATTTTCCCTCTAATGTTATGAGTTCTTTATATATTAAGGATATTGGTTCTTTTAAAAATTAATTAATTAATTAATTAATTTTGGGCTGCGTTGGGTCTTCGTTACTGCCCGCAGGCTTTCTCTAGTTGTGGCGAGCGGGGTCTACTCTTTGTTGCGGTGTGTGGGCTTCTCACTGTGGTGGCTTCTCTTGTGGAGCACAGACTCTAGGTGCGTGGGCCTCAGTAGTTGTGGCATATGGGATCAGTAGTTGTGGCTCACGGGCCCTAGAGCACAGGCTCAGTAGTTGTGGCGCACAGGCTTAGTCGCTCTGCGGCATGTGGGATCTTCCCAGACCAGGGATTGAACCATGTTCCTTGCATTGGCAGGTAGATTCTTAACCACTGCACAACCAGGGAAGTCCCAAGGATATTGGTTCATTATCTGTGATGTATGTTGTAAATGTTTTCTCCTGGTTTGTCAGTTGTATATTGACTTTTCTTATAGTAATCTTTGCAATATAACTTTAAAAGTACGTAAACAGTTTTATTAATCATTTCTTCTATTGCATCTGGATTTTGAGTCATAGTTAGAAAGTCCTTCCCTATATTGAGGTTTTCTTCTAGAACTTGTATGGTTTCATGTTTTTGCCTTTTATATCCTTGATTCATCCTTATGTATGGTATGTGGTATGGATCCAATTTTATCTTTTTCCAAATGGCTAACTAACATTTATTAAATGGTTTATTATTACCCATCAACATTTATTGAAACCTCCATCTATGACACAGAGATTTGAGAGGCCACCTTTATCATACACTAATTTCCATGTGTACTTGGGTCTATTTCTGGATTTTCTGTTCTATTCCATTGTTCTGTTTGTCCATTTATGCACTCGTACTACAGTTTTCTTTTCTATAATTTTTTAAATAGATTTATTTATTTTTATTTATTTATTTTTGGCTGCATTCGGTCTTCGCTGCTGTGTGCGGGCTTTCTCTAGTTGCAGTGAGTGGGGGCTACTCTTGCAGTGTGCGTGCTTCTCATTACAGTGGCTTGTGGAGCACGGGCTCTAGGCACGCAGGCTTCAGTAGTTGTGGCTCGCGGTCTCAGTAGTTGTGGTGCACTGGCTTAGCTGCTCTGTGGCATGTGGGATCTTCCCAGACCAGGGATTGAACCCGTGTTGCCTGCATTGGCAGGCGGATTCTTTTTTTTTTTTTTTTGGCAGGTGGATTCTTAACCACTGCGCTGCCAGGGAAGTCCTCGTACTACAGTTTTTATTTATTTATTTATTTATTTATTTATGGCTGCACGCGGGCTTTCTCTATTTGCGGTGAGCGGGGGCTACTCTTCATTACGGTGTGAGGGCTTCTCATTGCGGTGGCTTCTCTTGTTGTGGAGCACAGGCTCTAGACACGCAGGCTTCAGTACTGTAGTACGCGGGCTCAGTAGTTGTGGTGCGTGGGCTCTAGAGCGCAGGCTCAGTAGTTGTGGTGCACGGGCTTAGTTGCTCCGTGGTATGTGGGATCTTTCCAGACCAGGGTTCGAACTCGTGTCCCCTGCATTGGCAGGCGGATTCTTAACCACTGCTCCACCAGGGACGTCCACTACAGTTTTTTTATTTTTATTTTTTTGCGGTACGCGGGCCTCTCACTGTTGTGGCCTCTCCCGTTGCGGAGCACAGGCTCTGGACGTGCAGGCTCAGTGGCCATGGCTCACGGGCCCAGCCGCTCCGTGGCATGTGGGATCTTCCCGGACCAGGGCACGAACCCTCGTCCCCTGCATCGGCTGGCGGACTCTCAACCACTGCGCCACCAGGGAAGCCCCTACAGTTTTAATTATAGATATTTTACAGTATATTTTAATCTCTTGTAGGGCCATTATGTATATGGTAAAATATACATAATATAAAATTCACCATTTTAACTATTTTTAAGTGTACAGCTCAGTGGCATTAAGTACATCCATATTGTTGTCCAACCATCACTACCATCTATCCATAGAATATTCATCATCCCAAAGTGAAACTTTGTACCAATTAAACTATAAGACCCATTCCCCTCTCCCCCAGCTCCTGGCAACCACCATTCTATTGTACTTTCTGAATTTGACTACCCTAAGTACCTCATATGAGTAGAATCATATATACTTATCCTTTTGCGAATCCTTTCTTCACTTAGCATAATGTCTTTCAGTATCATCCATGTTGTAGCACGTGTCAGAATTCTCTTCCTTTTTAAGGCTGAATAATATTCCATTGTACATATATACCACATTTTGTTTATCCATTCATCTGTTGATAGACACTTGATTGCTCCCATCTTTTGGCTATTATGAATAATACTGCTGTGAACATGGGTATACAAAGATAACTTCATGTCCCTGCTTTCTGTTCTTTTGGGTATAAACCCAGAAGCAGAATTATTAGATCATATGGTAATTCTATTTGTTGTTGTTTAGTTTTTGTTTCATAATCATAAACTTAACTCCGTAATCCAGCTAGACTTGGAAGGGGATAAGGAAAACTTGGAACCCAAAAAACTGCAGTGAGAACACAAAGATTATAGGCTATCATGAGCAAATGAGAGAAGGAATGGTCTGGTAGTTAAGATACAATACAAGTCAAATTTATTAGTTATCCACAGTCAGAAATGGTGAGCTTCTTGCTGGTTTTGCCAAACCTGGACCCAAAGCACTCCATGGTTTTCACAATATTCATGCCCTCTTTCACCTTGCTAAAGACCACGTGCTTGCCACCCAACCACCCAGTCTTGGTAGTGTAGATGAAAAACTGGGAACCATTTATGTGGGTCCACAATTTGCCATGTACAAGATGTGAAGACCCATATGCTTCAGAGTGATGCTTATTATCAAATTTCTCCTTGTAGATAACTTGCTGCCAGTGCCATTATGGCATGTGAAGTCACCACCCTGGTACATAAACCCTGGAATAGTTCTGTGAAAGTAGGGACCTTTATAACCAAATCCTTTCTCCTCAGTGCTCAGAACACTCAAGTTTTCTGCTGTCTATGGAACTTTGTCTGCAAACAGTTCAAATGAGACATGGTCCAAGGTGACATCAACAGTGAATGTCAAAGAACACTGTGGGGTTGACCATGGTGGGGTAGTGCAGGCTGGCTTCGGGTGGCATCGGCAAAGCCCTATTTTTAATTTTTTGAGAAACCACCAACATGTTTTCCATAGCAGCTGTACCATTTTACATTCCTAGCAGCAGGGCACAAGGGTTCAAATTTCTCCATATCCTCACTGACACTTTCTATTTTCTGTTTTTTTTTTTCCTTAGAGTAGCCATCCTAAAGGATGTGAAGTGGTATCTCCTTGTGATTTTTATTTGCATTTTCCTAATGATTAGTGATGTTAAGCACTTCTTTTCATGCGCTTATCGGCTATTTGTATATTCTTCTTTGGAGAAATGTGTATTCAAATTCTTTTGCCTATATTCAAATCTAGTTGTATTTATTTATTTATTTATTTATTTATTTATTTATTTATTTAGTTATGGCTGTGTTGGGTCTTAGTTTTGGCACGTGGGATCTTTCGTTGCAGCGCATGGGCTTCTCTTTAGTTGTGGCACACGGCCTCTCTAGTTGTGGCGCACGGGCTTAGTTGCCCTGTGGCATGTGGGATCTTAGTTCCCTGACCAGGGATCTAACCCATGTCCCCTGCTTTGGAAGGTGGATTCTTAAGCACTGGACCCCCAGGGAAGTCCCCAGTTGTTTTTTTGTTGTTGCATTTTAGTTCTTTATATACTTTGGATATTAATCCCTTATCAGATATGTGATTTGAAGATATTTTCTCCCATTCCATGGGTTGCCTTTTTATTCTGTTGATAGTGTCCTTTGTGTAACTAGGACACAAAGGTTTTCATTTTGGTGACGTCCAATTTGTCTATTTTTCCTTATTGCTTGTGACTTTGTGTCATGTATAAGAAATCATTACCAAATCCAATGTCGTGAAGCTTTCTTCCATGTGTTCTTTTAAGAATTTTACAGTGTTAGATCTTATGTTCAGATCTTTGATCCATTTTGAGTTAAATTTTGCATATGGTCTTAGGTAAGGGTCCAAGTTCATTCTTTTGCATGTGAATATGCAGTTTTCCCAGGACAATGTGTTGAAAAGGCTGTCTTTTTCCCCATTGAATGATGTTGGCACCCTTGTTGAAAATCATTTGACTATATATATATGAGGTTTTATTTTTGGGTTGTCTTTTCTATTCCATTGGTCTCTCAGTCTGTCTTTATTCCAGTACCACATATTTTGATTACTGTAGGTTTGTAATTAGTTTTGAAACTGAAAAGTGTGAGTCTTCCCACTTTGTTCTTTTTCAAGTTTGTTTTGGCTATTTGGGGGTCCCTTGAGATTCCATATGAATTTTGGGATGAATTTTTCTCTTTCTGCAAAAAAAGTTGTTGGGATTTTGATAGGGATTTTGCACGCTTATTTCCTCATGTGAGCTTTAGTATCAACTTGTCTAGCTGTATTTTTAAAACGCTTGGTATTTTTATTGTGATAGCATTATATTTTTAAATTACCTTAGGTATAGCTGACATCTTTGGGATCCTGAATTGTACTATCCAAGAACAAGGAATGTTTGTCCATTTGTTCAAGTCTACTTCTGTATCTTTCAGTAGTGCTTTAAAGATTTTTTCATATAGGTTTTGCATATTTCTAAGTATTTTATCTTCTTTGTTGCTATTATAAATGGGCTTTCTCTACTTTTACATCTATTGATTGATTTCTTTATGCCAATTTACATCCTGTTACCTTCCTAAAATCATTTAATGTTTGAGTTTATCATTGATTCTCTGGGACTTTCTAAGTGCACACTATCTGTAAATAGAGATAGTTTTACTTATTATTTTCCAATTCTTATTCCTCTAATTACTTTCTCTTGTCTAATTGCATTTTCTAATACCTCCAGTACAATATTGAATAGTAGTGGAGATAGTAGGCTTCATTACCTTGTTCCTAAAATTAGTGGAAATACCTCTAGTGTTTATGCCTTAAGAAAAATGCTAGCTTTAGGGTTTTGTTTATTTAATAATGTAGCTGTTGATTTCTATTTTCTTAAATTTTTTTTTGTCACAGGCTATTTAAGTACCCATGGAGATAATCATATGTTTGTCTCCTTAGATCTATTCACATGGTGAATTATATTAATTGATTTGCTAATATTGAGACAACCTTGCAATCCTTTAATAAATCCCACTTAGCCATGGTGTATCATTTTTTTTAACATCTTTATTGGAGTATAATTGCTTTACAATGGTGTGTTAGTTTCTGTTTTATAACAAAGCGAATCAGTTATACATATACATATGTTCCCATATCTCTTCCCTCTTGCGTCTCCCTCCCACCCTCCCTATCCCACCCCTCTAGTGTATCATTTTTAATGTGGTATTAGATTTTGTCCATTAATATGCTATTTAGAACTTTATCATTGATATGTGATACTGGCTTGCAATTTTTTTTTGTATTTCTTTATACAGGTTTGAAGCAAAGTTATACTTGCTTCATATAAAGAATTTTGACATTTTCCATCTTTTTCAGTACTCTGGAGCAATTTATGTTGCATTGGGGCTGTGTGGTCATTCTTTTGTAAAACCATTTGGACATGGGGCTTTTCTAGTTTTTCTATAACTTTATTTTTCTACAGGTATTTGATCTTTTTAAGCTTTCTTTTTTCTAATGGAGTCAATTTTGGTATACTTTGTTTCTCTAGAAAATTATCCATGTTACCTAGTTTTAAAAATATATTTGCATAGACAACTCTTGTTGTCTTGCTTTGTATGTTGCTTTTGAGACATCTGATGTCAAAGTCCCCTTCTCTTGTAAGTTGTTTGATTTTTTTTTTTCTTGGAGACCTTGGAGATTTTTTTTTTTTTTCGTCTTTAAAGTCTAATCATTTTACTAGGGTATGTCCTAGAGTTGATCATTCTGATATTTTTTCCCAAGTACACAATGGGCCTTTTAAATGTATAAATTCAGATATTCTTTTATTTCTGGAAAATATTCTTGAATTGTAGTTTTAAATATTAGTTCTGTTCCATTGTTTTGTTTCTCTTCATCAGAGACTCCATACTATCTATCTATCCATTTATCTATCTGTTGTGTTGCTTCTTCTTTGTTTCTAATTCAACTACTTTCTGATCCTTTTCTGTTCTTTCTTTTTCTAATTTTCATTCTCTTGGTTTTATTCGTGACTTTCTTAAATGTATTTTATTAACTTTTTAATTTGACTGTATTATTCTATGGCCAACTTGTAATTTAGCTTTCCTTCATAAGATAATTTAGTTTCTTCCATTTTTTTCCCGAGTCCAATTAAATATCGTTTCTTTTCTTCCTGTTATTTGCCTATTTCTATGTTTTATTTTTCATATGCCCAAATACTTTGAAGAGATTTACTTTAGTTTGAAGTGTTGTGTTAGTTTTCTTCTCCTTTGTCTTTTTTTGCGGGGTGTGAGAATTTTCATCAATTAAGGTGTTTTCTTTCTTTTTCTTATAGTAGCTTTATATAAATGTAGCCTTTCACCTACCTATTTCATTGATTTGTAAAGATTTACAAGATTTCTAGTCCCAGGGCGCCCTCCTCTGTTAGTATAGCAAACTGTTTTTATTTATTTATTTATTTTTTAATAAATGGCCATGTAGGGGGGCGGGTGTTGGGGAGAAGGGTCATGTGTCCTCCAAATTTTTTGTTCTCTCTTGCAGGACTCTACTTTTCACTTTTGTTTCTTTCTCCCTCACCCTCCAATCTCCAAAGGATTCCTATTCTTTCCTCTTACTTTCCCCCCTCATAAGTCATGCCTTTCAGAGAATCCTACCTTGAACGCATGCAGCTAAATCCCTTCCTTTTAGTAAGTGCTGTGATTTACCAGGACTCTTGTTTTTGCAGTTAGGAGAGACTTTCTCTTTCTGGAAGGATTTTAGGTCCATATGGGGGCTACCATACACCACTCTTCTGCACAGTTTTTCCCAGACTGCCCTTGTTCTCCATGAAGGCTTGCAGCTGCAGTGTGAGTGAGAGTGCACTGGGAGTTGATGTTTATTTTTCTACTTGAAGATAATGTGAGTTTGGACATTCTCTTTATTCTAGTTATGCTAAAGGTGTACGTTTTGGGTAGTGCTATTTGTTTTTCTTGCTTTTCTTTTCCTCTTCTCTTTTTTTAAAAAGTGTGCTGGGAGAGTTGAATTGATGTGGCCATTGTTATCATGGTTGTCCAGAATTCCATTTCTTGAGTTTTATATCATTTAGAGTATCTTTGGCTATAAATTACAAAGATGCTTGGCTCAGATTGGCTTAGAAAACAGGGAAATTCATTTCTTTACATGTAACAAGAAATCTGATGCAGGACATCTCAGGCTTGGACCTCAGGGCTCTGTCTGGTGTCTGCTGGCTTTGTTCTCAGGGAAGATGGCAGCAGCAGTTTCAGAAGCACAAGGTCCAGAGTCCATTGACTCCTGCTGTGGATTAGATTCCCTAGAAATAGAGCCTGTTTCAGGGATTCACGTACAAGTGATTTTTTGATGCAGTCCTCTCAGGAGAATCTACAAGCAAGTGAAGGAGGCAGGATAAGATGGAGGAAGCATCTAGGCAGAGGTGGGGTTTTAGGAGAAGCTAGCCTCTGATCCCACAGGGAATTCTGGAGCATGAATGACAACACAGAGTTTGTCTTGAGGGAGACAGGACAAGGGGGCTTGATTCTATATCTCTGCATCAGTCACTGGTCAGTCACAACTGGGTCCTGTAGCCACTCCTAAACAATTACAGTCGGGACCCAGCCCCACCAGGATTGACGTAGACTAGTTGAGATATACCCCTGGAGCTGGGGATGGTTCATCTTCCCCTGAGTCATGTGAGAAAGGAATAAATCTGGAGCAAAAGTGAGGTGCAGTTAGGAGGCAATGGATATCCCTCAGGCGGCCAGCCACGTGTGTGGCAGGTACCTATCTTGTGCCAGGACTGGGGCACAGTGGTGAGCGCCCCCAACAAAGGGCTCTCGGTCTAGCCAGGAAGACAGGCAGTGAGAAAGCTGGGTGTCTGGGTTCTGATGGGTACTGTGATGACAGAGCAAGGTAAGGAAATAGAGATGTCTTGGAGGGGCTGCTTTACATCAGGTGGTGAGGAAAGGCCTCGCTGGGGTGAACATTTGAGCTGAGGCCTGCAGTGCAAGGGGAGAAGAGAATTCTGGTTGAGGGAACAATGGTGTCAAAGCTGAAAGGTGGAGACACGTCTGGGGGATGTGAGGAGCAGTAGGGGGTTAATGCAGCCGGAGTGGACCAGAGAGGGTGCTGTAGCCTGGGAGACACTGGAGACGGAGGCCGGACGCCATGAGGCAGGCACAGGTGTTAAGAAGGAACGCGTTCACGGGCCTGCAGTGTGAGAGGAGTCAGGGAAGGGCTTTGAGCAGAGGACCGGCTTGACCATTTACATGTTTAAAATATCTTTTTTTTTCCTGCCAAGTGGAAAATGGGTTTTAAGGGGGCAAGAGGCGGAGGCAGAGAGGTCAGTGAAGAGTGGGAAGCAAAATGGGCAGACTCAGGGACTGATGTGATCCTGGGGGCGGGGGTGGCATAGAAGAGGCACGACGGGTGCTGGTGGCTGGGGGCCAGGTAGGAGGTGTGCCCAGGAATGCAGAAGGGATGCCCCAAACTCATGTCCCCAGAGCCTGGGGCCCAGCTGGCCCACAGTGTTGTGGCGGGGGGGTGGAGCCCTCCTGATTCCGCCTTCTCTGCTCCACATGGGCAGGGTTCTGGAGCACTTCAGCAATCTTTCGAGAGAAGTGAACCTGGACTACGAGCGCAGCATGAACAAGATCAACTTTGACAAAATCGTCTCCTCCAAGCCCAAGACGTTCTCCTATGTGACCCTGCCTGAGGAAGAGGAGGAGAAGGTGCCCAAGCAAGGTGACGCTGGCTAGACAGAGGCAGGCCCACAGCCACCCACGGCCAGAGCCCCTCCTGCCCCTCCCTCTGGGACCTCCCCTGTCCCCAGCATTCATCACCTTCTTTTCCTACCTGTCTGGAGAGCTGGGGGTTGGGGTTGTGGGGGTGGGGTAGAAGAAAGCTCTTTGATTTATTATTTTTTTAATTTTAATTTAAAAATATTTATTATTTATTTATTTATATGGGCTGTGCCCGGTCTTTTTTTTTTGGCGGTACGCGGGCCTCTCACTGGTGTGGCCTCTCCAGTTGTGGAGCACAGGCTCTGGACGTGCAGGCTCAGCAGCCATGGCTCACGGGCCCAGCCGCTCCGCAGCATGTGGGATCTTCCCGGACCGGGGCACGAACCCATGTCCCCTGCATCAGCAGGCGGACTCTCAACCACTGTGCCACCAGGGAAGCCCTGTGCCCGGTCTTAGTTGTAGCATGTGGGATCTTTTTAGTCGCGGCATGTGGACTTCTTAGTTGTGGCACGCATGTGGGATCTAGTTCCCCGACCAGGTATCGAACTTGGGCCCCCTGCAGTGGGAGCGCAGAATCTTACCCACTGGACCACCAGGGAAGTCCCCGAAGGCTCTTTTAAAAATAGTAGTCTGAGCAGTGCAGAAGTGGCAAGGTAAACATGGACTAGGAAAGCAATTGTCCAGAAGTGGATGAAAAGTGCTCTGATTTTCTGACCTAGGGACATGCAGTCCTTTTCTTCCTCCAGTAGCAAGAGTAGGTTGGCACTGCTGCAGCTCCATTTGATATGTGGCAGACCGAGTCTCAGAGCTCCTTGCTTGGAGCTCTCTGATCCCTGCCCCAGCTTCCATGTGTGTGAGGTACCCAGGAAACTGGGGTGGGGTGCAGACCATGGGCACTCCCAGGGGCCTGATGCCCACGTCTTCCTTTCTTGGTGCTCCAGGGCAGGCCCCAGATGGGCCCCAGGGGTTGTGTGCAGGTTGGCTGGGAGGGAGTGAGGAGGGAGCCCATGGTTCTCACCCACCTTCAAGGGGCCTGTGATCCAGAGTGACCTGGAGGGAATTGGTTTACCCACCCCAGAGTGGGCACTTCACTGTGGAGCCTTGGGGTCACCCAGGTAGGCCATGGGGAAAGAGGGGTTCCAGGGACATGGGTGTCTCTTCCAGGGAGGAGGCAGGAGTTGTTCCCTCCATCAATACCTGGTAGATCTGCCCTGACCCCTGGTACATCCAAGGCCCATCTGACACTGGCCCTTGACCCCCATCCCTGCAGGACTGGTGAGTGTCCCCCAGTACCCATTCCAGGAACAGAAGGCAGACTTCACCTTCGTGTCCTTGCTCACACGGTCGGAGGTCATCACGGCCCTCAGCAAAGTGCGGGCCGAGTGCAGCAAGGTGACCGCTATGTCCCTCTTCCACTCAAGCCTCTCCAAGTACAGCCGCTTAGAGGAGTTCGAACAAATCCAGTCACAGACCTACTCCCAGGTGCGTGGGCATCCAGGGCACAGAGGGTGATAGCGGGCCAGGGCCTCGGAGCTGATGGGCACAGACAGGGGCCCTGGGAAGCCCGGAGTTGATCAGCCGAGAGCCCCTGCTTTCCTTAAAACCAGGCCTTGCCTCTTCCTAGACCTTGCGGGAAGCTGGGGCGGGTGCCAACCGGGTGTTTCATCTTAGAGAGAAAGGGAAAACCAGGCTGGGCTCCCTTTCTAGTCCTTTTCCATCCCAACACTGGTGGCCTCTGAAGCAGACTCCCAGTCTTGGAAAGGGGAGCAGGAACCCCATGCACCCCCATATCTACCTGAGCATGGGAGTGTGAGGGGGAGAGGTGTAGCCTCATGGGAGACAGGCACCAGTGGGCCCAGGAGGAAAGCTCCTTTCTGCTCCACTCTGTGCCTCGATCTCTCTCTCTCTGCCTCATTCTCTGTATCTCTGTGTCTCTCCCTTGGCTGGAGGGAAAGCCCTGCTTTTGCTGCCCCTCCCTCTCTCATCCCCCCACCTCCAGAAGCCCTGGTCCCTGGGGGTCATAGGGGGTGTTGGTTGGCAGGGCTTGGCAGTAAGTTGGGGTTGTGGGGAGATCCCTTCATGGTCATCTGAGTCTGGAGAGTGCCTGAGCATGGTGGCTGTGGGCAGTGCGCCCCGCAGGCAGCCACATGATGCCACTTGTGGCCACCGCAGGTGCAGATGTTCCTCAAGGACAGCTGGATCACCACGCTCAAGGTGGTCATGCGCAGCAGCCTGCGTGACATGAGCAAGGGCTGGTACAACCTCTACGAGACCAACTGGGAGGTGTACCTCATGTCGAAGCTGCGCAGGCTGATGGAGCTGCTCAAGTACATGCTGCAGGACACACTGCGCTTCCTGGTGCAAAACTCTCTCGCCAGCTTCGCGCAGTTCATCAGCGATGCCTGCTGCAGCGTGCTCGACTGCACCGATGACATGGTCTGGGGCGAAGACTTCATAAACAGCCCCTATAGGTGGGGCTCGGCTGGGCAGAGGCACCTGTCGACACCAGAGCTGTTCCTTGTCAGGCGCTGATGGCTAGGGCGGTACAGGGTCAGGGGGCCAGGGCAGCCAGGGGCAGGGTGCCCAGCACTGCTGGGTCCTGGACACAAGGGTGGGCCTGGCTCCTGCCCTGGTTGCTGGGGAATGTCCCAGGAGCTCTGCCTGGCATATCTTCTGGTGACTTCCATCTCTGTCACTGAGTTCCTCAGTTGAGAAATGTTTTTTGAGCACTTGCCATGAACCAGGTGGGGTTCTAGGGGAACAAGAGGGGTGCGGCCCCTGCTCTCACATGAGCACAGACAGCAATCAAAGAAATAAACAGATACAGTCATTGCTGATCTCGGCAGGGGCTCTGACATATCCAGGAGAGGGGACGTTGCCAAGGGGGTCAGGGATGAGGTGGCATCTGAACCAAGAACTGAGACAGAGGAAACCAGCCATGAGGGGATGGTGGGGAGGGGGCACCAGCTGGAGGACCTGGAGGCACGGAGGGAAGAGAAAAGTTGGGGCCGTCATGGAAGGAAAGGCCAGTGGCTATGGCTGGAGAGGGAAAGGCAGGGGGGCTTGGTCAGGATGACTCGGGAGAGGTTGCGAGGACCAGGCCAGACCATGTAGAGCCTCCTGCGGTCATGGTTGGGGGCTGGATTTATTCCGATTGTGGTCAGCAGCCATCAGAGGGGAGTAACAATCCAAATTATATTCCAAAACCATGCTCTGGGTTTGTGAGGATGAGAGAGGCAGAAGAGAAGTGAGACCAAGGCTCTTACCATTGTCTAGAAAAGGGGTGATGGGGCTGGGTAGGGCAGATTTGGGGCAGTGAATAGGCTGTAGTGCTGGGGAGAGGATGTGTAGGAGGAAGAGGGCAGGGGAGGAGACCAGGCTGACTCCTGGGGTCCACTGAGCCCTGGTGGGAGTCAGGGAACATGGAATGTCTGAAATGCTCATTTGAGGTCAGGGTGGTTGGCAATCCAGAGTGCGGAGGAGGCTCGGCTGGGATCTAGGCTTGAAGGTCGTTGCATGTAGTGGGTGTCTGGAGCCAAGGATGGTGGGCTCCCAGGGAGAGCATGGACGCCACAAGTGCCCAGGGCCTCTCCAACCTTCCCTGATGACCTCAGGACCGCGTGGAGGTCGTTCTCCCTCTCCCTGGTGCCCATGGGCCTCTGGGCAAGTGGCAGGAATGGAGGAGCCTGTCTGGTTGGTGTGGGTCTTTCTCTCTGGTAACTTGGAGGTTTCTGGGAAGAGGGCAGAGGCAAGTCTCGTGCATGAAGAAGCTCCAGAGCCATAATGCCGGCAGCAAGGGCAGGGACTGGGCTTCCTGTGCGCAGCCCTCTTCAGGCCCCTGCCCACAATCCGCCCGACCACTGTCCCCGCAGGCCCCGCAAGAATCCCCTGTTCATCGTGGACCTGGTGCTGGACAGCTCAGGGGTGCACTACAGCACGCCGTTGGAGCAGTTCGAGACTTCTCTGCTCAACCTCTTTGACAAGGGCATCCTGGCCACCCACACGGTGCCCCAGCTGGAGAAGGTACAGTGGCACTTATGCCAGGGTGCTGCCACAGTGTCAGAGCAGTTCAACTTCATCATGGCTGGCAGTGTGCTCAGCCCTTTAATTCTTGAATAGCTCATTTAGTCCTCACCACAAGCTGAGCTGGGTACCATTAACATCCCCATTTTGTAGATGAGGCTTGGAGAAGTTTTGCCCAAAGTCACATAGCTGCTAAGGGTCAGACCTGCGATTGGAACTAGGCTTGCTCACCCACTCCTGCCACAGCCATGTCTGACCCAGATCCCATCCAGCTCCTGACCTCTCTCTTCCACTCAAGATGTAGACAGAGACTGACCTCCACTCTCGGGACCCCTTCTCAAAGGTCCTCATTCGTCACCACAGCACAGCCTGCTACCCCAGGCCCCACAGCTGCTGTAACTCTAGTCCCCTCTTCTGTCCCTTGCTGGTCAGTCGGAGACATCAGTGACCTGGTTGTCCCATTGGCCTTGAGCTGAGCCAGGCAAGGCAGAGGAAGATGCTGTCCCTTGGTGGGCCACCTGGGCCTCCCGCCTTGTATTAGTCCACAGCCTCATCTAAGAGACGTGGCAGCAGACCCTCTGCCCTGCCCCCACCATGCTGTCTATGCTCGGCCACGCTGCCGCTCACTCAGTCTTTGGACCACACTCCAACCCTTCTGCCCGCCTGCCCTGTGGCTCATCCAGCTCTGTGCGCCTCCCCACCTTGCCCCACAGCTGGTGATGGAGGACATCTTCATCAGCGGTGACCCCCTGCTGGAGTCGGTGGGGCTTCATGAGCTGCTGGTGGAGGAGCTGCGGGCCGTCATCGCCAATGCTGTGTGCAAGGCCATAATCCCACTGCAGGCCTACGCCAAGGAGTACAGAAAGTACCTGGAACTGAACAACAATGATGTTGGCACCTTCCTCAAGTGCGTGGGTGCGTCAGAGTGTGTCTGCCTGTCTGTGTGACCCCCACTCACCCTCTCACCACCCTCTGCCCCTCGTGGGTGCCCGCTGTCCACAGGGCCTTCCAGACGCAATGCCCGTCGGCCGAGGAGGTGCGGGAGGTGGTGCTCACCCACCTGCAGGAGAAAGAGATCCTGGACAGCTCGTTGCCCAGCATCATCATCATCGGTCCCTTCTACGTCAACGTCAACAACGTCAAACAGAGCCTGTCCAAGAAGTGCAAGGCCCTGGCCACTTCCATGCTGGACATCCTGGCTAAGAACCTGCACAAGGAGGTGGATGATGTAGGTGCCCACCTGCCCGGCCCCAGAGACCGCACCAGCACACACACCGTGCATATGTAGTGAACTCCCATGAGTGAGGCTCAGGGGTGTCTGCAGACATCCAGGCCAATGGAAGGGTCTGGAAGTCACCCTGCCTCGACCCTGCCTGGGGTCATATGGGAGGTCCCAGGAAGTGGGGGCTTCTGTCTTTTCCCCTGGACTTGTAAAGAGCTGGGAACCCCTCACAAAGAACACCCTGAGATGATCATTTCGCAGAGCTGAGGGTGTGCAGGTGCAGGCGGCTGGGGAGGGGGAAACGCACTGGGTGACCTTCAGCTCCCCAGTGTGCTGGAAGGGAGCACCTCTTTTCAGAA